>NC_056433.1:6119543-6432043 GCF_018296145.1 Oncorhynchus tshawytscha | reverse complement strand
TGATATTGTGGGTATAGGTGGATGTTGATATCGTGGGTATGGGTGGATGTTGATATCGTGGGTATAGTTGATGTGTTGATATCGTGGGTATAGTGGATGTTGATATCGTGGGTATAGTTGATGTGTTGATATCGTGGGTATAGTGGATGTTGATATCGTGGGTATAGTTGATGCTGATATCGTGGTTATGTACCAGGGTTGGGGTCAGAGTCTGATGAAGAAGATGTCTCATCGCAGCACCATTCCTGGCTGTGGAGTCACCTTGGAGATCGTCTCCAACATACCTGGGGTGAGAGAAAAGCCGGTATTTTGGTGCCAACACCCGTGAACTCATTTAATTTCAGTTCCCTTTGTATATAAATTCCCTTGAGGTTAAATACCTGTTTTTGGAGGGAGAACTGGTCAAATTAAGCAGGAGTAAAAAGAACTGGAGAATATGGTACAAAGAACTGGAGAATACAGTAAAAAGAACTGGAGAATATGGTAAAAAGAACTGGAGAATACAGTAAAAAGAACTGGAGAATACAGTAAAAAGAACTGGAGAATATGGTAAAAAGAACTGGAGAATACGGTAAAAAGAACTGGAGAATACGGTAAAAAGAACTGGAGAATATGGTAAAAAGAACTGGAGAATATGGTAAAAAGAACTGGAGAATATGGTAAAAAGAACTGGAGAATATGGTAAAAAGAACTGGAGAATACAGTAAAAAGAACTGGAGAATACAGTAAAAAGAACTGGAGAATACAGTAAATAGACCTGGAGAATATAGTAAAAAGAATACAGTAAAAAGACCTAGAGAATACAGTAAAAAGACCTAGAGAATACAGTAAAAAGACCTGGAGAATACAGTAAAAAGACCTGGAGAATACAGTAAAAAGTACATCATGTTTTGGTGCCAACATGGCACCCAGAACCTTTTCAATCTCAATGGTGGCCAAACCCAGTTAGCTGAGGTCTGTTTTCATGATTTATGGCACATGTTGATGAGGTCACTGTGATATTGTCACTTTAGATGGGTGTCCAGAAGTAACAGTTGTCATATAGTTTTTGGCTCTGACACATTATCTACAGTGCATTATCTATTAAACATGATTTATGATACATTATCTTATACAGGTAACTGTCAAAATAAAGGAAACACCAACATAAAGTGTCTTAAAAGGGCGTTGGTCCACCACGAACCAGAACAGCTTCATTACACCTTGGTGTAGATTCTACAAGTGTCTGGAAGTCTATTGGATGGAAGCAACACCATTCTTTCGTCCTTTGGGGTTCTGTTGATGGTGGTGGAAAACTCTGTCTCTTCAAAATCTCCCATAAGATCTGGTGACTGAGACAGCCATGGGTTATTGGTTACATCGTTTTCATGCTCATCAAACCATTCAGTGACCTCTCGTGCCCTGTGAATGGGGGCATTGTCATCCTATGGGGGAATAGTCATGATATCTAAAATAATGGCCTGCCAGGCATTATTATACATGACCCTAAGCATGATGGGATGTTAATTGCTTAATTAACTCAGGAACCACACCTTTTTTTTGTGGAAGCACCTGCTTTCAATATACAGTACTTTTGTATCCCTCATTTTCTCAGGTGTTTGCATTATTTTGGCAGTTACCTGTATATTATCGATGCTTCTCCCCCCATCCAGGATGTCCAGGGTCCAGAGGACAGAGAGATGCTGGCCAGACTAGCCGCCAGTGTGGATGTTCAGGATGTCCAGTCAGGGGACAGTGAGGTTGCCATAGAGAAGTACCTCCGCAGTGTCCTGGCTGTGGAGAATATACTCACCCTGGACCGACTACGACAGGTAGACGGACAGACAGACCTCTCCACAATAATACATACAGTCGTGGCCAAAAGTTTTGAGAATGACACAAATATTAATTTCCACAAAGTTTGCTGCTTCAGTGTCTGTAGATATTTTTGTCAGATGTTACTGTGGAATACTGAAGTATAATTACAAGCATTTCATAAGTGTCAAAGGCTTTTATTGACAATTACATGAAGTTGATGCAAAGAGTCAATATTTGCAGTGTTGACCCTTCTTTTTCAAGACCTCTGCAATCCACCCTGGCATGCTGCCAATTAACTTCTGGGCCACATCCTGACTGATGGCAGCCCATTCTTGCTTAATAAATGCTTGGAGTTTGTCAGAATTTGTGGGTTTTTGTTTGTCCACCTGCCTCTTGAGGATTGACCACAAGTTCTCAACGGGATTAAGGTCTGGGTGTTTCCTGGCCATGTTTCCTGGCCAAAATATCAATGTTTTGTTCCCCGAGCCACTTAGTTATCACTTTTGCCTTATGGCAAGGTGCTCCATCATGCTGGAAAAGGCATTGTTCGTCACCAAACTGTTCCTGGATGGTTGGGAGAAGTTGCTCTCGGAGGATGTGTTGGTACCATTCTTTATTCATGGCTGTGTTCTTAGGCAAAATTGTGAGTGAGCCCACTCCCTTGGCTGAGAAGCAACCCCACACATGAATGGTCTCAGGATGCTTTACTGTTGGCATGACACAGGACTGATGGTAGCGCTCACCTTGTCTTCTTCAGACAAGCTTTTTTCTGGACGCGCCAAACAATCGGAAAGGGGATTCATCAGAGAAAATTACTTTACCCGAGTCCTCAGCCGTCCAATCCCTGTATCCTTTTGCAGAATATCAGTCTGTCCATGAGGGTTTTCCTGGAGAGAAGTTGAAGCTGAATCAACTTTAGGAGACGGTCCTGGCGCTTGCTGGACTTTCTTGGGCGCCCTGAAGCCTTCTTCACAACAATTTAACTGCTCTCCTTGAAGTTCTTGATGATCCGATAAATGGTTGATTTAGGTGCAATCTTACTGGCAGCAATATCCTTGCCTGTGAAGCCATTTTTGTGCATAGCAATGATGATGGAACGTGTTTCCTTGCAGGTAACCATGGTTGACAGAGGAAGAACAATGATTCCAAGCACCACCCTCCTTTTGAAGCTTCCAGTCTGTTTTTCAAACTCAATCAGCATGACCGAGTGATCTCCAGCCTTGTCCTCGTCAACACTCACACCTGTGTTAACGAGAGAATCACTGACATGATGTCAGCTTGTCCTTTTGTGGCAGAGCTGAAATGCAGTGGAAATGTTTTTGTGGGGATTCAGTTCATTTGCATGGCAAATGAGGACTTTGCAATTAATTGCAATTCATCTGATCACTCTTCATAACATTCTGGAGTGCAAATAACCACCATACAAACTGAGGCAGCAAACTTTTTGTGAAAATTAATATTTGTGTCATTCTCAAAACTTTAGGCCACGACTGTACACTCACCTCTTACACAACATAAACCCTGTGTGTCTGTGTGTGTGTAGGAAGTTGCAGTGAAGGAGCGGTTGTCTGTCAAGACCAAGTCTCCCAGACGTGCTCTCAGCTCTCCTAATGTGAACCGGGTAAGAAATGAGCTCACACGGTCTATCTACCTGTACCTTAAGGCTTTAGCATGCTTCAGTTCGGCTAGCCCAACTCGCCGTTTTGTAAAAAGAGAAAATAACGACAATAGGACTGTTTGTCCATCTTGAGACGCCGTAGCCAGTATACACTTCCTCCAAAATAGTCAGAGTGAATTTACACTGAACATAAATATGAACGCAACATGTAAAGTTTTGTAAAGACCGGTGCCACCGCACATTGACTCTGTACCGTAATACCCTGTATATAGCCTCCACATTGACTCTGTACCGTAATACCCTGTATATAGCCTCCACATTGACTCTGTACCGGTACCCCCTGTATATAGCCTCCACATTGACTCTGTACCGTAATACCCTGTATATAGCCTCCACATTGACTCTGTACCGGTACCCCCTGTATATAGCCTCCACATTGACTCTGTACCGTAATACCCTGTATATAGCCTCCACATTGACTCTGTACTGTAATACCCTGTATATAGCCTCCACATTGACTCTGTACCGGTACCCCCTGTATATAGCCTCCACATTGACTCTGTACCGTAATACCCTGTATATAGCCTCCACATTGACTCTGTACCGGTACCCCCTGTATATAGCCTCCACATTGACTCTGTACCGTAATACCCTGTATATAGCCTCCACATTGACTCTGTACCGTAATACCCTGTATATAGCCTCCACATTGACTCTGTACCGTAATACCCTGTATATAGCCTCCACATTGACTCTGTACCGTAATACCCTGTATATAGCCTCCACATTGACTCTGTACCGGTACACCCTGTATATAGCCTCCACATTGACTCTGTACCGTAATACCCTGTATATAGCCTCCACATTGACTCTGTAACGTAATACCCTGTATATAGCCTCCACATTGACTCTGTACCGTAATACCCTGTATATAGCCTCCACATTGACTCTGTACCGTAATACCCTGTATATAGTCTCCACATTGACTCTGTACCGTAATACCCTGTATATAGCCTCCACATTGACTCTGTACCGTAATACCCTGTATATAGTCTCGCTACTGTCATTTCACTGCTGCTCTTTAATTACATATTTTTTCAACTGCATTGTTGGTTAGGGGCTCATCAGTAAGCATTTCACTGTAAGGTCTACCACCTGTTGTATTCAGGATTTCACTATAAGGTCTATATACCTGTTGTATTCGGCCCATGTGACTAACATTTGATTTGATTTCATGAACTGAAATAAGAGCCGAGATTCGCACAAAAAGTATATTTCTCTTCTCTGCACAAATTTAGTTTACATCCTTGTTAGTGAGTATTTCTCCTTTGCCAAATAATCCATCCACTTGGCAGGTGTGGCACATCAAGAAGCTGATTAAACAGCATGATCTTTACACAGGTGCACCTTGTGCTGGGGGACAATAGAAGTACATTTTTGTCAAACAACACAATGCCACAGATGAGGGTGCAGTTGGCATGCTGACTACAGGAATGTCCACCAGAGCATTGAATGTTAATTTCTCTACCATAAGCCGACTCCGACGTCGGTTGAGAGAATTTGCTGTACATCCAACCGGCCTCAACCAACCACATGAAGGGCGTCGTGTGGGCGAGCGGTTTGTCGATGTCAACCATGTGAACAGAGGGCCACATGGTGACGGTGGGGTTATGGTATGGGCAGGCATAAGCTACGGACAATGAACACAATGGCATTTTATCGATGGCAATTTGAATGCACAGAGATTTTATTATTACTTTTTTTATATCACTTTTATTTAACCAGTTGAGAACAAGTTCTCATTTACAACTGCGACCTGGCCAAGATAAAGCAGTTTGACACAATCAGCACAGAGTTACACATGGGATAAACAAATATACAGTCAATAACACAATAGAAAAATCTATATTCAGTGTGTGCAAATTTAGTAAGATTAGGGAGGTAAGGCAATAAATAGGCCAGAGTGCCAAAATAATTACAATTTAGCAAATAAACACTTGAGTGATAGATGTGTAGATACTGTGATGAGATCCTGAGGCCCATTTATTTTATTTTTTTAAGTATCTGACCAACAGATGCCGATCTGTATTCCCAGTCATGTGAAATCCATAGATCACGGCCTGATGAATTTATGTAAATTCAATTGACTGATTACCTCATATGTAACTCAGTAAAATCAATGAATTTGTTGTCTTTTTTTATATTTTTCTCCAGTATAAGATAACAAAATCATTTTTACGTTTTTTGCCGAAGAGACCATAGTCATGCAATTTCACATCTAACTTAAATGTTTGGTGCAGTATTTTTCAAAGGAATTTTTTTTCATTGAAAACGAGTTGTCTCATTGGATGACGACAAATACGTTTTTTTTGAAGAAGAATCCCTAGTGTTGACCAATCACCGACGATGGGGCTTAGACTTCGGCTCCGGAAAAAACCTCACGAAATCCAAAACGAATAGAAACGTCACAAAATGTCGTCATGCTATATGCACCAACTCTACCAAACTGTTTCATCTGAGGACGCCCCTACCATCAGCCAGCTATTCCCATCATCTCAGTAACGTAATAACGTACTACTTAGTAACTGCTAGTTAGCCTGTAAAGACGACAGTGTAACAAACCTAAGACTTGCGCTAGCTCTCTAAACTAAGGATTTAGCTCAGCAGGCTAACGCAGTCTTGTTTGAACCCTGTTCTGCTAACCATCCTGATCTCTTCCCTCTTCTAGCTGTCAGGATCCTGGAGCAGACAGGACCTGTCCACCAACCACAGGCTACATGACAACAAGGTGAGACGTCCCTAAACTAGGTTAATCTAGAAAAACAGACCCCCCCCCCCTATGTGTACAGCAACTTCTATGTTGCCATGGTGTTTGACACCCAAACTATACCTAACAACACCTTAACTATCAAACACCATGGCAACATACTCTAACAACACCTCAACGAACAACAAAACAGTAACCATATCTCTACCAACCAGGGTTGGGGTCAATTTAATTTCAACACCAGTCAGGAAGTACGATCAAATTCCAACGGTCTTCAACGATTTTAAATTTGCTTTCTGAATTGAAATGGAATTGACCCCAATCCTGCTGCCAACTATATATCACAAAAACGATTCTACTGTTCCATCCCTGGTATCCTCAGGGCTGGTCCGAGAGTCACCAGGACCTGTCAGTTGTTCCTCCCCCGTCCCACTCCAGACATACCCTCTCTGGCTCCACTCTACCTCTGGCCCAGAACATCCTCCCTGACACTGGTGAGAACAACACAGTCCTCCAGAACATCCTCCCTGACACTGGTGAGAAGAACACAGTCCTCTGATATAACCTCAGGGGTAATGGTCGCTATCCTTTTCCTCACTGTTGAGCCTTCACTGCTCTAGTGCTGCTATTATATTACCTGTTCTGCCTGTCCTCTGATATAACCTCAGGGCTAATGGTCGCTATCCTTTTCCTCACTGTTGAGCCTTCACTGCTCTAGTGCTGCTATTATATTACCTGTTCTGCCAGTCCTCTGGTTTCTTCTGTTGGGTTTCTCCTCTCCAGTTTATAGCTTCCTCTCTTCTTCCTCTTCCTCCCTGTACGACCTCAAGGCCTCTCACTGCGTGCTCGTGCTACCTATTATTTCTCCCCAGTCAAGGCTCTGGTCCCTCCTGTCCCCAAGCTGCTCAAGTCCCTGTTCTCCGCCAGGGAGGAGAGAGACCTGACTCCTGTCCCCCAGCAGGTAAACTAAACTAAAGCCGTCATTTATTTGGATAGTTTCAAACTAATTGATTTGATTTGAGTTTGACCATCTGTAGATCCTCAATAGGGAACTGTCTGTTTGTAAACAACTGGTTACTAAGGTTAGGGTTAGAATAAAGGTTAAGGGTCAGTGAATTGTTTTTAACAGTAACAACTGCTTTCTGGTCAGTTCTTAGATTCACATTATCTCACACATTTAGCATGTAGAAGCAGCCATAGTCTGTTTTTAGAGACAGTACCTGTCCAAGGGCCTTTTTGTATGGGAGTATTCCCCAGCAGTGTGAAGATGTGGTAGAGGGGACAGTGGTTGAGTCCCAGGTGTTTTGGGCTGAGCCAGAGGACGACCGGTTCAGTTCTGTTTGGACCTGCTGACAATGGTTTCCGTGGCGACTCCTTCTAGCATCTTCCAATCAAAACATGTGAAAACAATCACATGTCAGTTCTCACTGTGATTCCAGAATTCATCTAGAACTCGGAGTCTGCTGATCTGCCACCAATGTCTCTAGTGCCCCTTACCCCTTACCCCTTCTCTGAGAAGAGAGAGGTTTGGAATGTTTAGCTATAAATTTTATTTTTTTAAATAATGCCTTATTTTAATTCCCAGGGTTTTGAGCAGGTCAGAAAGGACATTTTGAATGGAGGTTGAATTAATAGAAAAGGGACAGGAATTTGTGTGCTGTCCCTAGATCAGAGGCTGGAATCGGTATACTGTCTCTAGATCAGAGGCTAGAATCGGTATACTGTCCCTAGATCAGAGGCTGGAATCGCTATACTGTCTCTAGATCAGAGGCTAGAATCGCTATACTGTCCCTAGATCAGAGGCTGGAATCGGTATACTGTCTCTAGATCAGAGGCTGGAATCGCTATACTGTCTCTAGATCAGAGGCTAGAATCGCTATACTGTCCCTAGATCAGAGGCTGGAATCGGTATACTGTCTCTAGATCAGAGGCTAGAATCGCTATACTGTCCTTAGATCAGAGGCTGGAATGACATCAATGATTAATTTAACTGTCAATATACTCTGTGAAACATCTCAGATTAAATTTTAACACGAAACTCTAATTTTTAGCCTGTTCCTCGGAGCCTGCCTTTCATCAGAGTGCAGTCACCAAGTGTTGAAGAGGACTTGGATACCACACTTGGTCATCACTTGGTAAAACTCACTTGATCTTATGTCCCTAGTTCATTGACTATTTCTTAAATGTTTAGCCCAAATTTCCTTAGGCAGTCCGATTTAAGGGATTTTTATGCCTTGCCCAACACTGGTCCAATAATCCAAGAAGGGAACGTCCCGAACAGAGTTGTTGACAATCATACATTTGACATTTTATTGTTGGGTTTCGTTACAGAAAAATATGAAGACAATAATGCAGGTAAAAAATAAACTTTATTTATTTCACAGCAAAAACAAGTTAGGATTATTTTGTTTTTAAACAAGGGACAATGCGTTCCAGCCAGCGACCTGGCAGCCTGGTCAAAGACTGGCCCATCCAGCGACCTGGCAGCCTGGTCAAAGACTGGCCCGTCCAGCGACCTGGCAGCCTGGTCAAAGACTGGCCCATCCAGCGACCTGGCAGCCTGGTCAAAGACTGGCCCATCCAGCGACCTGGCAGCCTGGCCCATCCAGTGACCTGGCAGCCTGGTCAAAGACTGGCCCATCCAGCGACCTGGCAGCCTGGTCAAAGACTGGCCCATCCAGCGACCTGGCAGCCTGGTCAAAGACTGGCCCATCCAGCGACCTGGCAGCCTGGTCAAAGACTGGCCCATCCAGCGACCTGGCAGCCTGGTCAAAGACTGGCCCATCCAGCGACCTGGCAGCCTGGTCAAAGACTGGCCCATCCAGCGACCTGGCAGCCTGGTCAAAGACTGGCCCATCCAGCGACCTGGCAGCCTGGTCAAAGACTGGCCCATCCAGCGACCTGGCAGCCTGGTCAAAGACTGGCCCATCCAGCGACCTGGCAGCCTGGTCAAAGACTGGCCCATCCAGCGACCTGGCAGCCTGGTCAAAGACTGGCCCATCCAGCGACCTGGCAGCCTGGTCAAAGACTGGCCCATCCAGCGACCTGGCAGCCTGGTCAAAGACTGGCCCATCCAGCGACCTGGCAGCCTGGTCAAAGACTGGCCCATCCAGCGACCTGGCAGCCTGGTCAAAGACTGGCCCATCCAGCGACCTGGCAGCCTGGTCAAAGACTGGCCCATCCAGCGACCTGGCAGCCTGGTCAAAGACTGGCCCGTCCAGCCAGCGACCTGGCAGCCAGGTCAAAGACTGGCCCGTCCAGCCAGCGACCTGGCAGCCAGGTCAAAGACTGGCCCGTCCAGCCAGCGACCTGGCAGCCAGGTGAAAGACTGGCCCGTCCAGCCAGCGACCTGGCAGCCAGGTCAAAGACTGGCCCGTCCAGCCACACTGACAATGTAGCGAGTTGTTAGGACACACAAAGCAATATCCATAATAGATAAATAATGTGGTCTTAATAACAAATCAATTACATTGGTCCTACACCTAGCAGTGTGTGTGTGTGTGTGTGTGTGTGTGTGTGTGTGTGTGTGTGTGTGCGCAGTATCATGCTCATCACCATCCATTACTAGTCTGTGTCGCCATTGTTAATAGTCTGTGTCGCCATTGTTAATTCCACAGGTTCCCATTGGAGAAATCATCCCCCCAGAGAGCCAATCAGAGGCCCCAAAAACCATGCCCCTCCCACCACCCATCATCCCTGAGGTGGAAGAGCCCGCCCCCAGCCCGGTCAGCGAGGCGTTTACCAGCGTCTCCACGGCAACCCTGTCAGAGCCCTACCTGATTGGTGGGGACGTCACTCCGTCAGCCAATCTCAGGCCAGATGGCTTTGAGGCGATGCACAGGTCATTCGAGGCAGACATCGGTCGGTACCTTCATCATGACTGTAACATGGCCGACCAGGAGGAAGAGGAGGAGACTCCTCAGATACCCCAGGCAACTGCTACTGACCTGGAGGTTTCGGAGACCGAGAGGACTGATACTAGTACACCCCAGGCAGACAGGTCTGATACTAGTACATCCCAGGCAGACAGGACTGACACTAGCACATCCCAGGCAGACAGGACTGACACTAGCACATCCCAGTCAGACAGGACTGACACTAGTACATCCCAGTCAGACAGGACTGACACTAGTACATCCCAGTCAGACAGGACTGACACTAGCGCATCCCAGTCAGACAGGACTGATACTAGTACATCCCAGTCAGACAGGACTGACACTAGCGCATCCCAGTCAGACAGGACTGATACTAGTACATCCCAGTCAGACAGGACTGACACTAGCACATCCCAGGCAGACAGGACTGATACTAGTACACCACAGGCCACTGCTACTGACATGGAGGCTTCAGAGACCGAGAGGACTGATACTAGTACACCCCAGACAGACAGGACTGATACTAGTACACCCCAGACAGACAGGACTGACACTAGTACATCCCAGACAGACAGGACTGATAAACTCAGAGCAGAATCTCATCTCCCATTAGAACCACACGGCACCTCAGGAGAACATGAACACAGGACTCCATCAGAGTCACTGACACAGTCCATGCCAGACAAGTCTACACAAGTCCACTACAGACTACTACCGTCTGTAGTGTCAGAACAATCAGTCCAGTCACAGTCAGAGTCACTGACACAGTCCACACCAGATAAATCTACACATGAACTGTCTATAGTGTCACATCAGTCTGAACCACCAGTCCACATAGAAGAACCAGTCCACATAGAAGAACCAATGGAGTCCGAGATACCTCAGGAACAACCAGAGACGGAGGTAATGTTGTCATCGTCACGGGGCCAGACAGAACAACATGTCGGCAAGTCTGTAACGGATCTTCCAGAATCAGAACTGTCTGCATCAGAACAGTCTGCATTTGATCGACCAGAACCACCGGTAGAATCGGCACCAGGTCTTAAAGAGTCTCCACCACTGGACCAGTCTCCACCAGCACCAGCCCTGCCACAAGAATCAGATCAAGCAGCCACAGAACAGACAGGACTGTGTGAATCAGCTGGTTCAGAACCAGTACTAGGCCAAACAGGTCAACCAGTAGAAGCAGGTCCAGACCAGTCCCAGCCTCCATCAGAGCTACCAGAAGAACTAGACCAGCGGGCACCGGCAGCCCAGTCTCGACTTGCACCTACCCCTGTAGAGCCTCCAGTTGATGAGCCTGCACCTAGCCAACAAGTCAAAGCACCAGCCCCAATCCCAGCACCAGCCCCAATCCCAGCACCAGCCCAATCTGTAGCTCCGGGACCTGCCCATCCAGCTCCGACCTCAACACCAACCCCTGCCCCTGACCCAGCCCCTACACCTACCCATCCAGCTCCGACCTCAACACCAACCCCTGCCCCAGCCCCTACACCTGCCCATCCAGCTCCGACCTCAACACCAACCCCTGCCCCAGCCAAAGCCCCTCTTCTAACCCTAAACCCTGTCCCAGCATTAGTCGTCAAAACTCCCACTTCCAGTAGCACATCAGCCAACGCATTCAAGATCCAGAAAGTAAAGACATCCGACCTGAAGTCCTTCCAACCTATCCTAGATGAAGATGAAGGCCAGGCAGGGGCAGAAAGAGCTGGGGCCAGTAGTCTGGGTGTTGACCTCTCTGTTCCTCTGGAGAGACTGGAGATCCTCTCTGACTCAGACGAAGGAGCCACCGACGTAACCACAGCCGTGCCTGACTGGCTGAAGGAGGGGGAGTTTGTGACTGTAGGAAGTCATAAAAGTGGGATGGTGAGCTACGTGGGACCTACAGACTTTGCAGAGGGAACCTGGGTTGGAGTGGAGTTAGATTTACCTGCAGGTAGGTAATATAGCAGAGATTCTATTATCTCATCTAGATGAGACTGCTACCTCCGAGTTTTGATATAAGTTCTCAGAAATGCCCCGGTGAACATTAAGTCAGAAATAGCCTCACTAATTTGGAAGATTCTGCTGTTTAATTTGGAATGACAGGTTATTGTCTATATTATGTTAGTGTGCCAGTATTTTATGGTGGCTGTGCCCCAGTTCTCTCACTATCAATCTCTCTCTCACTATCAATCTCTCACTCTCTATCAATCTCTCTCTCTCACTATCAATCTCTCTCTCACTATCAATCTCTCACTCTCTATCAATCTCTCTCTCTCAATCTCTCTCTCACTATCAATCTCTCACTCTCTATCCATCTCTCTCTCTCACTATCAATCTCTCTCTCACTATCAATCTCTCTCTCTCACTATCAATCTCTCTCTCTCACTATCAATCTCTCTCTCACTATCAATCTCTCTCTCACTATCAATCTCTCTCTCACTATCAATCTCTCTCTCTCACTATCAATCTCTCTCTCTCACTATCAATCTCTCTCTCTCTATCAATCTCTCTCTCTCAATCTCTCTCTCACTATCAATCTCTCACTCTCTATCCATCTCTCTCACACTATCAATCTCTCTCTCTCACTATCAATCTCTCTCTCTCACTATCAATCTCTCTCTCACTATCAATCTCTCTCTCTCTCAATCTCTCTCACTATCAATCTCTCTCACTATCAATCTCTCTCTCACTATCAATCTCTCTCTCACTATCAATCTCTCACTCTCTATCAATCTCTCTCTCTCAATCTCTCTCACTATCAATCTCTATCTCACTATCAATCTCTCTCTCTCTCTCTCACTATCAATCTTTCTCTCTCTCTCTATCACTATCAATCTCTCTCTCTCTATCAATCTCTCTCTCTCTCTCTCACACTATCAATCTCTCTCTCTCTCTCTCTCTCACTATCAATCTCTCTCTCTCTCTCACTATCAATCTCTCTCTCTCTATCACTATCAATCTCTCTCTCTCTATCAATCTCTCTCTCTCTCTCTCACACTATCAATCTCTCTCTCTCTCTCTCACTATCAATCTCTCTCTCTCTCTCACTATCAATCTCTCTAGGGAAAAACGACGGGTCCGTGGGTGGAAAGCACTACTTCCACTGTAACCCTGGTTACGGTGTGTTGGTGCGTCCTGATAGGGTGAGCCGTGGAGGAGTCGGGGGCGGGGCTAAGCAGAAGCGGCGACAGCAGCAGAAGCGTCGCAGTGCTAACCTATCAGGGTCCAGCCCTAACCTGGCTGCCCTCACTGCCCTGGCCAAGGGAGAGGGGACTGGGGCCAGTCGCAAGGGACAGAACCGCAAGTCCTGGAACAACTAAGAGGAGAGGGTAGCAGGGTTGGTGTCAATTTCATTTAAATTCAGGAAAACCGAAATTCAATTTTTTCTCAATGCTTCTCTATGAGAGAAATTAACTGATTTGAAATGGTATTGAGCCCAACCCTGAAGGGTAGTTTTCTCTGTATAGTTCCATAGGTGAGAATGAACCATAGGGAGAAGAGAGATCTACATACACTGAACAAAAAATTTAAACACAACCATTTCAAAGATGTTTACACTTCTTATAATGAAATCAGTCAATTGAAGTGAATTCATTAGGTTCTTAATCTATGGATTTCACATGACTGGGAATACAGTTATGCATCTGTTGGTCACAGATACCCTAAAAACAGTTTCAAAATAAGTAGGGCCGTGGATCAGAAAACCAGTCAACCAGCAGCATAACACCTGGCACCCCACTGCTGGCTGACCTGTGAAGTCCTGGTCGGTCCCTGGATGGGAGACCAGATGCTACTGCAAGTGGTATTGGGGGGCCAGTAGGAGGCACTCTTTCCTCTGGTCTAAAAAAAATCCCAATACACGAGGGCAGTGATTGGACACTGCTCTGTGTGGGGTGCCTTCTTTCGGATGGGACGTTAAACGGGTGGAAGTCCTGGGCTGGCGTGGTTACACGTGGTCTCTGTGGTTGTGAGGCCGGTTGGACGTACTGCCAAATTCTCTGAAATGGCGTTGGAGACGGCTTATGGTAGAGAAATTAACACTCAATTATCTGGCAACAGCTCTGGTGGACATTCCTGCAGTCAGCATGCCAATTGCACGCTCCTTCAACTTGAGACATCTGTGGTATTGTGTTGTGACAAAACTGCACATTTTAGAGTGGCCTTTTATTGTCCCCAGCACAAGGTGCACCTCTGTAATAATCATGCTGTTTAATCAGCTTCTTGATATTCCACACCTGTCAGGTGGATGGATTATCTTAGGAAAGGATAAATACTCACTAACAGGAATGTAAACAAATTTGCACAAAATTTCAGAGACATTTCTGGGTTATTTTTATTTCAACTTATGAAACATGGGACCGACACTTTTTACATGTTGATTTTATATTTTGGTTCAGTGCAGAAGTTCTGTCTCACTACTCCTGTACAAAGGTACCAGGGTCGGGTTAAATTCAGTCAATTCAGAAAGGACACTGAAATTCCAAACTAGAATTTCGGTGTCCTTCTGGAATTGATTCCAACCCTGTTCGGTAGAGGTGCAGCTGAAAACCACAGGGACATTTCAAGAGATAAGAGATGCACATCTTGCTCATTTTTAAAAGTCTAGCCACCGATGGACAGATAAGAGGAGAGGCCCAGTTTATGATGCTGCATCAATATGCAAGTCCATGTATCCAGGCTTACATACTGTTATTTCTGTTATGTTTTTTTCTTTGCCTTACAAAGTCGTATAGGGTCTCTCAGGTTCTCATTAAAATAACGAATGTGGTTAAGTAATGTCATTACATGTGCTTTCGGAAGCTTTGTTCACACTGCAGCTCTTAATGCTCAAATCAATACTGACTGCATTGTGTTACGTCCCTGCTATGCTCGTCCCTCGATCTCAGTGCACACACCTGTCGTGCTGTACACATGTCTCGAATCGGATGTGTGTTTCCAGACACTAGTGATTGGCTGACATGGCTGCTCTGGTTGTCAAGGTAATGGCAGGCGTGCGTGCGTTGCTGTAGGCTGATTGGTGGTGGTGCTCGTGTTTCCTCTCACTCAGAAAGCTGTTGTGCAGCAAGCTAAGTTGACTGACAACAATGCCTGCTATGGAAGTCTCCCAGTTGTTTTACATGCTCAAAATCATCATTGTGTGAGAACACTTACAAAGCCTCAAAGGATAAGATGATCCACCTTCTCAAAACGAGTAATTTTTGTCTGGCCACAGCGGTCAACCTAGGTAGCTGTTTAGTTTGTTGGCACATACAGTCATTTGTTTGTAAACAATTTAACAAGCTACTTAGCTACCATAAGTTTTTGTTGAAACTGTCAACAGAGTAGCAAGCAACAAGATGTGCCAAATAAGTCTTAAAAACCACTTGAAGGAAAATAAATTAGATTTGACTGTTCAGACATAAGTCATTGGCAGGGATCTGATTTTGTATCTGATTTCAATTCACCTCAAAATATCTGAATCCATGCTTTTTAGGCGTTCCGACTGCAGGAAAGAAAAAAAAACGATTAAAATCGGATATGCCTTAAAAAAAAGTGCATTTGAGTCACTTCAAACTGCTAGTGTGAACAAGGCTTTAGTGGGTATCATTGTATTGGAGTATAGGGATGAACCCCAAATACATGATGTGATGCCCAATGGGTTGCTCTAACAAGTAGTGCACCACCCAGTGGGGAATATGTGTACTGACATTAACACAAATGATGTGCCTTATTTTATTAACTATGTTAGTAGAACAGTATGGCCCTTTTTTTGTTATGAGTTTCTGTTTTTTTTCTAAGGGGAAATATACTTGAACTTCTGAACAAGTTTGCTCTCTGTCCATTTTGTAATAATACTACTGAAACTCTGCTCGGTTTTATCATTCTGTGTATCTGTTTGGTAAAGTGTGATTTGGGGATAATATTGGGAGGGGAAGAATGCAGACCTGGGAGAATCCGAATGAAGTACATGGATGAAGAGCTCTGCAATGGTGTAGACATTGGACACCGGGCTTGTTTTTTAAATTTTTATGTTTGAAAATGTTTTTATACTTGTGCTATTCAATCTGATCTGACTATGAATGTTTTAAGACGGACAATTAAAAATATGTACTGTAGAGGAAGAGACAAATCTACATGATTTTGATTTATATCAATATGGTGTTACAATAAACTTCACTGTGGATACATCTGTACCAAGTTAGAATTGTTTTGACTTTTTGAAGACAAACGGGATTTTGTATTGTGTAACTTTACACTTCTATATGAATAGGAACCAATGCTTAAATCCCTTTGCATGCTCCTACTCCCATGTAACTATCATCCATCTTTCCAAGGTTTTTCTGTCAATATGGCTTGTTTGTCGGTTAGTTATGGGTAACTGCACAACTTCTATATAAAGTGTTTTTTTTTTCTCCAAATTGCTGGGATGTCACATGACCTAGTTATCAGTACACGCATAACTTAAGCATTATGAAATTTATATTCGATCAAATAAATCTCCGAAATTCGACCCTCATTGCTCTCCATACAAAAACTCTTTACTTGTTGACCAAACAACGGAAAAACGCCATCTGCTGGAAGGAGACAGATTTTTCCGCGGAGTTTAGCCTCTTCCTCTCTGCTAAACGCATACCTGTTGCGTGTCAACATAAGTGGGAGGATCAACGGAATAATGCGTGTGGAAAGAGAATCAGTTTACTTGGTATATTTGTTGCGACACGATACCGTTTTGCGTGGCTGCAGGGCTTTAACATTTACAGTGTGTGGTCCTGATCGGCAGAGATGACTGTAAAGGAATATCAGTTCGGCCAACATCTGCATGCAGAGAACTGACCAATAACGTTAAGAAACATGCTCAATCAAAGCTGGCTAACCAATTACAGAGCGCTAGTGTTAAGCAGTTGATCCGCCCACTTCTGACACGCCCACTTTCAGTCACTCCGTTTTTTTTAACCTTTATTTAAATAGACAAGTCAGTGAAGAACATATTCTTATTTACAATTGACGGTCTACCCCGGACGATGTTGGGCCATTTGTGCGCCGCCCTATGGGACTCCTAATCATGGCCGGATGTGATGCAGCCTGGATTCGAACCAGGGAGTGTCTTAAATGCAGTGCCTTAGACCGCTGCACCACTCCGGTTCCCACAAATGCAGTTACCCGTGCTTGCAACTCCAAAACAGTACCAAAAACAGTGCAGTCATTATAAATATAACCTAAAACTGCTTCTACAATATAAATGTCCGATCATACTTTTAAGGGCGGCAGGTAGCCTAGTGGTTAGGAGCATTGGGACAGTCACCTAAAGGTTGCCGGATCGAATCCCCGAGCTGACAAGGTAGACAAACTATCGTTCTACCCCTGAACAATGCAGTCCGTCGACTAGGCCGTCTTTGTAAATAACAATTGGTTCTTAATGATTTACCTTGTTAACAAAACTTGTTAAAACTATAGAAACTAACCTCACAAAGTGAACGGTCTCGCGCACCGAACTGCGCATGTGCAAGCTGTCAAATCAAAGGCACTCCATTGACATAAAATAATTCTCTAGGAAGATTTGTCAATTTCACGAGGTTGGAATAACGTGTTCAACAACCTAAGACATTGTCTCGAATCTAGGTGGTAACTTTTTTGTTTGTTTTGATTTCCAGAAAATGAACAACTAAGGAATAATTGTTCACGTTTCTTATTGGCTTCTGAAAGCCAGACGCGTCTGTTTGACATTCCCGGAAGCGCTCCCGGAAATCTCGCGATGTTTCATCACCCCTTGTGGGTTTATAAACTCTGTGACAATACGCTTGTAATTGAAATCTAGCGTTAGCACTCCTGCTACAACCAGGCGGTCGATGTGTTGTTGCTACGGTTAATAAGTGGCATTTCCCCTCCCCACACACACTGTTCAGTGGTGGTATGCGATTTTAAATGGTCAAATGTACAGAGGCACATCGAGATAGAGAGCCAAGGTAAGATGTGATATATTTAGCTAGCTAACGTTAGCCCGTCAAAAATTAGCTAACGTAAAACTAGCTAGCCTATAGCTAAATTATTTTCATCGGTGGTTTAGCAGTTAGCTACATTACCATCTGGGAAAATAACTAAACACACACTTAAATGTAACTGAAACAGTTGTCGTTTGGCGATATTTAGCTAGCTAAGTACATGGGTAAAAGTCAGTCAGCTAACTTAGTATTTTGAGTTTGCTAGCGAGTTAGCCAATAACCAAACAAGCAGTAGTAGTTAGGTAGCTAGTTAGAGTTGGTACAGAAACGGTTACTGTATCTGAAAACAGAGCTAGAGAAAGTTGGCCAACTAGTCCTTCAGATTAGACTGATTTAAAAAGTCTGTAAAAACAGACTGGCATAACGACGTTCACTAACTAGCTCCAGTAGCAGTAACAGTTTTGGTACCAATTCTCTTTGTTTGCCATAATTGCCAGCGAAGTAACTAATTGCATTGCCTAATAACTGTCCTGTAAACGAACGTTTATGACAGGAATTATTTGGGGATTGAATCCGGGCGTTCCGCAGATGTGCAGCTTTAAACCCACATAAATTATTCGAATGCGAACTTTTATTTCCCATGATGCAGTATACGCACCCAGCTGTTTGCAGATGTCAGAAACACAAACAAATAGTGTCGTCATAGACCCTAAGTCGATTTATATTAAGCTAAGTGAAAACAGCCTCGCTGTCTTTGTTGCATGTGCAGCATTGACTGAACGCAAATGTCTTGCTCCAGCAACAACAATGGTATCCTTGAGTGACTGAGTGCTAGGTACAAATGGACGTTACACAAGGCTTTATCACTTTTCAACATTCAAATATCGTTTTATAGAAGGTAAAGTTAAAAACTCAAACCAGTCCGTGCATTAGTACCAGTATATCGTAACATCTGTATGCCAAAACACCATGCAGAGAGAACTGTCGCTACGTGTATCTTTGGAACGTGTCTACTGATAGAAAGATCTAGTCATGTTGCCTCACAAGATGGAAAATGTGCTGCACCCTGGTTGACTCTATTGATCTCTTCTACCCTGAAATGTGTATGGAACACTAATCTAATCAAATCACATCAAATCAAATTGTATTTGTCACATACACATGGTTAGCAGATGTTAATGCGAGTGTAGCGAAATGCTTGTGTTCTAGTTCCGACAATGCAGTAATAACCAACAAGTAATCTAACTAACAATTCCAAAACTACTGTCTTATACACAGTGTAAGGTGATAAAGAATATGTACATAAGGATATATGAATGAGTGATGGTACAGAGCAGCATAGGCAAGATACAGTAGATGGTATCGAGTACAGTATATACATATGAGATGAGTATGTAAACAAAGTGGCATAGTTAAAGTGGCTAGTGATACATGTATTACATAAGGATACAGTCGATGATATAGAGTACAGTATATATGTATGCATATGAGATTAATAATGTAGGGTAAGTAACATTATATAAGGTAGCATTGTTTAAAGTGGCTAGTGATATATTTACATCATTTCCCATCAATTCCCATTATTAAAGTGGCTGGAGTTGAGTCAGTGTCAGTGTGTTGGCAGCAGCCACTCAATGTTAGTGGTGGCTGTTTAACAGTCTGATGGCCTTGAGATAGAAGCTGTTTTTCAGTCTCTCGGTCCCAGCTTTGATGCACCTGTACTGACCTCGCCTTCTGGATGATAGCGGGGTGAACAGGCAGTGGCTCGGGTGGTTGATGTCCTTGATGATCTTTATGGCCTTCCTGTAACATCGGGTGGTGTAGGTCTCCTGGAGGGCAGGTAGTTTGCCCCCGGTGATGCGTTGTGCAGACCTCACTACCCTCTGGAGAGCCTTACGGTTGAGGGCGGAGCAGTTGCCGTACCAGGCGTGATACAGCCCGCCAGGATGCTCTCGATTGTGCATCTGTAGAAGTTTGTGAGTGCTTTTGGTGACAAGCTGAATTTCTTCAGCCTCCTGAGGATGAAGAGGCGCTGCTGCGCCTTCTTCACGATGCTGTCTGTGTGAGTGGACCAATTCAGTTTGTCTGTGATGTGTATGCCGAGGAACTTAAAACTTGCTACCCTCTCCACTACTGTTCCATCGATGTGGATAGGGGGGTGTTCCCTCTGCTGTTTCCTGAAGTCCACAATCATCTCCTTAGTTTTGTTGACGTTGAGTGTGAGGTTATTTTCCTGACACCACACTCCGAGGGCCCTCACCTCCTCCCTGTAGGCCGTCTCGTCGTTAGTAATCAAGCCTACCACTGTTGTGTCGTCCGCAAACTTGATGATTGAGTTGGAGGCGTGCGTGGCCACGCAGTCGTGGGTGAACAGGGAGTACAGGAGAGGGCTCAGAACACACCCTTGTGGGGCCCCAGTGTTGAGGATCAGCGGGGAGGAGATGTTGTTGCCTACCCTCACCACCTGGGGGCGGCCCGTCAGGAAGTCCAGTACCCAGTTGCACAGGGCGGGGTCGAGACCCAGGGTCTCGAGCTTGATGACGAGCTTGGAGGGTACTATGGTGTTGAATGCCGAGCTGTAGTCGATGAACAGCATTCTCACATAGGTATTCCTCTTGTCCAGATGGGTTAGGGCAGTGTGCAGTGTGGTTGAGATTGCATCGTCTGTGGACCTATTTGGGCGGTAAGCAAATTGGAGTGGGTCTAGGGTGTCAGGTAGGGTAGAGGTCCTTGACTAGTCTCTCAAAGCACTTCATGATGACGGATGTGAGTGCTACGGGGCGGTAGTCGTTTAGCTCAGTTACCTTAGCTTTCTTGGGAACAGGAACAATGGTGGCCCTCTTGAAGCATGTGGGAACAGCAGACTGGTATAGGGATTGATTGAATATGTCCGTAAACACACCGGCCAGCTGGTCTGCGCATGCTCTGAGGGCGCGGCTGGGGATGCCGTCTGGGCCTGCAGCCTTGCGAGGGTTAACACGTTTAAATTTCTTACTCACCTCGGCTGCAGTGAAGGAGAGACCGCATGTTTTCGTTGCAGGCCGTGTCAGTGGCACTGTATTGTCCTCAAAGCGGGCAAAAAAGTTATTTAGTCTGCCTGGGAGCAAGACATCCTGGTCCGTGACTGGGCTGGATTTCTTCCTGTAGTCCGTGATTGACTGTAGACCCTGCCACATGCCTCTTGTGTCTAAGCCGTTGAATTGAGATTCTACTTTGTCTCTGTACTGACGCTTAGCTTGTTTAATAGCCTTGCGGAGGGAATAGCTGCACTGTTTGTATTCAGTCATGTTACCAGACACCTTGCCCTGATTAAAAGCAGTGGTTCGCGCTTTCAGTTTCACACGAATGCTGCCATCAATCCACGGTTTCTGGTTAGGGAATGTTTTAATCGTTGCTATGGGAACGACATCTTCAACGCACGTTCTAATGAACTCGCACACCGAATCAGCGTATTCGTCAATGTTGTTATCTGACGCAATACGAATCATATCCCAGTCCACGTGATGGAAGCAGTCTTGGAGTGTGGAGTCAGCTTGGTCAGACCAGCGTTGAACAGACTTCAGCGTGGGAGCCTCTTGTTTTAGTTTCTGTCTGTAGGCAGGGATCAACAAAATGGAGTCGTGGTCAGCTTTTCCGAAAGGGGGGCGGGGCGGGGCCTTATATGCGTCGCCAAAGTTAGAGTAACAATGATCCAAGGTCTTTCCACCCCTGGTTGCGCAATCGATATGCTGATAAAATTTAGGGAGTCTTGTTTTCAGATTAGCCTTGTTAAGGCTGGTGAGAGATGCTTGGCCTGTGGAAAACCATTTGTTCATTTGTTATTGCTCTTAAACACAGTGAAATTATTGAGATAGGATTAGCTAATGCTTTCAAGGCGACTCCGTGTGTTTCTGCTGTCCCTCCCCCTCACGCCTTTTCTCCCCTTCTCCTCTCACTGTGTATTTTTTTTCTTCTCTTCTCCAGGATGTCTCATTACACAGACGAGCCTCGCTTCACCATCGAGCAGATCGACCTGCTCCAGAGGCTGCGGCGTACGGGCATGACCAAGCAGGAGATCCTCCACGCCCTGGACACCCTAGATCGGCTGGACCGCGAGCACGGGGCCAAGTTTGGACATCGCACCTCCTACGGGGGAGGAGCAAGCAGCTCTGTGTCAGACCCTAATTGCACCACCTCCAACAACACTACAGCCACCACCTCCTCGTCCAGTATTACTGTTGATGATAATAATAATAATAATAATTCCACCAGTGGGAGCAGTGAGGTTAACAACATCACCCTGGCCTCTTCCTGCACCAACTCTACCGTCGCACAGACACAGTACCTCTCACCGCGCGGGGGGCTGTCCCCGTCGCCTAGCAACAGCTACGACACCTCCCCACTGCCCTCCGCCGTCCGCCACTCCCCAGTGTCACTGGTCACCATGGCGCAGAACGGTGGGCGGGACAGCCTGGCGGCGACGCCCAATGGGAAGCTCTCGCCGCCACGGTACCCGGTGAACAGTGCAGCGGCTGCCAGGGCGTTCGGGTTCGAGGCAACTGAGGAGGAGCTGGAAATCGATGACAAGGTGGAGGAACTCATGAGGTCAGTGATGGTGGGGTCAACGTCACCAGCCTACAGAGATCTAGCCTGAAATCCAGAACCTGTTTTGTGGTAACTTGGTCACGCCTTATACTCCGTGTCATGACAAACATAGGAGTGGCAAGGATTTGACATGGAGTACAAGGAGTGGAATGATAGATTATCAGAATGGTACCCAGGCTAACAGGGATCCTATTCCATATGTAATTTTATACACCAGTCTACCACGATCGGGACTGTAGTCACACCAAAAAAAAAGCGTGCACACATTTAATATGTATATATATTTAGTCGCTTTGGACTTTAAAAGGCTTTGTTTCAATGGCATATATTCTATATAACAACACTGGTTAACCTATTTATGCACTGACAGGAGAGACGGCAGCATCGTGAAGGAGGAGATCAAGTCGTTCCTGGGGAACAGGAGAATCTCTCAGGCTGTGGTGGCCCAGGTCACAGGTCAGTAACAAAGGCACTGTGGTGGCCCAGGTCACAGGTCAGTAACAAAGGCACTGTGGTGGCCCAGGTCAGTAACAAAGGCACTGTGGTGGCCCAGGTCACAGGTCAGTAACAAAGGCACTGTGGTGGCCCAGGTCAGTAACAAAGGCACTGTGGTGTCACAGGTCAGTAACAAAGGCACTGTGGTGTCACAGGTCAGTAACAAAGGCACTGTGGTGTCACAGGTCAGTAACAAAGGCACTGTGGTGTCACAGGTCAGTAACAAAGGCACTGTGGTGTCACAGGTCAGTAACAAAGGCACTGTGGTGGCCCAGGTCAGTAACAAAGGCACTGTGGTGGCCCAGGTCAGTAACAAAGGCACTGTGGTGTCACAGGTCAGTAACAAAGGCACTGTGGTGTCACAGGTCAGTAACAAAGGCACTGTGGTGTCACAGGTCAGTAACAAAGGCACTGTGGTGTCACAGGTCAGTAACAAAGGCACTGTGGTGTCACAGGTCAGTAACAAAGGCACTGTGGTGTCACAGGTCAGTAACAAAGGCACTGTGGTGGCCCAGGTCAGTAACAAAGGCACTGTGGTGGCCCAGGTCAGTAACAAAGGCACTGTGGTGGCCCAGGTCACAGGTCAGTAACAAAGGCACTGTGGTGGCCCAGGTCAGTAACAAAGGCACTGTGGTGTCACAGGTCAGTAACAAAGGCACTGTGGTGTCACAGGTCAGTAACAAAGACACTGTGGTGGCCCAGGTCAGTAACAAAGGCACTGTGGTGTCACAGGTCAGTAACAAAGGCACTGTGGTGTCACAGGTCAGTAACAAAGGCACTGTGGTGGCCCAGGTCAGTAACAAAGGCACTGTGGTGTCACAGGTCAGTAACAAAGGCACTGTGGTGTCACAGGTCAGTAACAAAGGCACTGTGGTGTCACAGGTCAGTAACAAAGGCACTGTGGTGTCACAGGTCAGTAACAAAGGCACTGTGGTGGCCCAGGTCAGTAACAAAGGCACTGTGGTGGCCCAGGTCAGTAACAAAGGCACTGTGGTGTCACAGGTCAGTAACAAAGGCACTGTGGTGTCACAGGTCAGTAACAAAGGCACTGTGGTGTCACAGGTCAGTAACAAAGGCACTGTGGTGTCACAGGTCAGTAACAAAGGCACTGTGGTGTCACAGGTCAGTAACAAAGACACTGTGGTGGCCCAGGTCAGTAACAAAGGCACTGTGGTGGCCCAGGTCACAGGTCAGTAACAAAGGCACTGTGGTGTCACAGGTCAGTAACAAAGGCACTGTGGTGTCACAGGTCAGTAACAAAGACACTGTGGTGGTACAGGTGTGGAGTGGAGCTATGTGTAGAGTCTCACTGGCAGGTACATTATTATTGGTTGGTAGGACTGCTACCTCTCTAACCGTGTGTGTGGGTGTGTGTTCCAGGAATCAGTCAGAGCAGGATCTCTCATTGGTTGCTTCAACACGGCTCTGACCTCAGTGAACAGAAGAAGAGAGCTTTCTACCACTGGTACCAGCTAGAAAAGACCTCCCCAGGTACCCGTCTGTGTGTGTCTCTCTCTCTCTCTGTCTGTGTGTGTCTCTCTGTCTGTGTGTCTCTGTGTACCATCCTTGTCCTCTGCTAAATCATGTTCTTCTGTGGAACTCTGCCAAATTATTCAGCATTAACTTCACAGTTATTATGGAATGATTGGCCAGCTCTACCCAACACCTTACTAATCAAAGACTGGCCACCTCTACCCAACACCTTACTAATCAAAGACTGGACACTTCTACCCAACACCTTATTAATCAAGACTGGCCACTTCTACCCAACACCTTATTAATCAAAGACTGGCCACTAACTTCCAAAGTTATTATTAATCAAAGACTGGCCACTTCTACCCAACACCTTACTAATCAAAGACTGGCCACCTCTACCCAACACCTTACTAATCAAAGACTGGCCACTTCTACCCAACACCTTATTAATCAAAGACTGGCCACCTCTACCCAACACCTTATTAATCAAAGACTGGCCACTTCTACCCAACACCTTATTAATCAAAGACTGGCCACTTCTACCCAACACCTTACTAATCAAAGACTGGCCACTTCTACCCAACACCTTATTAATCAAAGACTGGCCACCTCTACCCAACACCTTATTAATCAAAGACTGGCCACTTCTACCCAACACCTTATTAATCAAAGACTGGCCACTTCTACCCAACACCTTACTAATCAAAGACTGGCCACCTCTACCCAACCCAATCTAGTCCCCACACAGTCCTTCACAATCAATAATACTGCAGGTATCACTTAATGACAGTCTCAGTAATGCCACTCTGATGCTCTGACAGTCTCAGTAATACCACTCTGATGCTTAATGACAGTCTCAGTAATACCACTCTGATGCTTAATGACAGTCTCAGTAATACCACTCTGATGCTTAATGACAGTCTCAGTAATACCACTCTGATGCTTAATGACAGTCTCAGTAATACCACTCTGATGCTCTGACAGTCTCAGTAATACCGCTCTGATGCTTAATGACAGTCTCAGTAATACCACTCTGATGCTTAATGACAGTCTCAGTAATACCACTCTGATGCTTAATGACAGTCTCAGTAATACCGCTCTGATGCTTAATGACAGTCTCAGTAATACCGCTCTGATGCTTAATGACAGTCTCAGTAATACCACTCTGATGCTTAATGACAGTCTCAGTAATACCACTCTGATGCTCTGACAGTCTCAGTAATACCGCTCTGATGCTTAATGACAGTCTCAGTAATACCACTCTGATGCTTAATGACAGTCTCAGTAATACCGCTCTGATGCTGGGTCCTATTCATTTGAGCAAAAGGTTTTCAAACATTCTGCATTGGGGACAAAAACAATTGTTTTTTATTTGGACGGAAGTTCAGATAGTACCTCTTTTTGGTTTCATTTGGTGTCTAGTGAAAAATGAGACGCGTTGTGAGTTAATGCTTTCCCGCTATTCGCTCCTCCAGGTGCCACTCTAAACATGCGCCCCGCCCCCATGGCTATGGAGGAAATGGAGTGGAGACAGACCACACCCCATATAAGTACCGCCCCAGGAATCTTCCGGCTACGCAGAGGAAGTCGTTTTACCTGGAGGAAAGAATGTCTGGCTGTGATGGAGAGGTGAGGAGCGAGCAGAGGGGTGAGAGGAGAGCATCTTTACCCGGTGTAAATAATGTCTGGCTGTGATGGAGAGGTGAGGAGCGAGCAGAGGGGTGAGAGGAGAGCATCTTTACCCGGTGTAAATAATGTCTGGCTGTGATGGAGAGGTGAGGAGCGAGCAGAGGGGTGAGAGGAGAGCATCTTTACCCAGTGTAAATAATGTCTGGCTGTGATGGAGAGGTGAGGAGCGAGCAGAGGGGTGAGAGGAGAGCATCTTTACCCGGTGTAAATAATGTCTGGCTGTGATGGAGAGGTGAGGAGCGAGCAGAGGGGTGAGAGGAGAGCATCTTTACCCGGTGTAAATAATGTCTGGCTGTGATGGAGAGGTGAGGAGCGAGCAGAGGGGTGAGAGGAGAGCATCTTTACCCGGTGTAAATAATGTCTGGCTGTGATGGAGAGGTGAGGAGCGAGCAGAGGGGTGAGAGGAGAGCATCTTTACCCGGTGTAAATAATGTCTGGCTGTGATGGAGAGGTGAGGAGCGAGCAGAGGGGTGAGAGGAGAGCATCTTTACCCGGTGTAAATAATGTCTGGCTGTGATGGAGAGGTGAGGAGCGAGCAGAGGGGTGAGAGGAGAGCATCTTTACCCGGTGTAAATAATGTCTGGCTGTGATGGAGAGGTGAGGAGCGAGCAGAGGGGTGAGAGGAGAGCATCTTTACCCGGTGTAAATAATGTCTGGCTGTGATGGAGAGGTGAGGAGCGAGCAGAGGGGTGAGAGGAGAGCATCTTTACCCGGTGTAAATAATGTCTGGCTGTGATGGAGAGGTGAGGAGCGAGCAGAGGGGTGAGAGGAGAGCATCTTTACCCGGTGTAAATAATGTCTGGCTGTGATGGAGAGGTGAGGAGCGAGCAGAGGGGTGAGAGGAGAGCATCTTTACCCGGTGTAAATAATGTCTGGCTGTGATGGAGAGGTGAGGAGCGAGCAGAGGGGTGAGAGGAGAGCATCTTTACCCGGTGTAAATAATGTCTGGCTGTGATGGAGAGGTGAGGAGCGAGCAGAGGGGTGAGAGGAGAGCATCTTTACCCGGTGTAAATAATGTCTGGCTGTGATGGAGAGGTGAGGAGCGAGCAGAGGGGTGAGAGGAGAGCATCTTTACCCGGTGTAAATAATGTCTTGCTGTGATGGAGAGGTGAGGAGCGAGCAGAGGGGTGAGAGGAGAGCATCTTTACCCGGTGTAAATAATGTCTTGCTGTGATGGAGAGGTGAGGAGCGAGCAGAGGGGTGAGAGGAGAGCATCTTTACCCGGAGTAAATAATATCTGGCTGTGATATAGCCGGTGTTCCCGAATATCTGTGTTTTGAGATGGCCACCTCTTCTCCTCAGCTACTTCAATGACAACCAGTACCCTGACGAAGCTAAGAGAGAGGAGATCTCTAACGCCTGCAACGCTGTCATCCAGAAACCAGGTATTCTGTCCACCTTACTGTTGTTCTGACCTTTGTTACTAGACCTGATTTAGCTGATAGATGCTTAACTACTTACTGTGACTGTAGTGTAGTGGTTGTCCTGCCCAGCTACCAGCTTCCTGTGACTGTAGTGTAGTGGTTGTCCTGCCCAGCTGCCTGTGACTAGTGTAGTGGTTGTCCTGCCCAGCTACCTATGACTGTAGTGTAGTGGTTGTCCTGCCCAGCTACCTGTGCCTGTAGTGTAGTGGTTGTCCTGCCCAGCTACCTGTGCCTGTAGTGTAGTGGTTGTCCTGCCCAGCTACCTGTGACTGTAGTGTAGTGGTTGTCCTGCCCAGCTTCCTGTGACTGTAGTGTAGTGGTTGTCCTGCCCAGCTACCTGTGACTGTAGTGTAGTGGTTGTCCTGCCCAGCTAACTGTGACTGTAGTGTAGTGGTTGTCCTGCCCAGCTACTGTGACTGTGACTGTAGTGTAGTGGTTGTCCTGCCCAGCTACCTGTGACTGTAGTGTAGTGGTTGTCCTGCCCAGCTACCTGTGACTGTAGTGTAGTGGTTGTCCTGCCCAGCTACCTGTGCCTGTAGTGTAGTGGTTGTCCTGCCCAGCTACCTGTGACTGTAGTGACTGTAGTGGTTGTCCTGCCCAGCTAGCTTCCTGTGACTGTAGTGTAGTGGTTGTCCTGCCCAGCTACCTGTGACTGTAGTGTAGTGGTTGTCCTGCCCAGCTACCTGTAGTGACTGTAGTGTAGTGGTTGTCCTGCCCAGCTACCTGTGACTGTAGTGTAGTGGTTGTCCTGCCCAGCTACCTGTGACTGTAGTGTAGTGGTTGTCCTGCCCAGCTACCTGTGACTGTAGTGTAGTGGTTGTCCTGCCCAGCTACCTGTGACTGTAGTGTAGTGGTTGTCCTGCCCAGCTACCTGTGACTGTAGTGTAGTGGTTGTCCTGCCCAGCTACCTGTGACTGTAGTGTAGTGGTTGTCCTGCCTAGTGTAGTGGTTGTCCTGCCCAGCTACCTGTGACTGTAGTGTAGTGGTTGTCCTGCCTAGCTTCCTGTGACTGTAGTGTAGTGGTTGTCCTGCCCAGCTACCTGTGACTGTAGTGTAGTGGTTGTCCTGCCCAGCTAACTGTGACTGTAGTGTAGTGGTTGTCCTGCCCAGCTAACTGTGACTGTAGTGTAGTGGTTGTCCTGCCCAGCTAACTGTGACTGTAGTGTAGTGGTTGTCCTGCCCAGCTAACTGTGACTGTAGTGTAGTGGTTGTCCTGCCCAGCTAACTGTGACTGTAGTGTAGTGGTTGTCCTGCCCAGCTAACTGTGACTGTAGTGTAGTGGTTGTCCTGCCCAGCTAACTGTGACTGTAGTGTAGTGGTTGTCCTGCCTAGCTTCCTGTGACTGTAGTGGTTGTGAGTCTGTAAAATACCTAAATGTACAAATAAATGTAAACTGAACAAAGATATAAATGCAACATCCTACAATTTCAAGTTACAGTTCATATGAGGAAATTAGTCAATGGAAATAAATTCATTAGACCCTAATCTATGGATTTCACATGACTGGGCATACAGATATGCATCTGTTGGCCACGGATGCCGTTGGCCACGGATACAGATAAAAAGTAGGGCTATGGATCAGAGAACCAGTCAGTATCTGGTGTGACCATTTGCCTCATGCAGCGCGACACATCTCCACATCTCCTTAAAGTAGATCAGGATGTTGATTGTCACCTGTGGAATGTTGTCCCACTCCTCCTCTTCAATGACTGTGTGAAGTTGCTGGATATTGGTGGAACACGCTGTCGTACATGTTGATCCAGAGCATCCCAAACATGCTCAATGAGTGACATGTCTGGTGAGTATGCAGGCCACGGAAGAACTGGGACATTTTCAGCTTCCAGGAAGTGTGTGGAGATCCTTGAGACATGTGGCTGTGAATTAACATGCTGAAACATGAGGTGGATGAATGGCACGACAACGGGCCTCGGGATCTCATCACGGGTATCTCTGTGCATTCAAATTGCAATCGATAAAATGCAATTGTGCTCGTTGTCCGTAACTTATGCCTGACCATACCATAATCCATCTCCACCACAACGTTGACATCAGTCAGCACCACGCCATACACCTGACATACAAGCTTCTTGATATGTCACACCTGTCAAGTGGAAGGTTTTTCTTGGCAAAAGAGAAATTCTCACTAACAGGGATGTAAACAAATGAGTGCGCAACATTTCTGAGAAATAAGATTTTTCTGCGTATGGAACATTTCTGGGATTTTTTTTAAATATTTCAGCTCATGAAACATGAGACCAACACTTAACATGTTGCATGTATTTTTTTCAGTGTACTTTGGAATATAATTTACTGTTTGGAATGATCTGGAATGATCTAATCTCCTGAATGTTATTTTATTTCAGGGAAGAAGCTATCGGACCTGGAGAGAGTCAGCTCCCTTAAAGTCTACAACTGGTTTGCCAACCGACGCAAGGAGATCAAGAGACGAGCTAATATTGGTAACGTGGGCTGGGTTTCTCTGTCGCCGTTGGTTACGTGGGCTGGGTTTCTCTGTCGCCGTTGGTTACGTGGGCTGGGTTTCTCTGTCGCCGTTGGTTACGTGGGCTGGGTTTCTCTGTCGCCGTTGGTTACGTGGGCTGGGTTTCTCTGTCGCCGTTGGTTACGTGGGCTGGGTTTCTCTGTCGCCGTTGGTTACGTGGGCTGGGCGACGCTGGGTCTTTTTTATAATGAAGGATTTCAGCAGGACATCAATTTGTTTCACTGCCATCCATTTCTTCGATTAGTCTGGCTGCATGTCTCTCAGTATTTAGATGGTTAGTCCTACGACCACTTTCTCCCCCGTAGAAATCTGTCTATCCTGTACAGCCAGTAGAGGACTGGCCAGTCCTCAGAGCCTGGTTTCTCTGGTCTACCCTGTAGAGGACTGGCCAGTCCTCAGAGCCTGGTTTCTCTGGTCTACCCTGTACAGCCAGTAGAGGACTGGCCAGTCCTCAGAGCCTGGTTTCTCTGGTCTACCCTGTAGAGGACTGGCCAGTCCTCAGAGCCTGGTTTCTCTGGTCTACCCTGTACAGCCAGTAGAGGACTGGCCAGTCCCCTCAGTGCCTGGTTTCTCTGGTCTACCCTGTACAGCCAGTAGAGGACTGGCCAGTCCTCAGAGCCTGGTTTCTCTGGTCTACCCTGTACAGCCAGTAGAGGACTGGCCAGTCCTCAGAGCCTGGTTTCTCTGGTCTACCCTGTAGAGGACTGGCCAGTCCTCAGAGCCTGGTTTCTCTGGTCTACCCTGTAGAGGACTGGCCAGTCCTCAGAGCCTGGTTTCTCTGGTCTACCCTGTACAGCCAGTAGAGGACTGGCCAGTCCTCAGAGCCTGGTTTCTCTGGTCTACCCTGTACAGCCAGTAGAGGACTGGCCAGTCCTCAGAGCCTGGTTTCTCTGGTCTACCCTGTACAGCCAGTAGAGGACTGGCCAGTCCTCAGAGCCTGGTTTCTCTGGTCTACCCTGTACAGCCAGTAGAGGACTGGCCAGTCCTCAGAGCCTGGTTTCTCTGGTCTACCCTGTACAGCCAGTAGAGGACTGGCCAGTCCTTGGTGCCTGGTTTCTCTGGTCTACCCTGTACAGCCAGGACTGGTCACCCCTCAGAGCCTGGTTTCTCTGGTCTACCCTGTACAGCCAGAAGAGGACTGGCCAGTCCTTGGTGCCTGGTTTCACTGGTCTACCCTCTACAGCCAGAAGAGGACTGGCCAGTCCTCAGAGCCTGGTTTCTCTGGTCTACCCTGTACAGCCAGTAGAGAACTGGCCAGTCCTCAGAGCCTGGTTTCTCTGGTCTACCCTGTACAGCCAGTAGAGGACTGGCCAGTCCTCAGAGCCTGGTTTCTCTGGTCTACCCTGTACAGCCAGTAGAGGACTGGCCAGTCCTCAGAGCCTGGTTTCTCTGGTCTACCCTGTACAGCCAGTAGAGAACTGGCCAGTCCTCAGAGCCTGGTTTCTCTGGTCTACCCTGTACAGCCAGGACTGGTCAGTCCTCAGAGCCTGGTTTCTCTGGTCTACCCTGTAGCCAGAGGGACTGGCCAGTCCTTGGTGCCTGGTTTCACTGGTCTACCCTGTACAGCCAGTAGAGGACTGGCCAGTCCTCAGTGCCTGGTTTCTCTGGTCTACCCTGTACAGCCAGTAGAGGACTGGCCAGTCCCCTCAGAGCCTGGTTTCTCTGGTCTACCCTGTACAGCCAGAAGAGGACTGGCCAGTCCTCAGTGCCTGGTTTCACTGGTCTACCCTCTACAGCCAGAAGAGGACTGGCCAGTCCTCAGAGCCTGGTTTCTCTGGTCTACCCTGTACAGCCAGTAGAGGACTGGCCAGTCCTCAGAGCCTGGTTTGGTCTGGTCTACCCTGTACAGCCAGGAGGACTGGTCACCCCTCAGAGCCTGGTTTCTCTGGTCTACCCTGTACAGCCAGAAGAGGACTGGCCAGTCCTTGGTGCCTGGTTTCACTGGTCTACCCTCTACAGCCAGAAGAGGACTGGTCACCCTCAGTGCCTGGTTTCTCTGGTCTACCCTGTACAGCCAGAAGAGGACTGGTCAGTCCTCAGAGCCTGGTTTCTCTGGTCTACCCTGTACAGCCAGTAGAGGACTGGTCACCCTCAGTGCCTGGTTTGGTCTGGTCTACCCTGTACAGCCAGAAGAGGACTGGTCACCCCTCAGAGCCTGGTTTCTCTGGTCTACCCTGTACAGCCAGTAGAGGACTGGCCATTCCTCTGTGCCTGGTTTCTCTGGTCTACCCTGTACAGCCAGAAGAGGACTGGTCACTCCTCAGTGCCTGGTTTCTCTGGTCTACCCTGTACAGCCAGAAGAGGACTGGTCACCCCTCAGTGCCTGGTTTCTCTGGTCTACCCTGTACAGCCAGTAGAGGACTGGCCAGTCCTCAGCCTGATTTCTCTCGTCTACCCTGTACATCCAGAAGAGGACTGGCCAGCCCTTGGTGCCTGGTTCCTCTCTAGGTTTCTTCCATCTAGGAAGTTTTTCCTGCTACCTGTGTTTATGCCTCTGCATTGCTTGCTGTTTAGGGTGTCTGTCAACTGCTGATGTAAAAAAAAAAGGCATTATAAAATGAGTTTAATTGACAGATTTTTCCTGTGTATACAGCTGTGGCGTTTCCTGGAGAATTCTAGATTCCAACTGTGATGAGAATGTTCATGTCATGACATAACCATCCACTGGGTGTCATGACCTTTCACCTGGCTGGAGGTCACAGACACTAACACTGAGGAAGTTGTGGGGAGTCGACTAGGTCAGACTAGGTCATAAGGCTCTGACGAAGGCGGTTTACGCCGGAACGTAAAGCCTGTTCCAATGCCTCGTCACTAAATAACGGAGATCTATGCAGAAACAGGATGCTCCTTTTGTCTTTGTCCTCCTCACCCGTTGACCTATTCCGAGGGGATGGAATGTTTTTGTGTCATAATAACCGGCCCTCTGTTTTTTTTCTCAAGAAGCCACGATCCTGGAGAGCCATTGGATAGACGTCCAGAGTCCTGGAGGACATTCCAACAGTGACGACATCGATGGAGGCGACTACACGGAACAGGCCTGTGACCTGCCCTACTTCGACAAGAGACCCATGGCCAGGCCCTTTGGCTTCTACAGGCTGGAGCCCACTTCACCCACACAGGTATGGAGCCAGAACCAAATCAAACTGTATTTTATTTAGTACGTTTCTGACAAAAAATTTGATTCAGACGAGAGAGAGAGAGAGCTGCATTCTTGTGAGATGTCTGGCGGACCCACAGGCCCTGACGGATATCATTGTGGCAAGGTTGTCATTTTTCATGCTACGGTTGGGAGTGGGCAGTTAGGCAGACAACTTCGGGATAAAAATATTTGTTTAGTCTCGCTGATTTAAAAACATTTGTTTTTTGTGTGTGTAGTTGTCATCTTGTGAATTAAAAGCGGAGGTCCTGGTCACAGGTTGGTTCATGTTCACTACCTCTTAGGGCTGGGCGATTTCAAATTAATTCGATTAATTTGAGTGTATATTTTTGTTCAGGGATTTGGAATATCGTATCGCAAGAATCAAGTACATTTTTGTAATTGTTTTTTAAAATTATTGTTTATGTCCGCATATTCTGTTGTCTTATTGGTCTGGTGTTCTTCGCTCCTCTGTGCGGTGTACACCTTCCCATTCACACCAGAGATCTGTATATAATGATGAGATGCCCATGTCTCTGGAAAACAGGCGACCAAGCTTAGGTCCATAATAAGTCATAGAAACGCACAGATTTTTGGCAAAGTGTGGAACCTCTTGCTTTCGGTTTATACACACACAGCCCCTCCACATTCCACTCACAACAACGAAGAGACAGATGTTATTTTACTGTGATACCCTTTTTTTTATGTCTCAACTCCTCAAGTTGCGTACAGAACGGACACAACTAAAACCCAGAGTATCAATGAACATTGATTGTGGAAAGTAAATGCTCGGTTTGTCGCCCTCAGCATTATGGTACGATGTAGCAGTGTTCTAGCCAAAGACTGTTAATACTAGCTGTCTAGTTTGTGTTTTATAAATGTGCAATATGCATGAAACACAATTTATAATATGAATTGACAACTAATTCTGAGACATAAGGTAGGCCTCTGTTCACATGTTGAAAAAGTGGACAGGCTAACATGCCTTTTCAAACTGTTGGAGACTGACCAGAATGGGCGATTCTCACAATCTTGGTATTACTCATGGTTAATTTTTTTAAATGCATTTTTTTTGTAGTAGATAAAAACACCATCTAATTATTGTCTGTTTTTAAATTTAATCTTACCTGTTCAGATTTGAATTTATTTCTGCACATTTTCCAAAATTAGTTTTTACCGTAACACCGTAAGATACACAAGTAATCAAATCAAATTTTATTTGTCACATACACATGGTTAGCAGATGTTAATGCGAGTGTAGCAAAATGCTTGTGCTTCTAGTGCCGACAATGCAGTAATAATCCAACAAGTAATCTAGCTAACAATTCCAAAACTACTGTCTTATACACAGTGTAAGGGGATAAAGAATATGTACATAAGGATATATGAATGAGTGATGGTACGGAGCAGCATAGGCAAGATACAGGAGATGATATCGAGTACAGTATATACATATGAGATGAGTATGTAAACAAAGTGGCATAGTTAAAGTGGCTAGTGATACATGTATTACATAAGGATGCAGTAGATGATATAGAGTACAGTATATACGTATGCATATGAGATGAATAATGTAAGGTAAGTAACATTATATAAGGTAGCATTGTTTAAAGTGGCTAGTGATATATTTACATTTCCCATCAATTCCCATTATTAAAGTGGCTGGAGTTGAGTCAGTGTCAGTGTCAGTGTGTTGGCAGCAGCCACTCAATGTTAGTGGTGGCTGTTTAACAGTCTGATGGCCTTGAGATAGAAGCTGTTTTTCAGTCTCTCGGTCCCAGCTTTGATGCACCTGTACTGACCTCGCCTTCTGGATGATAGCGGGGTGAACAGGCAGTGGCTCGGGTGGTTGTTGTCCTTGATGATCTTTATGGCCTTCCTGTAACATCGGGTGGTGTAGGTGTCCTGGAGGGCAGGTAGTTTGCCCCCGGTGATGCGTTGTGCAGACCTCACTACCCTCTGGAGAGCCTTACGGTTGAGGGCGGAGCAGTTGCCGTACCAGGCGGTGATACAGCCCGCCAGTATGCTCTGGATTGTGCATCAGTAGATGTTTGTAAGTGCTTTTGGTGACAAGCCGAATTTCTTCAGCCTCCTGAGGTTGAAGAGGCGCTGCTGCGCCTTCTTCACGATGCTGTCTGTGTGGGTGGACCAATTCAGTTTGTCTGTGATGTGTATGCCGAGGAACTTAAAACTTGCTACCCTCTCCACTACTGTTCCATCGATGTGGATAGGGGGGTGTTCCCTCTGCTGTTTCCTGAAGTCCACAATCATCTCCTTAGTTTTGTTGACGTTGAGTGTGAGGTTATTTTCCTGACACCACACTCCGAGGGCCCTCACCTCCTCCCTGTAGGCCGTCTCGTCGTTGTTGGTAATCAAGCCTACCACTGTTGTGAACAAAGTGGACAGTTATTACATCATAAAATAACGTTTTGATTACACTGAGTATATCAAACATTAAAAACACCTTTTTTCTAATATTGAGTTTTACCTGGTTAGTCGGTCATGGAGCAGGTGTTCCTAATGTTTTGTATAGTCACTGTATATTTTAATCTGTTCTGATTACCATAATTTATCATGTTCATAATTCGTTTTAAACTAATATGAACATTTTTTTCCAAAGTACACCGATATAAAAAGCTAATTTAGTTTTTATGCTCAAATATTTTAGTTTTCTGTAATATTATTCGATGAATATTTTAGTATTGATGCGTTTCGGTCATCAGATCCACATTACTGTAGATTAGACAGCATTATGGTAACGCTGTACTTCATCAAGAGTAAAAAATAAAATAAAAACTTAAATGTAAGTCTGAATACTTGTTATTTATTTATATATATATATATATATAAAGCCGTTGTTGCTATATATAAACAATGCTACCTTATATAATAACAAGTATTCAGACCCTTTACTCAGTACTTTGTTTTATATATAAAAAAAAATGTGCTTTGTCATTATGGGGTGTTGTGTGTAGATTGATGAGGAGAGAACTATGTAATCCATTTTAGAATGAGGCTGTAATGTAACAAAATGTGGAACAAGTCTAGGTTTGAATATTACCTGGTATGTTTTGGTCAGAGAAGCACGTTGTGTTGGTCTTTCCATGAAAATGTATGACTATAGTTTAAGACTCTGACATTGACAGGAAATAAATATTGATAACATGTATTTTACTAACATGTATTTATTAAAGTTGTCCAAAGCGTAGCTCAAGTCAAGTGTCCACGTTCCTATTGTCCCCAACTCTGCTCTCTTTCACACTACACTGTAAATACAAAAGTATGTGTATAGTACCGTATGTGGACACCTTCAAATGAGTTGATTCGGCTATTTCAGCCACACCTGTATAAAATCAAGCACACACACATCTCCGTAGACAAACATTGGCAGTAGAATGGCCTTACTGAAGAGCTCCGTGACTTTCAACGTGGATGCCACCTTTCCAACAAGTCAGTTTGTCAAATGTCTGCTATGCTAGAGCTAGAGCTGCCCCCGGTCAACTGTAAGTGCTGTTATTGTGAAGTGGAAACATCTAGGAGCAACAACGGCTCAGCCGAGAAGTGGTAGACCACACAAGCTCATAGAACGTGACTGTGAAGTGCATATCACGTAAAAAAAATCATCTGTCCTTTGGTTTTTAAACGACCTCTGGAAACTTCTGGAAGCGGAACTGTAGTCGGGAGCTACATGGGGTTTCCATGGCCAAGTACCCACGATGCATAGCGTCAGCTGGCGTGGCGTAAAACTCGCCACCATTGGACTCTGGAGCAATGGAAAAGCTTCCAACTTTGTGGCAACAGTTTGGGTTTGACCCTTTCCGGTATAACACTCCCGTGCACAAAGCGAGGTCCATTCAGAAATGGTGTGTCAATCGCTGTGGAAGAACTTGACCTCAACTCCATCTGACATCTTTGGGATAAATCGGAACGCCGACTGTGAGCCAACATCGGTGCCCGACCTCACTAATGCTCTTGTGGCTGAATGGAAGCAAGTCCCCACAGCAATGTTCCAACATCTAGTGGAAAGCCTTCCCAGATGAGTGGAGGCTGTTATAGCTGCAAAGGGTGGGACCAACTCTTTATTAATGCCCATGATTTTTCTAATGAGATTTTCGAAGAGCAGGTGTCCACATACTTTTGGTCATGTAGTGTACATATAACATATTGGTTGATAATACCACGTCAATCTCTGGCATAAAGAAAATTGGACACATTTTGAATTTGCTCGGGGTGGCAAAATTGCTCGGACTGGGGCTGCTAAGGTAGTTGAGTAACGTACATGTAAAATAACATTGTGAGCCTGCGGTCGGATTTTGGGGGCCACAGTTCTTGCGTGAGTCAGACAAGAAGCCAGTAGGAGCGCTATGAAAACCAGCAGGAGGGGGGAGGGATGAAGAAACCAGTCCATCTCAGACCTCCTAACTAAAATTAGATTATATATAAACGTGTTACTTTCTATGTTTCTCTCTCTTCCCCCCTTTCTTCCAGGACGATGGTACTGACCACCAGGACCCCATCTCTCTGGCTGTGGAGATGGCCGCAGTCAACCATACCATCCTGGCTCTGTCCCGGACCGGAGGGGTGCCCAGCAACATCAAGACAGAGGTCCCGGACGATGACTGAAGAGGTGGTTACTACCGGACAGTAACTGGGAGGAAGGAGTGGAGAGGGAACGGTAATAGCCAAGAGAGGATAGGGGGTGTGTGGGTGGGTGTGTGTGCGCGTGAGAGAGTGTTTGTGGTTCAAGGAATGTGAAGATGACCAAATTAAGCTATCAAACTCCAGCTACCCTTCTTCCCCTTGTTCTCAGCCCCTCCACGGTCCCAGTGAACTGTACCCTCCTTCCCCTTGTTTTCAGCCCCTCCACGGTCCCAGTGAACTGTACCCTGTCTTGTCTCTCATCGGAGTGAAAAAGTTGAGTGGAGGATAATAAATGGCTGTTTTTCTCTGGACCTCCACCCCGATATGGTGCCACTGGCCCTGGGGCCCTGGTCAAACCGTCTTCCCACTCCTCCTCTCTGAGCCCGGACCCACATACCTCAATCCTGCTGTACTGTATATATGGTATCTGTTCTCATCAGAGACATAGAATAGAAGTCTGTTCTAGAATAGAAGTCTGTTCTAGAACATTCTAGAATAGAAGTCTGTTCTAGAATAGAAGTGATACCATTTCTATGGTTCTCATACTGTCTCATCGTGTGCTGCCCTGAACCCATTTCCTTGTGCAATGCATTGGTAGTGCATCAGTGGCCTCTTACTAACACTGCTGGAAGAGAGGGAGGGATGTAGTTTATCACCCTGCCAAAGAACAGTCAGTTGACTACTCATCTGTGGATTGGACTGTTCTGATTGGACTAGACTGTTCCCGACTGTTCAATGTATCCTGCAGTCTACAGCTTTCATTCCTACTGGAATCTTAACGTTTGGTTGGTAAACCATTGACATTATGAATTGTCCCATGTTTGTTGTGTTCTTTTTTAAATGGAATGGCCACCAGAAATACAGAAGTCCATTTTCTGCAGCGGACGGTTAAGTGCATGCGTCAGAAAGTGATCTGAAAGCCGGCAGTACCCCCCCCACCACCCCCCCAAGGCCAAATGAGAGACACAGCACATTTCTGATCAGTTTAGCCTTGTAGGTCAGTGGATATTAAAGGGACAATCTGTGATTTGGTAAATTTATTTTCTGACTTAAATAATGATATACACCCATTGATTTTTTTTTGACATAATATAATTTCAAACGGACCTGAGAGCTGTGTTAGTGTTACATAGATGGTGAATCTAATCATTTTTTAAGGGTTACATTTGATCAAAAGTACATTAACTCACGGCGGGTAAGTTTCCTGGAAGTTCGGTAGCACTAAGATCGCGTCCTTTGGCGGCAACGTGTGAATGATGGTCTCGGCGTCGACAGACAGTACAAAGCTTTTGGGTAACTCGCCCTCATCGAAGGACGTAACATATCATATGAAATGGATGAGCACCACTTTCTAAACTACTGTGTCTGGAAGTAGATTTCCTCGCTGTCAAAATTCGCAAAAAGAGAGAGTCCTCTAACCATTGTTTCTGGAATTTGTGATACTCCCTGACTGTCCAGCTTTAATTTCAGTGATTTAATAGTGAGCTGGACACAGTCAAGGAACTGTGTAAATGTAGGTCTATTAGCGTTTCTATGTGACAGTCCTGCTTTAAGGGGGGAGTGAATATCAGCAGACACTCAAACCCCCCCGTGGACTGAGACTCCCCTGGTAGACGGTGTATATACAGTTCATTCAGATCCATTCATTGTCCACATTTTGTTACATTAGACTTATTCTAAAATGGATTAAATTGTTTTCATTCCCCTCATCAATCTACACACAATATCCTGTAATGACAAAGCAAAAAATATATTTTTATTCATGTTTTTTTTTGCAAATGTATTACAAATAAACTTACATTTACGTAACTATTCAGACCCTTCATTCAGTATGTTGTTGAAACACCTTTGGGAGCGATTACAGCCTTGAGTCTTCTTGGGTATGACACTACAAGCTTGGCACACCTGTATTTGGGGAGTTTCTCCCATTCTTCTCTCAGATCCTCTCAAGACATTCAGAGACTTGTCCCGAAGCCACTCCTGCATTGTCTTGGCTGTGTGCTTAGGGTTGTTGCTGCTGCCACCACCATGCTTCACCGTAGGGACGGTGCCAGGTTTTCTCCAGACGTGACACTTGGCATTCAGGCTGAAGACTTCAATCTTGGTTTCATCAGACCAGAGAATCTTGTTTCTCATGGTCTGAGAGTCTTTAGGTTCCTTTTGGCAAATTCCAGCTGGACTGTCAAGTGCCTTTTTACTGAGGAGTGGCTTCCGTCTGGCCACTCGACCATAAAGGCCTGATTAGTGGAGTGCTGCAGAGATGTCCTTCTGGAAGGTTCTCCCATCTTCACAGAGGAACTCTAGAGCTCTGTCAGACTGACCATCGGGTTCTTTGTCACCTCCCTGACCAAGGCCCTTCTTCCCAAATTGCTCAGTTTGGCCATGCGGCCAGCTCTAGGATGAGTCTTGGTGGTTCCAAACTTCTTTCATTTAAGAATGATGGAGGCCACTATGTTCATGGGGACCTTCAATGCTGCAGAAATATTTCAGTACCTTCCCCAGATCTGTGCCTCGACACAATCCTGTCTCTGAGCTCTACGGACAATTCCTTCGACCTCATGGCTTGCTTTTGCTCTGACATGCACTGTCAACTGTGGAACATTACATAGACGGGTGTGCCTTTCCAAATCGTGTCCAATCAATTTAATTTACCACAGGTGGACTTTAATGAAGTTGTAGAAACATCTCAAGGATGATCAATGGAAACAAGATGCACCTGAGGTCAATTTCGAGTCTCATAGCAAAGGGTCTGAATACTTATGTAAATAAGGTATGTCTAAACCTGTTGTGATGTCATTATGGGGTTTTGTGATGTCATTATGGGGTTTTGTGTGTAGATTGATGAGGAGAGAACTATTTAATCCATTTCAGAATAAGGCTGTAATGTAACAAAATGAGGGAAAAGTCTAGGGGTCTGAATACTTCCTGAATGTGATGTATCTATTGGGCAGAGAAGCACGTTGTGTTGGTCTTTCCATGAAAATGTATGACTATAGTTTAAGACTCCGACATTGACAGGAAATAAATATTGATAACATGTATTTTACTCTGCCCACAAATCGTCCTGCTCTTAAAAGTTGTCCAGCGTAGCTCAAGTCAAGTGTCCACGTTCCTATTGTCCCCAACTCTGCTCCCTTTCAAACTACACTGTAAATACAAATACTTGGATACTTCCAGAAGGCTCTGTAGACACAACGTCTCCGTATACTACTTACTCTGTGATGTACAGGGCCTTCAGAAAGTTTTCTGATCTCTTGACTTGTTCCACATTTTGTTACGTTAAAGCCTTATTCAGAAATGTATGAAATATCTTGTTTTTTTCCCATCTACACACACTACCCAATAATGACAAAGTGAAAACATGTTTTTGTAAATGTTTGCATATTTTATTGAAAATTAAATACTGAAATATCTCATTTACATAAGTATTCACACCCCTTTAGTCAATACTTTGTAGAAGTGATTACAGCTGTATATTTTTTATTTTACCTTTATTTAACCAGGCAAGGCAGTTAAGAACAAATTCTTATTTTCAATGACGGCCTAGGAACAGGGGCGGAACGACAGATTTGTACCTCAGCTCGGGGATTACAGCTGTGACTTCTGGGTAAGTCTCTAAGAGATTTCCACACCTGGATTGTGCAATATGACCACATTATTATATTCAAAATTCTTCACGCTCTGTCAAATTGGTTGTTGATCCGTGCTAAACAGCCATGTTCAGGTCTTGCCATAGATTTTCAAATCAGATTCAAGTCAAAACTGTTACTCGGGCCACTCGGGAACATTCACTCTCTTCTTGACAAGCAACTCTAGTTTAGATTTGGTCCTGTGTTTTGTTATTGTCATGCTGAAAGGTGAATTATTCTCCCAGTGTCTGTTGGAAAGCAGACAGAACCAGGTTTTCCTTTAGGATTTTGCCTGACACATTTTTTTTGTTTTATCCTGAAAAACTCCCCAGTGTTTAATGATAACAAGCATACCCATAACATGGTGTAGACACTACTATACTTGAAAATATGGAGAGTGATACTCGGTAATGTGTTGGATTTGCCCCAAATGTGTGTAGGCTAGTGACGTCTCTTTTAAATTCAGGCTATAACAACAAAAATGTGGAAAAAAGTCAAGGGGTGTGAACACTTATGAAGGCACTGCATTTGCTTTTTAAAAGACCGTTTGACCCTTCACATTCTTGTTGGAACCATGCTGGACAGGACAATGTCAAAGGGAAATATCTCATCTAGTGTAGTGTATATTTATCAGACTGGTATTATTTAATTCTGCTGCTTCAGAGGATCTCGTCTTGCCCTAACCCTGCGCTGGGATCACTGTTCTCCACTAAAGAAACAGGTTCAAGAAGAGAAGAAAAAAAAGGCAAATGTATTTATATTATTTATGTTCTTAGTGTAAAATTACTGTATGTTGGGAAATTACGCTTTTATTGTGAAATCAATCAAATTTCAAATGTATTTATAAAGCCCTTCGTACATCAGCTGATATCTCAAAGTGCTGTACAGAAACCCAGCCTAAATCCCCAAACAGCAAGCAATGCAGGTGTAGAAGCACGGTGGCTAGGAAAAATTCCCTAGAAAGGCCAGGACCTAGGAAGAAACCTAGAGAGGAACCAAGCTCTGAGGGGTGGCCAGTGCTTTTCTGGCTGGAGATTATAACAGAACATGGCCAAGATGCTCATATTTGACCAGCATGGTTAAATAATAATAATCACAGTGGCTGTCGAGGGTGACACAGGTCAGCACCGCAGGAGTAAATGTCAGTTGGCTTTTCATAGCTGATCATTTAGCGTATCTCTACCACTCCTGCTGTCCCTAGAGAGTTGAAAACAGCAGGTCTGGGACAGGTAGCACGTCCGGTGAACAGGTCAGCGTTCCATAGCCGCAGGCAGAACAGTTGAAACTGGAGCAGCAGCACGACCAGGTGGACTGGGGACAGCAAGGAGTCATCATGCCAGGTAGTCCTGAAGCATGGTCCTAGGGCTCAGGTCCTCAGAGAGAGAATTAGAGAGAGCATACTTAAATTCACACAGGACACTGCATAAGACGGGAGAAATACTCCAGATAGAAGACTGACTCTATAGCCCCCCGACAAACTAACTAACATAAATACTGGAGGCTGAGACAGGAGAGGTCAGGAGACGGGAGGAGGATATAATCCTACCCACTTTGCCAAAGCACAGCCCCCATACCACTAGAGGGATATCTCCAACCACCAACTTACCATCCTGAGACGAGGCTGTTTGTCCACGAAGATCTCACCCATGGCACAACCAGAGGGGTGCAAACCCGGACAGGTAAATCACGCAGTGACTTCAACCCACTCAAGTGACGCACCCCTCCTAGGGACGGCATGGAAGAGTACCAGTAAGCCAGTGACTCAGCCCCTGTAATAGGGTTAGAGGCAGAGAATCCCAGTGGAAAGAGGGGAACTGGCCAGGCAGAGACAGCAAGGGCGGTTGTTGCTCCAGTGCCTTTCCATTCACCTTCACACCCCTCGACCAGACTACACTCAATCATATGACCCACTGAAGAGATGAGTCTTCAGTAAAGACTTAAAGGTTGAGACCGATTCTGCGTCTCTCACATGGGTAGACAGACCATTCCATGAAAAATGGAGCTCTATATGAGAAGGCCCTGCCTCCAGCTGTTTGCTTAGAAATTCTAGGGACAATTAGGAGGCCTGCATCTTGTGACCGTAGCGTACATGTAGGTATGTACGGCAGGACCAAATCAGAGAGATAGGTAGGAGCAAACCCATGTAATGCTTTGTAGGTTAGCAGTAACACCTTGAAATCAGCCCTTGCTTTGACAGGAAGCCAGTGTAGGGAGGCTAGCACTGGAGTAATATGATCAAATATGTTGGTTCTAGTCGGGATTCCAGCAGCCGTATTTAGCACTAACTGAAGGTTATTTAGTGCTTTATCCGGGTAGCCGGAAAGTAGAGCATTGCAGTAGTCTAACCTAGAAGTTACAAAAGCATGGATACATTTTTATGCATCATTTTGGACAAAGTTTCTGATTTTTGCAATGTTATGTAGATGGAAAAAAGATGCCCTTGAAACAGTCTTGATATGTTCGTCAAAAGAGAGATCAGGGTCCAGAGTAACGGCGATGTCCTTCAGTTTGATTTGAGACGACTGTACAACCATCAAGATTAATTGTCAGATTCAACAGAAGATCTTTTGTTTCTTGGGACCTAGAACTAGCATCTCTGTTTTGTCCGAGTTTAAAAGTACAAAATTTGCCACCATCCATGTCCTTGTGTCTGAAACACAGGCTTCTAGCGAGGGCAATTTTGGGACTTCACCATGTTTCATTGAAATGTGTGTGTGTGTGTGTGTGTGTATATATATGTGTGTGTGTATATATATATATGTATACATACATATGTGTGTGTGTGTATATATATACATATACACGTGTATATATATACATATACACGTGTGTGTATGTATATATATATATATACACATGTATATACAGTGCCTTGTGAAAGTTTTCGGCCCCCTTGAACTTTGCGACCTTTTGCCACATTTCAGGCTTCAAACATAAAGATATAAAACTGTATTTTTTTGTGAAGAATCAACAAGTGGGACACAATCATGAAGTGGAACGACATTTATTGGATATTTCAAACTTTTTTAACAAATCAAAAACTGAAAAATTGGGCGTGCAAAATTATTTACGGCCAAATAGGCCAAATATGTATCCTGTACAAAATGTAAATTAGAATAAAAATGGTTGTCCAATCACACAAACTCATAGTAAGTCGGACACGTGAAAGTAACCTCTGCTTCCTCTCCTTGTCCTCCCATGTGTTTAGCCAAGTGCAAGGGGGTCAGAGGCGGACTGGCAATAGAGCGATTCAGGCCAATGCCAGATGGGCTAGTCCGTCTTTAGCCCAGGTGGCCTGGCTAAATTGGGGTATATCGTAGAATAATCATAATGGGTGCTAAAGCAAAAACATTTACCTGTGTGGGAGCTTCAAGGAATTAATGGGCCAGTGTGCTAAATGCCAGGGCTGAATTCTGGTCCCAGTCCGCCCCTGAAGGGGGGGGGGTGTTTGTCAGAGTCCAGGTTCAGACTTATATCTACAGTTCCCACCATGTCTCCTGTCCCCAGTAAATATAATCAACTACATTTAAATTAAAACGATTTAATTATAGCTCTCTGAAATGACAAGTCCAAGACTGAATGCCGTTTTATCAGTCGTTCTCCAATAGTCTTCTGAATTACTGTATTGGCCGTTAAAGAATGTTGTGCCTTTTTGTTTTTGTATTTTTTTGGGACCGATTGTTCTGTAATTAAAATGTAATATGAAGGTTTTTCTACTGTTTTCTTTGTTGGAATTTGTACACAGTTGAAGGCAGAAGTTTACATACACCTGAGCCAAATACATTTAAACTCAGTTTTTCACAATTCCTGACATTTAATCCTAGTAAAAATGCCCTGTTTTGAGTCAGTCACCACTTTATTATAAGAATGTGAAATGTAAGAATAATAGAGAGAATGATTGATATTATTTCAGCTTTTATTTCTTTCATCACATTCCCAGTGGGTCAGAAGTTTACATACACTCAATTAGTATTTGGTAGCATTACCTTTAAATTGTTTAACTTGGGTCAAACATTTCGAGGAGCCTTCCACAAGCTTCCCACAATAAGTTGGGTGAATTTTGGCCCATTCCTCCTGACAGAGCCGGTGTAACTAAGTCAGGTTTGTAAGCCTCGTTGCTGTCAGAAGCTTCTTAAGACACAACATTTTCTGGAATATTCCAAGCTGTTTAAAGGCACAGTCAACCTCTGACCCACTGGAATTGTGATACAGTGAAATAATCTGTAAACAATTGTTGGAAAAATGACTTGTCCTGCACAAAGTAGATGTCCTAACTGACTTGCCAAAACTATAGTTTGTTAACAAGAAATTTGTGGAGTGGTTGAGAAACTAGTTTTAATGACTCCAACCTAAATGTATGTAAACTACCGACTTCAACTGTATGTACACACACACACTAATAAAATGATATCTATGCGACGCCTGCGATTGTATTTTTTTTTCTCCCAAAGCTATTAAAAAAGGGGCGGCCTAGTGGTTAGAGCGTTGGACTAGTAACCGAAAGGTTGCAAGTTCTAATCTCTGAGCTGACATGGTTAAAATCTGTCGTTCTGCCCCCTGAACAAGGCAGTTAACCCACTGTTCCTCGGCCATCATTGAAAATAAGAATTTGTTCTTAACCGACTTGCCTAGTTCAATAAAGGTAAAATAAAAAAATCTTTAAACAACATTAAATTCAACTGTAATAATCATGGTTCAAAGATGTTTACAGGTTAAGAAAGCAAAAATAAGGTGATTTTATTCGCCTTAACTCTTTATACAAAAATGCCAAGTCCCCAAAAAACTATAGATATTAAGTTAATGATACCATCAAACTCCCCACCACCATCACTATGTCCCTTGGTGCCTGTCTCCTGCTGCTGGTCTTGGTCCATGCCCGGCTTGGTCTAGGGTCAGCAGCCCCACCACTATCACTATGTCCCTTGGTGCCTGTCTTCTGCTGCTGGTCTTGGTCCATGCCCGGCTTGGTCGAGGGTCAGGTTCACAAGGTTAGTAGGTGGTGTAAGCCTTTTAGCTCACAAGCAAAGACTTCATTACTAGTTACTTCATTATTTACTAACTAACTAAATAAGCCTTTCACAAGTCAGCCGTGTACAAGCCTGATCGGCCCATCAAAGTTAAGATAAAATTGTGTTCACATGCAAAAGTTTTCAAAATATTTATTTTTTTATAAAAAAAAATATATATTACACTTTTTTATTTAACTAGGCAAGTCCGTTAACAAATTCTTATTTACAACGACGGCCTACCAAAAGGCAAACAGCCTCCTGCGGGGACGGGGGCCTTCGATATAAAATGTAATATAAATATAGTACGCAACACAACATAGCAAGGCAGAAACACATGACACAGCATTGTAGCTGCAGTGGTGAACTGGTAATTAAAGAGCTCAGCCAAGTACTTATTGTCAGTATCAACCACATAAACTTTAAGGGACATGGGCAGCTGTGAGGAAGAGGGTTTATTCTCCACGTCTTTAACTGTTTTCCAGAACTTCTTGGGGTTAGACCCACACAGAGAGAACTGCTTCTTAAAGTAACTAACTTTAGCCTTCCGGATAGCCTGAGTGCACTGATTTATCATTGGCCTGAATGATAGCCAGTCAGCCTGAGTATGCGTGTGCCGAGCCTTTCGCCAAATGCAATTCTTGAGGTGGAGTAACTCTGCAAGACCCCGGTCGAACCAGGGGCTGAACCTGTTTTTAATTCTCATTTTCTTTATGGGGGCGTTTGTTAACAATACCACTGAAATTATCAAAGAAGGTCCAAACGTCTTCGACAGAGGGGATCAAGCTGATTCTATACCATTTTTACAGAGGCCAGTTCATGAAGGAAGGCTTGCTCATTAAAGTTTTCTAGCAAGTGTCGCTGAACAAGAGAATGACATTGCTTTTTGTTGATTCATTTTTTTCATTTTGTCTATGCACTCCTTCAGATTGATCCTGTGATTAACCTTCCCCCTCTATTCCAAGGTGTTGGATATTGGATATATTGTAAATTGTCAATAGACAAGAACAGCTCAAAGACAGAACTACATACGTTTTTAAAAAGGTACACGTAGCCTACATATCAATGCATACACACAAACTATCTAGGTCAAATAGGGGAGAGGCGTTGTGCCGAGACGTGTTGCTTTATCTGCTTTTTGAAACCAGGTTTGCTGTTTATTTGAACAAATGAGATGGAAGTTCCATGCAATAAAGGCTCCATATAATACTGTACGCTTTCTTGAATTTGTTTTGGATTTAGTAATGTTTTCAGCTACAGCTTTGTTGGCCAATATGATAATGAGAGAACGGGGCTACCTACCTTAGCAGAAGGTGGTGATGGGGAGGAAGAGACGAAGCGAGATGGATAACTGGGCCTAAAATCTGCATTTACCAGCAGGTGGCGTTTTTCTGAAAATGTTTTGGTTAACAAAAAATGGAATGGCTTATTTGCTAAGTGTGGATCATTTGATCGAATAGAAGTTTCATAATGATTAGGTTATGAGTATACTTAATATAAGTAGGACACGTGACATCCCGGCGATTTTGAGAATAAACACTTTATATCAGAGTTGTGACTGGTCGTCACTAGTTACCACAGCCACAAAGTCATAAACCCCGCCTATTTCTACAATTTCTCTTAAAATGTGATTTTAAACCTAACCTTAACCACACTGCTAATCCTATGTCTAACCCTAACCTGAAATTAAGACCAAAAGTCAAACGTTTGTTATCATGATTTTTAAAAAATGATATAGACAATTTTTACTTTGCGTTCATATGCATATCTGCCCTCTCATTGGCTAGAATGGTTCCACCTGACCTTGCCTCCTCCCGACTGCCTTTCATGTTTGAAGACATGTATTTAAATTGTTAGTGGCCGCTACAGTATCTGGTCGATATAACAGAACATCAGTGGGGGTTACCTGTGTGATAATTACAGTGGGTGGAGATACCTACCTAACCCTTAGCATGTCAACTAACCTGAACCCTTTAACCTAGCTCCTAAACTTAACCCTAACCCTTTAACCTAGCTCCTAAACTTAACCCTAACCCTTCACCTAACCCTTTAACCTAGCTCCTAACCTTAACCCTAACCCTTTAACCTAGCTCCTAACCTTAACCCTAACCCTTTAACCTAGCTCCTAACCTTAACCCTAACCCTTTAACCTAGCTCCTAACCTTAACCCTAACCCTTTAACCTAGCTCCTAACCTTAACCCTAACCCTTTAACCTAGCTCCTAACCCTTTAACCTAGCTCCTAAACTTAACCCTAACCCTTTAACCTAGCTCCTAAACTTAACCCTAACCCTTTAACCTAGCTCCTAACCTTAACCCTAACCCTTTAACCTAGCTCCTAAACTTAACCCTAACCCTTTAACCTAGCTCCTAAACTTAACCCTAACCCTTTAACCTAACTCCTAAGCTTAACCCTAACACTTTAACCTAGCTCCTAACCTTAACACTAACCTTTTAACCCAGCTCCTAACCCTAACCCTTCAACTAACCCTTCACCTAACCCTTTAACCTAACTCCTAAACTTAACCTGAACCCTTTAACCTAGCTCCTAAGCTTAACCCTAACCCTTTAACCTAGCTCCTAACCTTAACCCTAACCTTTTAACCTAGCTCCTAACCTTAACCCTAACCCTTCACCTAACTCCTAAACTTAACCCTAACCCTTCACCTAAACCTAATCCTGTAACCTAACTCCTAAACTTAACCCTTCACCTAAACCTAACTCCAAAACTTAACCCTAACCCTTCACCTAACTCCCAAACTTAACCCTAACCCTTCACCTAAACCTAACCCTGTAACCTAACTCCTAAACTTAAACCTAACCCTGTAAACTAACTCCTAAACCTAACCCTTTAAACCTAACTCCCAAACTTAACCCTAACCCTTCACCTAAACCTAATCCTGTAACCTAACTCCTATACTTAACCCTTCACCTAAACCTAACCCTTTAAACCTAGCTCCTAAACTTAACCCTAACCCTTCACCTAAACCTAACCCTGTAACCTAACTCCTAAACTTAACCCTAACCCTTCACCTAAACCTAACCCTGTAACCTAACTCCTAAACTTAACCCTAACCCTTCACCTAAACCTAACCCTGTAACCTAACTCCTAAACTTAACCCTAACCCTTCACCTAAACCTAACCCTTTAAACCTAACTCCTAAACTTAACCCTAACCCTTCAGCTAAACCTAACCCTGTAACCTAACTCCTAAACTTAACCCTAACCCTTCACCTAAACCTAACCCTTTAAACCTAACTCCTAAACTTAACCCTAACCCTTCACCTAACTCCCAAACTTAACCCTAACCCTTCACCTAAACCTAACCCTTTAAACCTAACTCCTAAACCTAACCCTTTAAACCTAACTCCTAAACTAAACCCTGTAACCTAACTCCTAAACTTAACCCTAACCCTTCACCTAAACCTAACCCTGTAACCTAACTCCTAAACCTAACCCTTTAAACCTAACTCCTAAACCTAACCCTTTAAACCTAACTCCTAAACCTAACCCTTTAAACCTAACTCCTAAACCTAACCCTGTAACCTAACTCCTAAACCTAACCCTGTAACCTAACTCCTAAACCTAACCCTAACACCTAGCCAGCTAGATGGAATTCATATAAAACGTATTGTAATTCGTAACATATTAAATAAATACAAAACGTAACATAAACTAAAATATAAACGCAACATGTTAAGTGGTTGTCCCATGTTTAGTGAGCGGAAATAAAATATCCCAGAAATGTTCCATACGCACATAAAGCTAATTTCTTTGAAATTTGGTGCACAAATTTGTTTACATCCCTGTTAGTGAGCATTTCTCATTTGCCAAGATAATCCAATCCACCTGGCAGGTGTGGCATATCAAGAAGCTAATTAAACGGCATGATCATTACACAGGTGCACCTTGTGCTGGGGACAATAAAAGGCCACTCTAAAATGAGCAGTTTTGTCACACAACACAATGCCACACATGTCTTAAGTTGAGGGAGAGTGCAATTAGCAATAGAATTCAAGGCACACTTAACCAGCAAGGCTACCACGGCATTCTGCAGCGAAACGCCATACCATCTGGTTTGTGCTTAGTCCTCTATAATTTGTTTTTCAACAGGACAATGATCCAAAACACACCTCCAGGCTGTGTAAGGGCTATTTCACCAAGAAGGAGAGTGATGGAGTGCTGCATCAGATGACCTGGTCTCAACCCAATTGAGATGGTTTGGGATGAGTTGGACCGCAGATTGAAGGAAAAACAGCCAACAAGTGCTCAGAATATGTGGGAACTCCTTCAAGACTGTTGGAAAATCATTGCAGGTGAAGCTGGTTGAGAGAATGCCAAGACTGTGCAAAGCTGTCATCAAGGCAAAGGGTGGCCACTTTGAAGAATCTCAAATATAAAATATATTTTGATTTGTTTAACACTTTTTTGGGTACCTCAGGATTCCATGTGTTATTTCATAGTTTTGACATCTTCACTATTATTCTACAATGTAGAAAATTGTAAAAAATAAACAAAAACCCTTGAATGAGCAGGTGTGTCCAAACTTTCTCATCAGTAAGGTACAGTAGTCCAGGGGACAGTGTCCTCATCAGTAAGGTACAGTAGTCCAGGGGACAGTGTCCTCATCAGTAAGGTACCTTAGTCCAGGGGATAGTGTCCTCATCAGTAAGGTACAGTTATCCAGGGGACAGTGTCCTCATCAGTAAGATACCACCGTAGTCCAGGGGACAGTGTCCTCATCAGTAAGGTACCACCGTAGTCCAGGGGACAGTGTCCTCATCAGTAAGGTACCGTAGTCCAGGGGACAGTGTCCTCATCAGTAAGATACCACCGTAGTCCAGGGGACAGTGTCCTCATCAGTAAGGTACCACCGTAGTCCAGGGGACAGTGTCCTCATCAGTAAGGTACCACTGTAGTCCAGGGGACAGTGTCCTCATCAGTAAGGTACCACCGTAGTCCAGGGGACAGTGTCCTCATCAGTAAGGTACCGTAGTCCAGGGGACAGTGTCCTCATCAGTAAGGTACCGTAGTCCAGGGGACAGTATCCTCATCAGTAAGGTACAGTAGTCCAGGGGACAGTGTCCTCATCAGTAAGGTACAGTAGTCCAGGGGACAGTGTCCTCATCAGTAAGGTACAGTAGGCCAGGGGACAGTGTCCTCATCAGTAAGGTACCGTAGTCCAGGGACAGTGTCCTCATCAGTAAGGTACCGTAGTCCAGGGGACAGTGTCCTCATCAGTAAGGTACAGTAGTCCAGGGGACAGTGTCCTCATCAGTAAGGTACCGTAGTCCAGGGGACAGTGTCCTCATCAGTAAGGTACCGTAGTCCAGGGGACAGTGTCCTCATCAGTAAGGTACCGTAGTCCAGGGGACAGTATCCTCATCAGTAAGGTACAGTAGTCCAGGGGACAGTGTCCTCATCAGTAAGGTACAGTAGTCCAGGGGACAGTGTCCTCATCAGTAAGGTACAGTAGGCCAGGGGACAGTGTCCTCATCAGTAAGGTACCGTAGGCCAGGGGACAGTGTCCTCATCAGTAAGGTACCGTAGTCCAGGGGACAGTGTCCTCATCAGTAAGGTACAGTAGTCCAGGGGACAGTGTCCTCATCAGTAAGGTACAGTAGTCCAGGGGACAGTGTCCTCATCAGTACCGTAGTCCAGGGGACAGTGTCCTCATCAGTAAGGTACCGTAGTCCAGGGGACAGTGTCCTCATCAGTAAGGTACCGTAGTCCAGGGGACAGTGTCCTCATCAGTAAGGTACCGTAGTCCAGGGGACAGTTCCTCATCAGTAAGGTACAGTAGTCCAGGGGACAGTGTCCTCATCAGTAAGGTACCGTAGTCCAGGGGACAGTGTCCTCATCAGTAAGGTACCACCGTAGTCCAGGGGACAGTGTCCTCATCAGTAAGGTACCACTGTAGTCCAGGGGACAGTGTCCTCATCAGTAAGGTACCACCGTAGTCCAGGGGACAGTGTCCTCATCAGTAAGGTACCGTAGTCCAGGGGACAGTGTCCTCATCAGTAAGGTACCACCGTAGTCCAGGGGACAGTGTCCTCATCAGTAAGGTACCTTAGTCCAGGGGATAGTGTCCTCATCAGTAAGGTACAGTTATCCAGGGACAGTGTCCTCATCAGTAAGATACCACCGTAGTCCAGGGGACAGTGTCCTCATCAGTAAGGTACCACCGGGGACAGTGTCCTCATCAGTAAGGTACCGTAGTCCAGGGGACAGTGTCCTCATCAGTAAGATACCACCGTAGTCCAGGGGACAGTGTCCTCATCAGTAAGGTACCACCGTAGTCCAGGGGACAGTGTCCTCATCAGTAAGGTACCACTGTAGTCCAGGGGACAGTGTCCTCATCAGTAAGGTACCACCGTAGTCCAGGGGACAGTGTCCTCATCAGTAAGGTACCGTAGTCCAGGGGACAGTGTCCTCATCAGTAAGGTACCGTAGTCAAGGGGACAGTATCCTCATCAGTAAGGTACAGTAGTCCAGGGGACAGTGTCCTCATCAGTAAGGTACAGTAGTCCAGGGGACAGTGTCCTCATCAGTAAGGTACAGTAGGCCAGGGGACAGTGTCCTCATCAGTAAGGTACCGTAGTCCAGGGACAGTGTCCTCATCAGTAAGGTACCGTAGTCCAGGGGACAGTGTCCTCATCAGTAAGGTACAGTAGTCCAGGGGACAGTGTCCTCATCAGTAAGGTACCGTAGTCCAGGGGACAGTGTCCTCATCAGTAAGGTACCGTAGTCCAGGGGACAGTGTCCTCATCAGTAAGGTACCGTAGTCCAGGGGACAGTATCCTCATCAGTAAGGTACAGTAGTCCAGGGGACAGTGTCCTCATCAGTAAGGTACAGTAGTCCAGGGGACAGTGTCCTCATCAGTAAGGTACAGTAGGCCAGGGGACAGTGTCCTCATCAGTAAGGTACAGTAGTCCAGGGGACAGTGTCCTCATCAGTAAGGTACAGTAGTCCAGGGGACAGTGTCCTCATCAGTAAGGTACAGTAGTCCAGGGGACAGTGTCCTCATCAGTACCGTAGTCCAGGGGACAGTGTCCTCATCATTAAGGTACCGTAGTCCAGGGGACAGTGTCCTCATCAGTAAGGTACCGTAGTCCAGGGGACAGTGTCCTCATCAGTAAGGTACCGTAGTCCAGGGGACAGTGTCCTCATCAGTAAGGTACCGTAGTCCAGGGGACAGTTCCTCATCAGTAAGGTACAGTAGTCCAGGGGACAGTGTCCTCATCAGTAAGGTACCGTAGTCCAGGGGACAGTGTCCTCATCAGTAAGGTACCACCGTAGTCCAGGGGACAGTGTCCTCATCAGTAAGGTACCACTGTAGTCCAGGGGACAGTGTCCTCATCAGTAAGGTACCACCGTAGTCCAGGGGACAGTGTCCTCATCAGTATCAGTCCAGGGGACAGTGTCCTCATCAGTAAGGTACCACCGTAGTCCAGGGGACAGTGTCCTCATCAGTAAGGTACCACTGTAGTCCAGGGGACAGTGTCCTCATCAGTAAGGTACCACCGTAGTCCAGGGGACAGTGTCCTCATCAGTAAGGTACCGTAGTCCAGGGGACAGTGTCCTCATCAGTAAGGTACCGTAGTCCAGGGGACAGTATCCTCATCAGTAAGGTACAGTAGTCCAGGGGACAGTGTCCTCATCAGTAAGGTACAGTAGTCCAGGGGACAGTGTCCTCATAAGTAAGGTACAGTAGTCCAGGGGACAGTGTCCTCATCAGTAAGGTACAGTAGGCCAGGGGACAGTGTCCTCATCAGTAAGGTACAGTAGTCCAGGGGACAGTGTCCTCATCAGTAAGGTACAGTAGTCCAGGGGACAGTGTCCTCATCAGTAAGGTACGGTAGTCCAGGGGACAGTGTCCTCATCAGTAAGGTACAGTAGTCCAGGGAATCTCTCCAACCTTTCCTTCTTACTGTCCATGCCCTGATTATTGTCATTACCCCTTCGTTCCTCTGGGTGGCAGTATATACCAACTACTTTGACAAGGTTATCTACCCGACATGGACACATCTCATTTTAAAATCATGGGCATTATTATGGAGTAATAATTATGGAGTCAGTTGGTCCCCCTTTTGCTGCTATAACAGCCTCCACTCTTCTAGGAAGGCTTTCCACTAGGTGAACTAGGAACATTGCTGTGGGAACTTGCTTCCATTCAGCCACAACAGCATTAGTGAGGTCGGGCACTGACTTTGGGCGATTAGGCCTGGCTCGCAGGTCTTGCTCAGAATCGTCTAGAATGACATTGTATGCTGTAGCATTAAGATTTCCCTTCATTGGAACTAAGAGGCCCGAACCATGAAAAACAGCCCCAGATCATTGTTCCTCCTCCACCAAACCCAGTTGGCACTATGCATTGGGGCACGTAGCGTTGTCCTGGCATCCGCCAAACCCAGATTCGTCCGTCGGACTGCCAGATGGTGAAGCGTGATTCATCACTCCAGAGAACGTGTTTCCACTGCTCCAGAGTCCAACGGCGGTGAGCTTTACACCACTTCAGCCGACGCTTGGCATAGCGCATGGTGATCTTTGGCTTGTGTGCGGCTACTCGGCCATGGAAACCCATTTCATGAAGCTCCTGACGAAAATGTATTGTGCTGACATTGTTTCAGAGGCAGTTTGGAACTCGGTAGTGAGTGTTGCAACCGAGGACAGACTATCATAATAAGGTAAGGTATATTAAGGTATATTACGACAGGTACATCATAATAAGGTAAGGTATATTACGACAGGTACATCATAATAAGGTAAGGTATATTAAGGTATATTATGACAGGTATATCATAATAAGGTAAGGTGTATTACGACAGGTATATCATAATAAGGTAAGGTATATTACGACAGGTACATCATAATAAGGTAAGGTATATTAAGGTATATTATGACAGGTATATCATAATAAGGTAAGGTGTATTACGACAGGTATATCATAATGAGGTAAGATGTATTACGACAGGTACCTTAAGGTAAGGTATATTAAGGTATATTACGACAGGTATATCATAATAAGGTAAGGTGTATTACGACAGGTATATCATAATAAGGTAAGGTATATTAAGGTATATTACGACAGGTATATCATAATGAGGTAAGATGTATTACGACAGGTATATAATAATAAGGTAAGGTATATTAAGGTATATTACGACAGGTATATCATAATAAAATAAGGTATATTAAGGTATATTACGACAGGTATATCATAATAAGGTAAGGTATATTAAGGTATATTTCGACAGGTATATCATAATAAGGTAAGGTATATTAAGGTATATTACGACAGGTATATCATAATAAGGTAAGGTATATTAAGGTATATTACGACAGGTACATCATAATAAGGTAAGGAATATTAAGGTATATTACGACAGGTATATCATAATAAGGTAAGGTATATTAAGGTATATTACGACAGGTATATCATAATAAGGTAAGGTATATTATGACAGGTATATCATAATAAGGTAAGGTATATTAAGGTATATTATGACAGGTATATCATAATAAGGTAAGGTATATTAAGGTATATTACGACAGGTATATCATAATAAGGTAAGGTATATTACGACAGGTACATCATAATAAGGTAAGGTATATTAAGGTATATTACGACAGGTATATCATAATAAGGTAAGGTATATTAAGGTATATTACGACAGGTATATCATAATAAGGTAAGGTATATTATGACAGGTATATGATTAATAAGGTAAGGTATATTAAGGTATATTACGACAGGTATATCATAATAAGGTAAGGTATATTAAGGTATATTACGACAGGTACATCATAATAAGGTAAGGTATATTAAGGTATATTACGACAGGTACATCATAATAAGGTAAGGTATATTAAGGTATATTACGACAGGTACATCATAATAAGGTAAGGTATATTAAGGTATATTATGACAGGTATATCATAATAAGGTAAGGTATATTAAGGTATATTACGACAGGTACATCATAATAAGGTAAGGTATATTAAGGTATATTACGACAGGTATATCATAATAAGGTAAGGTATATTAAGGTATATTACGACAGGTATATCATAATAAGGTAAGGTATATTAAGGTATATTACGACAGGTATATCATAATAAGGTAAGGTATATTAAGGTATATTACGACAGGTATATCATAATAAGGTAAGGTATATTACGACAGGTATATCATAATAAGGTAAGGTATATTACGACAGGTATATCATAATAAGGTAAGGTGTATTACGACAGGTATATCATAATAAGGTAAGGTATATTACGACAGGTACATCATAATAAGGTAAGGTATATTAAGGTATATTACGACAGGTACACCATAATAAGGTAAGGTATATTAAGGTATATTATGACAGATATATCATAATAAGGTAAGGTGTATTAAGGTATATTATGACAGGTATATCATAATATTTTTCAGGTTGCAAATGTATTTTGTTGCATTACAACCTGTAATTTAAATTGTGTTTTTTATTTGGATTTCATGTAATGGACATAAACAAAATTGTCCAAATTGGTGAAGTGAAATGAAAAGGATAACAGAAAAACTGTATTCATCCCCTTTGCTATGAAGCCTCTAAATAACATCTTTTGCCATCAATTACCTTCAGAAGTCACATAATTAGTTAAATAAAGTCCACCTGTGTGCAATCTAAGTGTCACATGATCTGTCACATGATCTAGGTATATATACACCTGTTCTGAAAGGCCCCAGAGTCTGCAACACCACTAAGCAAGGGGCAACACTCAGCAAGCAGCACTATGAAGACCAAAGAGCTCTCCAAACAGGTCAGGGACAAAGTTGTGGAGAAGTACAGATCAGGATTGGGTTATAAAAAAATATCAGAAACTTTGAACATCCCACAGAGCACCATTAGATCCATTATTATAAAAATGGAAAGTGTATGGCACCACAACAAACCTGCCAAGAGAGGGCCGCCCACCAAAACTCACGGACCAGGCAAGGAGGGTATTAATTAGAGGCAACAAAGAGACCAAAGATAACCCTGAAGGAGCTGCAAAGCTCCACAGCGGCGATTGCAGTATCTGTCCATAGGACCACATTAAGCCGTACGCTCCACAGAGCTGGGCTTTATGGACGAGTGGCCAGAAAAAAATAAGCAAACATGTTTGGTGTTCACCAAAAGGTATGTGGGAGACTCCCGAAACATATGGAAGAAGGTACTCTGGTCAGATGAGACTAAAACTGAGCATTTTGGTCATCAAGGAAAACGCTATGTCTGGCACAAACCCAACACCTCGAGAACACCATCCCCACAGTGAAGCATGGTGCTGGCAGCATCATGCTGTGGGGTTGTTTTTCATCAGCAGGGACCGAGAAACTGGTCAGAATTGAAGGAGTGATGGATGGTGCTAAATACAGGGAAATTCTTGAGGGAAACCTGCTTCAGTCTTCCAGAGATTTGAGACTGTGATGGAGGTTCACCTTCCAGACAGAGGTTATACCCTGATGAAGACAGATTGGTTGTCGAAACGTTGGTAATTACATTTTTGCATCTGAGCACCTAGAGTGTTCCGTCTCTCTCTTATTTTCAAGTTTTCTACTCCGCTAGCCAGCACCTCGTCTTAATAGGTGTGAGTTTATTTTTCTTCTAGATGGGACAGAGGTTCACCTTCCTTCAGGGCAATGATCCTAATCATACTGCTAAATCAACACTTGAGTGGTTTAAGCATGTCTTTGAATGGCCTAGTCAAAGCCCAGACCTCAATCCAATTGAGAATCTGTGGTATAACTTAAAGATTGCTGTACATCAGCGGAACCCATCCAACTTGAAGGAGCTGGAGCAGTTTTGCCTTGAATAATGGACAACAATCCCAGTGGCTAGATGTGCCAAGCTTATAGAGACATACCCCAAGAGACTTGCAGCTGTAAATGCTGCAAAAGGCTCTACAAAGTACTGACTTTGGGGTGGTGAAAACTTGAGCGTGCAGCTATTCTGTTTTTTTGTCTTATTTCTTGTTTGTTTCACAATAAAACATATTTTGCATCTTCAAAGTGGTAGGCAGGTTGTGTAAATCAAATGATACAACCCCCCCCCCCTCCAAATCCATTTTAATTCCAGGTTTTAAGGCAACAAAATAGGAAAAATCCCAAGGGGGTGAATACTTTTGCAATCCACTGTACATATGGGATGAGTAGAGTAAAATATGTAAACATTATTCAAGTGGCCAATGATTTCAAGTCTATGTATATAGGGCAGCAGCCTCTAAGGTGCTAGTGATGGCTATTTAACAGTCTGATGGCCTTGAGATAGAAGCTGTATTCTGTCTCTCGGTCCCAGCTTTGATGGTCCCAGCTTTGATGCTCCTGTACTGACCTCGCCTTCTGGATGATAGCGGGTGAACAGGCAGTGGCTTGGGTGGTTGTTGTCCTTGATGATCTTTTCAGCCTTTCTGTGACACCGGGTGCTGTAGGTGTCCTGGAGGGCAGGTCGTTTGCCCCTGGTGATGCGTTGGGGAGACAGCACCACCCTCTGGAGAGCCCTGCGGTTGCGGGTGGTGCAGTTATTGTACCAGGCAGTGATACAGCCCGACAGGACGCTCTCAATTGTGCATCTGTAAAAGTTTGTGAGGGTTTTAGGTGACAAGCCACATTTTTTCAGCTTCCTGAGGTTGAAGAGGCACTGTTGCGCATTCTTCACCACACTGTCTGTGTGAATGGACCATATTAGTTTGTCAATGATGTGTATGCTGAGGAATTTGAAGCTTTCCACCTTCTCCACTGCTGTCCCGTCGATGTGGATAGGGGTGCTCCCTCTGCTGTTTCCACAATCAACTCCTTTGTTGATGCTGAGTGAGAGGTTATTTTCCTGGCACCACACTCCCAGGGCCCTCACCTCCTCCCTGTAGGCTGTCTCGTCATTGTTGGTAATCAGGCTTACTACTGTTGTGCTGTCTGCAAACTTGATGATTGAGTTGGAGACGTACCTGACGTGTACAGGAGGGGGCTGAGCACGCACCCTTATGGGGCCCCTGTGTTGAAGATCAGCGAAGTGGAGGTGTTGTTTCCTACCTTCACCACATGTGGTGCGGCCCGTAAGGAAGTCCAGGACCCAGTTGCACAAGGCGGGGTTCAGACCCAGAGCCCCGAGCTTAGTGATGAGCTTTTGAGTGTACTATAGTGTTGAATGCTGAGCTATAGTCAATGAACAGCATTCTTCATAGGTATTCCTCTTGTCCAGATGGGATAGGGCAGTGTGCAGTGCGATGGCGATTGCAACGGCTTTGTATCTATTGGGGCGGTAAGCAAATGAAGCGGGTCTAGGGTGATAGTTAAGATAGAGGTGATATGATCCTTGACTAGTCTCTCAAAGAACTTCATGATGACAGAAGTAAGTGCTACGGACCGATAGTCATTTAGTTCAGTTACCTTTACTTTCTTGGGTACATGAACAATGTTTGACATCTTGAAGCATGTGGGGACAGCAGACTGGGATAGGGAGAGATATGTCCGTAAACACTCCAGTCAGTTCAATTAATTCGATAGATAGCTCTGAATCCACGATACGACAGAGGTTGAAAAGCCATACGTTTTCTCAACAACAGGTTATGGTCAATCATTTCAATGGCTGCACTGAAATCTAACATCTCAGCTCCCACAATCTTTTTATAATCCATTTGTGTCAGTGCAGTACATGTTGAGGACCCTTTTCGGTAAACCTGCTAAAAGTCTGTTGTTAATTTGTTTACAGAAAAATAGCATTATATTTGGTAAAACAGATTGCTGAGAGCTGGCAGCAAGCTGATTGGTCTGCTGTTAGAACCAGTAAAGGCCACTTTACCACTCTTGGGTAGCAGAATGACTTTGGCCTCCCTCCAGGCCTGAGGACAAAGACTTTCCTCTCGACTCAGATTAAAGATATGGCAGCTAGGAGTGGCTATAGAGTCAGCTACCATCCTCAGTAGCTTTCCATCTAAGTTGTCAATGCCAGGAGGTTTGTCTGTATTGATCGCTAACAATCATTTTTCCACCACTCCCACATTAACTTTACAAAATTAAAACTTGCAATGCTTTTCTTTCATTGTTCGTTGTTTTATGCATGAGTACGATGGCTCACTGTTCGTTGTTTTATGCATGTCACGTTCTGACCTTTATTTCCTTTGTTTTGTCATTATTTAATATGGTCAGGGCGTGAGTTGGGTGGGCAGTCTATGTTTGTTTTTCTATGATTTGGGTATTTCTATGTTTCGGCCTAGTATGGTTCTCAATCAGAGGCAGGTGTCATTAGTTGTCTCTGATTGAGAATCATACTTAGGTAGCCTGGGTTTCACTGTGTGTTTGTGGGTGATTGTTCCTGTCTCTGTGTTTTGCACCAGATAGGACTGTTTAGGGTTTCACACGTTTCTTGTTTTTGTAATCAGTTGTTCATGTGTACGTTTACGTATTAAAAGAACCATGGACACTTACCACGCCGCATATTGGTCCTCCGATCCTTCTCGCCTCTCCTCTTCAGACGAAGAGGAGGAAATCCCTGACAATACATGAGTACGATGGCTCACTGTTGATTGGTGGCATTTCCTACCTAAGTTTGTCCACTTTGCCAATGAAGTAATTATTAAAATAATTGGCAACATCAAATGGTTTTGTGATGAATAAGCCATCTGATTCAATGAGAGATGGAGTTGAATGAGTCATTTTGCCCATAATTTCATTTAGAGTTCTACATTTTTTTGTCCCATCATTCTTTATATCTTTGATCTTGGCTTCATAATACAGTTTCTTCTTCATTTTGTTGAGTTTAGTCACATCATTTCTCAATCTGCAATAAGTCAGCCAGTCAGATGTGCAGCCAGACTTATTAGCCGCTCCTTTCGCACCATCTCTTTCAACCATACAGTTTATCAATTCCTCATCAATCCACGGAGCCTTAACGGTTCTAACAGTCAGTTTCTTAACAGGTGCATGTTTATCAATAATTGGAAGAAGCAATTTCATAAATTCATCAAGTGCAGTGTCTGGATGCTCCTCGTTAATCACATCGGACCAACAAATATTTTTAGAAGTCACAGCCAAATCTTTTTCTTATCCATTATTTTAGGCATATCTTTTGGAACTTTGTCTTTCCTGTATATAGCCACTATATTGTGATCACTGCATCCAATGGGTATGGATACAGCTTTAGAACCAAGTTCTACAGTATTAGTAAACATGTGATCAATACATGTGGATGATCTTGTTCCTGTAGTGTTTGTATACACCCTGGTAGGTTGATTAATAACCTGAACCAGAGTACAGACACTGGTTACAGTGAGAAGCTTTCTGTTGAGCGGACAGCTTGATGAAAACCAGTCAATATTCAGGTCCCCAAGAAAGTAGACCTCTCTGTTTACATCACATACACTATCAAGCATTTCACACATATTATTTAGATACTGACTGTTAGCACTTGGTGGCCAGTAGCAACACCCCAAAAGAAAAGGCTTTAGATGTGCCGAGTGAACCTGCAACCACAACACTTCAATAACACTTGACATTAGATCTTCTCTAAGCATTACAGGGATATGGCTCTGAATATATACAGCAACACCTCCCCCATAAGCATTACAAGGATATGGCTCTGAATATATACAGCAACTCCTCCCCCATAAGCATTACAGGGATATGGCTCTGAATATATACAGCAACACCTCCCCCATAAGCATTACAGGGATATGGCTCTGAATATATACAGCAACTCCTCCCCCATAAGCATTACAAGGATATGGCTCTGAATATATACAGCAACTCCTCCCCCCCATAAGCATTACAAGGATATGGCTCTGAATATATACAGCAACTCCTCCCCCCATAAGCAATACAAGGATATGGCTCTGAATATATACAGCAACTCCTCCCCCCATAAGCATTTCTTTCTCTTTTATAAATGTTATATCCTTGTATTGCTACTGCTGTATCATCAAATGAATTTTCTAAGTGAGTCTCATAAATGGCTAATATATGAATGTTATCAAGTTATTGATTTCATGAACCCGTATGTCTAAGGCTACATTAATATGGGCTATTTTCCTGGTGAGCCTCAAATGTTCAGAAGATCAATCACCCTCTCCTTTGATGTCGTAGGAGTAGTACAGCGTCAGTTTGTAAGTATATCATAATACATACATAGGATATGGGACGGCAGGTAGCCTAGTAGTTAGAGCAGTGGGCCAGTAACCGAAAGGTTGCTAGATCGAATCCTCCGAGCTGACAAGGTTAAAAACCTGTCGTTTTGCCCCCTGAACAAGGCATTTAACCCACTGTTCCCCAGTAGGCCGTCATTGTAAGAAAGACATTTGTTCTTAAATGACTTGCCTAGTTAAATAAAGGTTAAAGGTTAAAATAAAAGGTTATAAAAACATTTACATATTGATGTGTGCATTGTGATTGAATAAAGCTTGATTCTAGACACCACACGGTTGAACCTGGTAACAAGACTAATATAGCACTGGTTTTAACAGCCTGGGGTTGGGTGTGTTGGTCTGCAATATTGTACCTGGGTAAGGTCAATCTCTGGTGGTGGTTGTGCAGGATGCAGGCCATACCAGGCCAGGCCTGGGAGACACACAGAGCTCCAGTAGAATCACTAGAGAGGTCAGCACTTCACCCCGGATACAATCCACACAAACAACACTTATATAAGGCAGAGCACATAGTCTACTTGAATAGATGACGCAGTAACAATGATGTGTGTAGAAGAGGGAATTGGGATATCAGACTGCTTCCAAACAGACCAGTCAGCTGTGAAGCCCCAACAACAAATGACCGTCTGGTTAGAGATTGTTGTGGAGAGGGACAGACGGAGGGAGAGAAAAACAGGGAGAGGGATAGAGACAGAGAGTGAGAGAAAGAGAGGGATAGAGAGAAAGAGAGGAGGGAGAGACGGAGAGGGGGAGAAAGAGAGCGAGAAAGAGAGCGAGGGAGAGAAGCTGAGAGAGAATGAGGCAGAGAGAGAAAGTGAAAGCCAGAGACAGGGGGAGAAAGAGAGCCCAGAGAAAGAGATCAGCTCAGAGACCACTCCAACTGTCTGACCAATCTGTGCATTTCAAGAGCAGCTGAAGCAACCAAGGCCACATGGCCACTCTGTGGGTGACAGATTTGTAATGGGGGCAGTTGACATGCGAGTGGGATGCGGGCGGGTATCAAAAGTGACACAGCTGGTGCTTCCTTATAATCATCTCCCTCCCGTCATGATGTGAACCCAACTGGTCCTTCCCGGCCATCGCCACAGTTGCTACCTCAGTATCCAGCAGCGCCAGCCTGATCCCATGCCCGGATCGATCTCCGCTTCCCGGGTCCGACGGCCTGGGAGTGATGCAGATTCCACCGGTCTCTGGAAAACGTGGGAATAACGTGGGAATAACATGGGAATAATCACTTTTAAGCTTGAAATATGAAATATCCTTATTCATGTCATCATACTAGAACTGAGGGTATGGAAATCTACTGAGTGAGAGAGGGGAATGCAGAAAGCCTTATTCTAAAATGTATTAAATAAATTATTAAATGTATTAAATAGTTTTTTTCCTCATCAATCTACACATATCTATACCCCATAAGGACAAAGCAAAAAACAGGTTTTTAGAAATGTTAATTTATAAAACAAAAAAAAACTGAAATCTCGTTTACATATGTACTAACTTTACTTTGTACTTTGTTGAAGCACCTTTGTCAGCGATTACAGCCTCGTGTCTTCTTGGGTATGATGCTACAGGCTTGGCAAACCTGTATTTGGGGAGGTTCTCTCATTCTTCTCTGCAGATGCTCTCAAAATCAAATCCTGCTTGTCACATGCACCGAATACAACAGGTGTAGGTAGACCTTGCTCATACAAGCCATTACCAACAATGCAGTTTTAAGAAAATACCAACAAAAAAAAGTATGAGCTAAGAATAACAAATACTTAAAGAGCAGCAGTAAATAACAAGAGCGGGGCGAAATACAGGGGGTACCAGTACAGAGTCAATGTGGAGGTTATATACAGGGTATTACGGTACAGAGTCAATATGGAGGCTATATACAGGGGGTACCGGTACAGAGTCAATGTGGAGGCTATATACAGGGGGTACCGGTACAGAGTCAATGTGGAGGTTATATACAGGGTATTACGGTACAGAGTCAATATGGAGGCTATATACAGGGGGTACCGGTACAGAGTCAATGTGGAGGTTATATACAGGGGGTACCGGTACAGAGTCAATATGGAGGCTATATACAGGGGGCTGGTACAGAGTCCATGTGGAGGCTATATACAGGGGGTACCGGTACAGAGTCAATGTGGAGGCTATATACAGGGGGTACCGGTACAGAGTCCATGTGGAGGCTATATACAGGGGGTACCGGTACAGAGTCAATGTGGAGGCTATATACAGGGGTACTGGTACAGAGTCAATGTGAAGGCTACATACAGGGGGTACCGGTACAGAGTCAATGTGGAGGCTATATACAGGGGGTACCGGTACAGAGTCCATGTGGAGGCTATATACAGGGGGTACCGGTACAGAGTCCATGTGGAGACTATATACAGGGGGTACCAGTACAGAGTCCATGTGGAGGCTATATACAGGGGGTACCGGTACAGAGTCCATGTGGAGGCTATATACAGGGGGTACCGGTACAGAGTCAATGTGCGGGGACACTGGTGTCGAGGTAATTGAGGTAATATGTACATGTAGGTAGAGTTAATAAAGTGAATATGCATAGATAATAACAGAGAGTAGCATCAGTGTTGAAGAGGGGGGGGGGCAGTGCAAATAGTCTGGGTAGCCATTTGATTAGCTGTTCAGGAGTCTTAGACGCTGTTTAGAAGCCTCTTGGACCTAGACTTGGCGCTCTGGTACCGCTTGCCGTGTGGTAGCAGAGAGAACAGTCTATGATTAGGGTGGCTGGACTCTTTGACAATCTTTAGGGCCTTCCTCTGACACAGCCTGGTATAGAGGTCCTGGATGGCAGGAAGCTTGGCCCCGGTGATGGACTGGGCCGTAGGCACTACCCTCTGCCAAGCAGTTGCCATACCAGGCAGTGATGCAACCAGTCAGGATGCTCTCGATGGTGCAGCTGTAAAACGTTTTGAGGATGTGAGGACCCATGCCAAATCTTTTCAGTTTCCTGAGGGGGAATAGGTTTTGTCGAGTCCTCTTCACGATTGTCTTGGTGTGCTTGGACCATGTTAGTTTGTTGGTGATGTGGACGCCAAGGATCTTCAAGCTCTGGAGTTGTGCCTGGCCATGCAGTCATGAGTGAACAGGGAGTACAGGAGGGGACTGAGCACGCACCCCTGAGGGGCCCCTGTGTTGAGGATCAGCATGGCGGATGTGTGGTTACCTACCCTTACCAACTGGGGGTGGCCCGTCAAGAAGTCCAGGATCCAGTTGCAGAGGGAGGTGTTTAGTCCCAGGGTCCTTAACTTAGTGATAAGCTTTGAGGGTACTATGGTGTTGAACGCTGAGCTGTTGTCAATGAACAGCATTCTCACATAGGTGTTGATTTTGTCTAGGTCTGAAAGGCAGTGTGGAGTGCAATAGAGATTGCATTATCTGTGGATCTGCTTGGGCGGTATGCAAATTGGAGTGGGTCTAGGGTTTCTGGGATAATAGTGTTGATGTGAGCCATGACCAGCCTTTAAAAGCATTTCATGGCTACAGACGTGAGTGCTACAGGTCGGTAGTCATTTAGGCAGGTTATCTTAGTGTCCTTGGGCACAGGGAATATTGTGGTCTGCTTGAAACATGTTGGTATTACAGACTCAGACAGGGAGAGGTTGAAAATGTCACTGAAGACACTTGCCAGTTGGTCAATGCTCGGAGTACACGTCTTGTTAATCCATCTGGCCCTGCGGCCTTGTGAATGTTGACCTGTTTAAAGGTCTTACTCACTTTGGCTGCGGCATGATCACACAGTTATCCGGACCAGTTGATGCTCTCATGCACGTTTCAGTGTTACTTGCCTCGAAGCAAGTATAGACGTTATTTAGCTCATCTGGTAGGCTTGTGTCACTGGGCAGCTCTTGGGTTATGCTTTCCTTTGTAGTCTATAATAGTTTGCAAGCTCTGCCACATCCGACGAGTGTCGGAGCCGGTGTTGTAGGATTCCATCTTAACCCTGTATTGACTCTTTGCCTGTTTGATGGTTCGTCTGAGGGCATAGCAGGATTTCTTATAAGCTTCCAGGTTAGAGTCCCGCTCCTTGAAAGCGGCTGCTCTACCCTTTACCTCAGTGCTATGCACTTATTGATAAAGCCAGTGACTGATGTGGTGTACTCCTCAATGCTATCGGTAGAATCCCAGAACATATTTCAGTCTGTACTAGCAAAATAGTCCTGTAGTTTAGCATCTGCTTCATCTGACCACTTTTTTATAGACTGAGTCATTGCTGCTTCCTGCTTTAATTTTTGCTTGTTAACAGGAATCAGGAGGATAGAATTATGGTCAGATTTGCCAAATGGAGGGTGAGGAAGAGCTTTGTACGCTTCTCTGTGTGTGGAGTACAGGTGATCTAGGATTTTTTCCCCTTTGGTTGCGCATTTAACATGTTGATAGAAATGAGGTAAACTGATGTGCAGTGGCTTGCGAAAGTATTCACCCCCTTGGCATCTTTCCTATTTTGTTGCCTTACAACCTGGAATTAAAATAGATTTTTTGGGGGGGGGTGTTATCATTTGATTTACACAACATGCCTACCACTTTGAAGATGCACCATATTTTTTATTGTGAAACAAACAAGAAATAATAAGAAAAATAAATAAATCTTGAGCGTGCATAACTATTCACCCACCCAAAGTCAATACCTTGTAGAGCCACCTTTTGCAGCAATTGCAGCTGCAAGTCTCTTGGGGTATGTCTCTATAAGCTTGGCACATCTAACCACTGGGATTTATGCCCATTCTTCAAGGCAAAACTGTTCCAGCTCTTTCAAGTTGGATGGGTTCCGCTGGTGTACAGCAAGTCATACCACAGATTCTCAATTGGATTGAGGTCTGGGCTTTGACTAGGCCATTCCAAGACATTTAAATGTTTCCCCTTAAACCACTTGAGTGTTGCTTTAGCAGCATGCTTTGGGTCCTTGTCCTGCTGGAAGGTGGAACTCCTTCCCAGTCTCAAATCTCTGGAAGACAAACAGGTTTCCATCAAGAATTTCCCTGTATTTAGCATCATCAGTCATTCCTTCAATTCTGACCAGTTTCCCTGCCGATGAAGACATCCCCACAGCATGATGCTGCCACCACCATGCTACACTTTTTTATAGACTGAGTCATTGCTGCTTCCTGCTTTAATTTTTGCTTGTTAACAGGAATCAGGAGGATAGAATTATGGTCAGATTTGCCAAATGGAGGGTGAGGAAGAGCTTTGTACGCTTCTCTGTGTGTGGAGTAAAGGTTGGATGTGGAGAGTCGCTGTACAGCTATTTTCAGGTCTCTCCAGAGATGTTCGATCGGGTTCAATCCGGGCTCTGGCTCGCACAGCAACTCAAGGACATTCAGAGACTTGTCCCGAAGCCACTCCTGCATTGTCTTGACTGTGTGCTTAGGGTCATTGTCCTGTTGGAAGGTGAAACTTAGTCCCAGAGGTCCTGAGCACTCTGGAGCAGGTTTTCATTAATGATCTCTCTGTACTATGCTCCGTTCATCTTTGCCTTGATCCTGACTAGTCTCCCAGTTCCTGCCACTGAAAAACATCCCCACAGCATGATTCTGCCACCACCATGTTTCACCGTAGGGATAGTGCCATGTTTCCTCCAGACGTGAGTTCAATCTTGGCTTCTTCAGATTAGCGAATCTTGTTTCTCATGTTCTGAGAGTCTTTAGGTGCCTTTTGGACTGTCATGTGCCTTTTACTGAGGAGTGGCTTCCGTCTGGCCACTCTACCATTAATGCCTGATTGGTCGAGTGCTTCAGAGATGGTTGTTCCCCTGGAAGGTTCTCCCATCTCCACAAAGGAACTCTGTCAGAGTGACCATCGGGTTCTTGGTCACCTTCCTGACCAAGGCCCTTCTCCCCTGATTGCTCAGTTTGGCCAGGTGTTGTTGAGCGGCCAGCTCTAGGATGAGTCTTGGTGGTTCCAAACTTCTTCCATTTAAGAATGATGGAGGCCACTGTGTTCCTCGGGACCTTCAATGCTGCAGAAATGTTTTGGTGACCTTCCCCAGATCTGTGTCTCGACACAATCATGTCTCTGAGCTCTATGGACAATTCCTTCGACCTCGTGGCTTGGTTATTGCTCTGACATGCACTGTCAACTGTGGGATCTTATATAGACAGGTGTATGCCTTTACAAATCATGTCCAATCAGTTGAATTTACCACAGTTGGACTCCAATAAAGTTGTAGAAACATCTCAAGGATGATCAATGGAAACAGGATGCACCTGAGCTCAATTTCAAGTCTCATATCAAAGGTACGAATACTTATGTAAATAAGGTATCTGTTTATTTTTAATAAAAGTGCAACAATTTCTAAAAACCTGTTTTTGCTTTGTCATCATGGGATATTGTGTGTAGATTGCTGAGATTTGTATTTATTTAATCAATTTTAGAATACGGCTGCAATGTTACAAGGTGTGGAAAAAGTCAAGGGTGTCTGAATACTTTGTGAAGGCACCGATGAGGAGGGCGTGCGTCATGCCGGTTCCTGCTCGACTTTTTTAATGGCTATTTTCGCGTTAATTATTACTTTGTTTGCTCAATGTTCAATAATTTCATACGACCGACAAACACTTCCTGGATCATGAATCGGAAGCTACGAATATCACATTCCCTCTTTTGTTCCCTGCACAGTGTGGCATACCTGTTGCTCCTGGCCGAGATGACTGAAGGCAATGCCAACGACGAAAAAGAGGAAGGAAAATGGGGGGGCTGAAAAGACGGGCTACACGGCCTCCTCTTCCTAGTGTCCGGATGACTGATGTCCAATCACTGGAAAGGAAGCTTTGTGAACTCAAAGCAAGGCTTCAATCGCAGGGGTACATCAGGGAATGCAACCTCTTTGTTTTTACAGAGACACTCGACTCTGCTATACAACCAGAATGTTTTTTCCATTTTCCATATGGATTGAACAGCGGCTTCTGGTAAGAGTAGGGGGGAGGTGTATGCTTCCTCATCATCTATTCCTTGTGTTCCCGAAGATGAAAACATCTCGAGCTGCTGTTCAGTTTCTGATGCTGAAATGCAGACCCCAGTATATGTTGAGGGAATTCACATGTATTATTATCACAGCTGTGTACATAGCCCCACAAGCAGACACCAAGGTGGCACTCAGCGAACTGTACAAGAACATTAGCCAGCAAAGAACCCTTTCACCCGGAAACAGTCTAATGTCGCTGGTGATTTAAACCAAGCACGTTTTAAAACACCTTTGTCCAAAATATCACCTGTCCCACGAGAGGAAACAACGTGCTGGACCATGTATATACAAACATCTGTGACATGTACAAAGCCACCCCTCCCCCGCCCCCACTTCGACCAATCAGATCACGTCTCTCTGTTCCTACTCCCCGCCTACAAGCAACAACTCAAGAGGGAGACACCAACACAGAGAATAGTGAGGTGCTGGACAGAGGAGGCAGACTCAATGCTGCAGGACTGTATTGAGAAAAGTGATTTGAATATGTTCCAAGAATCATTCACCCAGGAGTCATCCATCAACATTGAGGAGTATACATCATCAGTCACAGACTCTTCATTTGGAAATGTGTTGATGATGTTGCACCCACAATTTTTATTTATTTATTTATTTTTACCTTTATTTTACTAGGCAAGTCAGTTAAGAACAAATTCTTATTTTCAATGACGGCCTAGGAACAGTGGGTTAACTGCCTGTTCAGGGGCAGAACGACAGATTTGTACCTTGTCAGCTCGGGGATTTGAACTTGCAATCTTTCGGTTACTAGTCCAACACTCTAACCACTAGGCTACCCGGGGGTAGCCGGACGTACAGTACATCAACCAAAAACCTTTGATGAACGGAGATATCCGGTTCCATGCTGAGAGCCTGTACGGACGCATTCAATGTCAGCAGAACAAACCCAGATGACTTGGTGGTGCGCGACGCGTAGAAGGCTACGCAAATCCATTAAGGACGCAAAAAGACAATACAGACTCAAACTTGAATTGATGTTTGACAACTCAGACACGCGACGCATGTGGCAAGTATTACAGACTATCACAGACTACAAAGGCAAATCCAGCTGTGTGGTGCCCACTGAAGCGTCCCTCCCAGACAAGTTTAATACATTCTATGCTCACTTCGAGGCAGACAATACTGAGCCATTCAGAAGGACTCTCGCTGCTCCCTTCCGACCCATGGAAGATTCCATTTCCATCGCTATTCACACGGCCATAACACATCTGGACAAGAGGAACACCTATGTGAGAATGCTGTTCATTGACTACAGCATTCAACACCATTTTCCCCTCCAAGCGCAACACCAGGCTGTGAGGATTGGCAACAGCACCTCCTCCACACTGACTTGACACAGGAGCCCCCCAGGGTTGTGTCCTCAGCCATCTGCTGTACTCCTTGTTCGCCCACGACTGTGTGGCTTTGCACGACACTTACTCCATCATCTAGTCTCCATGACGACACCACGGTTGTAGGCCTAATAACCAACAGCAATGAGTCAGCCTATACGGAGGAGGTAAGTGAACTGGCATTGTGGTGCCAGGTCAACAACCTCTCCCTCAACATCAGCAAATGAACAGAGTTAAATGTTGACTTCAGAAAGCAGAGGGAATACGCTCCGATCCACATCAACAGGACTACAGTAGAGAGAGTCAGCAGTTTTAAGTTCCTCTGCGTCCACATCACTGAGGACTTCACATGGACCGACATCACCACCACTCTTGTCAAGAGGGAGCAACAAGAGTCTCTACTTCCTAAGGCGGCAGAAGAAATTCGTCATGCCAACCTGGGTCCTCTCCAAATACTACCGCTGCACCATCGAGAGCATCTTGACCGGTTGCATCACGGCCTGGTATGGGAATTGCTCCATCAATGATCGCAAGGGCCTCCACGGGTGAAGACGGCCCATCACTGGGAACGCGCTCCTACCCATCCAGGATATGTACTCGAAACGGTGCCTGAGGAAGACCAGAAGCATCATCAAGGAGCCCACACACCCCAGCCATGAGCTGTTCACTGTCGGGCATACAGTATCAAAGCATGTCTTATACCAACAGGCTCAGAGACAGTTTATATCTACTGTACAAGCCATCAGACTGCTGAACACTTGATACCAACAGGCTCAGACACAGTTTATATCTACTGTACAAGCCATCAGACTGCTGAACACTTGATAGAAACTGTCTCTGAGCCTGTTGGTATCTACTGTACAAGCCATCAGACTGCTGAACACTTGATACCAACAGGCTCAGGGACAGTTTCTATCTAGTGTACAAGCCATCAGACTGCTGAACACTTGATACCAACAGGCTCAGAGACAGTTTCTATCTAGTGTACAAGCCATCAGACTGCTGAACACTTGATACCAACAGGCTCAGAGACAGTTTCTATCTAGTGTACAAGCCATCAGACTGCTGAACACTTGAACTGGACTGACTCTCTGCACTTTAGCATACATGCACTCACACACACACACACACAGAGATTGATGTTAGGAAAATGTGGCGCTGGATATTTGGCCGGCAGCATTTCAATTTACCCGGACATCTAAAAAATTGTACCAGACGCATCCATTAGGTGCCTAACCTGATTAGGGCGATCACATCCACGGTGCTCAGAATGAAATAAATCACATTTTGTTTATGATAATTCGTATATTAATAGAATATGCAAGTCCAGGATGCAACGATGTTCCTTCTCACCGAACTCTGATGCGCACTGTTTAGAATAAGTCCGCGTCATCTTTTCCTTAGCCAACAAGACGAGTAACAAACACCACAATCACAAGCGTGTGTCAATCTACTATTCCCCCACAGTATAAACTTTTTCCTATTTTATTAGTCCGCTAGTCGTTCTGTGTGAGAAATAAATGGCCTATTCCAAACAGACTGGGACAGTTGTGGGATGATAGAGCCCAAATTCATATGGCTACATAAAAAATAAATACAAAATAAAAAGCAATGAGGCTCATGAAACCGATCAGAACATTTAGCTTAAAATGTTTATAAACTACTATTTCTTCACATTGCACACAAGGCAGTAGGCTACACGAGAATGTTCTTCCCATAATGCAATTAGTAGGAAAACAACTGTTGTCAAAAGCGCACCACACCTGCGAGTGGTTTCATAAGACAGACATACATTATAAATGTTTAAAGAGGGGAGATCTAGACAACTAGCCTGGGTTGCTAACGTGTCCCGGTGTGGCTCCGTTTGTGTAGAATCATGCCAGGGTTGTGGGTTCAATTCTCACCGGGCACCAGTACGAAAAAAAAAAAAAAAAAAAAAAAAAAAAAAAATATGGTCACTACTGTAAAGAGCGTCTGACGAATGTTTCTACTTGGATGGTGTCTTTGGCTACTGGACAATGAAAATAACGTTGATTTGAAAACCAATAGAACATGAGAGAAATAGGTCTGCATGTTTTTGGGGATTTTGGCTAGGCTACTTTGAAAGGGAAAGGGGGATACCTAGTCAGTAGTCCAAGTGAATTTATTGAACTGAATCAGAGAGGCGGGGGGGGGGGGCCTTAATCGAAGCAAGGTAAAACATCCCTCATATGTGGCAAAACGTTCAGGTTTCAAACTAGTATACGTTTTGAAAATACGCCCTGCCTCCAGCTCATTGCAAAGTGGTGTGTGACGCACCGAAGCCTGCCTAGTTGCCTATGCACTTGAATGGCGAATGAAAAGAGTGCTTCAGAGGAGAAATAAAAAAAAATTGCTATTTCTTATTAACACACAATGGTATTTATAATTGTTGCTGAATGATTGGGTTTAAATCCAGCAGCAACCAACAGCTGTTTGGTGAGCTGCAGCAGCAGCTCTCGTGCTACATTGACTGGTATTTCCATCGATAATAGGCTCAAATGCATTATTTCGCAATGGGATTTTTAATTTTTTTTTAAAGAAAAATATCTGCGGACAGCCGGCATTAGCGGCTAACGGAAAACCTGACACACGCACACACACACACTCATGCTACACACACATCACAACTGTTGCTACCAGACTGTTATTATGATAGCTAAATACTGCACAATTTAAACACTTGTCCCACAATCCCCCCCTTATCCAAAACAGGTGTAAATATTGAGACTATAAATTGTGCCTTCCTGTATTATACTGATGCTACTAACATGTTTATTCTATTCTACTGAGACATTTACTTTATGTTCCAATTCTTATCTTTTATTATGTATTATTGTTGTTGGAACCTGTAGTTAGCATTTTGGTTGGACGGTGTATACCATGTGTATCCTGTCCATAAAGACTAATAAAATATGAAATTTGAGAAAATAAAAGGATGTAAAGGTTGATGGGGAGAGAAGAGAACAGAGAATACGTTTATTTTTAATTTTTAGAACCAGTGTGTCAGTCTGTCAGCCTAATAAACCCCGACTCCTTTGCTACAGATGTCGATGAACGAATTACTGCCACGTTAAGTAAATTAAATGCAATTAGGTTTGACTCTCTCCCTCGACCAGGCCATGCTAATCTGATCTGGTCCGGGGCAGGGTCCTTGCCGGCTAATCTAGCGGTGCACTCTTTCTTGCTAATCTGGCTGGTGTGGATCTGGGATGCCAGAGGGGTTTAGTCCCAAATGGCACCCTATTCCCTTTTGTAGTGCACTACATTTAACCAGGACCCATCAAAAGTAGTGCACTACATTTAACCAGGGCCCATCAAAAGTAGTGCACTACATTTGACCAGGACCCAGGCTTTGGTCAAATGTAGTGTATTATAATAGGGTGTCATTTGGGACACATTGGGTCTCTGTAGAACTAGGACAACACAGAATAACATCCCACACGGGCAAGGTGCCAACCAGCCAACCAGCCAATCAGACAGCCAGTCAAATCCCTTGATCTACCCCTCTAATGGGCTATTTTGCACATAGATCAAACTGCCAGCAATTATCAATAATGCCATTTAGTCCTAATTGGAAAGGCTCAGAGACTAAATACCATAACGATATAATCCTCTGTTCTGAAGTAGGGTATTTGGGTCATATCTATCTATGCCTGTAATGCTCCACGCTAAACTATGCATGTTTAATTATGAATATTAAAGAGGCAATCTGGCATTCAAACAGAAAAATTAATAGCAATATTTTATTAATTTTAGAGTCCAAAAATGGATGTACCAATCCCAGATTGCCCCCTTTATTTGCCGATTGTGGGTTAATTAACGTTATTCCGGTGCATTTCGGTAATTACTCAATTCATGTAATTTGACGTGATCGAAGGATGAAATATATAGTGTCAATAAGAATTTTAGGTAGATTACCCTCTAAATTGTCATTTTATTAGCGAAATCGTCTTTGACTTTAATGCTGGGCTATAATAACATGTTTTAAACTCTTTACAGTGTCGTGTATACTCCCTCTCCGGCCTCTAGGTCATCAGGCTGCTGATTATCCCGCACACCTGTCACCATCGTCTCGCGCGCCAGTGCCTCATGACACTCACCTGGACTCCATCACCTCCTTGATTATCTTCCCTGTATCTGTCACTCCCCTTGGTTCTTTCCTCAGGTTTTATTGACCCTGGTTTAATGTCGGTGTGTTGTATGTGTTACGTGTTTATGATTTCATTTATTAAAACACTCATTCCCTGAACTTGCTTCCGGACTCTCAGCGCATACGTTACATACAGGCCTGTTATTGTAGGCTACTTTTCACTGACACAATGATAAAATACATTCCAATGGAGCAAATTACATAGCTTCCGGTTCAATGAAGGTGAGCGAGGAATTGCCCCTAAAAGGTTAAACTATGGAAAGCTAGCTGACGTAACTGGTGGCGAGCCCACGAGCAGGGTCAGAGACAAAAAGAGAGAACATTTAAAGTTTTTAAGTCTTAACAGACGCTCTTATCTAGACCAGGTTTCTGTCAGAAAGAGAGAGAAATGAATTGCTGAGAAGTGTTTGTTTCCAAGTTACACCCTTTCAGATGAGTGAATTCTGCAATTTCAGCCACACCTGTAAAATCACAGCCATGCAATCTCCATAGACAAACATTGGGAGTAGAATGGCCTTACTGAAGAGCACAGTGATTTTCAGCATGGCACCATCATAGGATGCCATCTTCCAATAAGTCAGTTCGTCAAATGTCTGCCCAGCTAAAGCTGCCCCTGTCAACTGTAAGTGCTGTTATTGCGAAGTGGAGACGTCTAGGAGCAACAACGGCTCAGCCACAAAGCGGTAGGCCATACAAGCTCACAGAACGGGACCGCAGAGTGCTAAAGTGCGTAAAAATCATCTGTCCTCTGTTGCAACACTCACTACCGAGTTCCAAACTATTGGGAGCTTCATGAAAAGGGTTCCAGTGGCCGAGCAGCCGCATACAAACCTAAGATCACCGTGTGCAATGCCAAACGTTGGCTGGAGTGGTGTAAAGCTTGCCGACATTGGACTAATGAGCAGTAGAAACGTGTTCTCTGGAGTGATGAATCACGCTTCACCATCTTGCGGTAAAACGGACAAATCTGGGTTTGGCGGATGCCAGGAGAACACTACCTTCCCCAATGCATAGTGGCAACTGTAAAGTTTGGTGGAGGAGGAATAATGGCTGCGCCACTCGGGAACCCTATAGCTCCACACCATGTGTAAAAACGACATCAGTCAAAGGTTTAACAGTAAATAATCATTTTGAAGTATCTTAAGAATCTATCAATGAACAGTAATAACATCATCATAAAAACCTGTGTCTCTTGACTCATCTCCTCCAGTGGAACATCTCTGTCTGTCATGGCAACGGTGTTCTCTGTTCTCATGGCAACCAGGACCTGCTGGACGGAGGGACAATTCTGGACCGCCTGGTCCACGGTTCTCTTCAGATCGACCACCTTGCCTCCCCTCATAGCTTGGTTGAATGTGATGTCCGTGCTTGACTGGGCTAGAGTAGAAGGACCAAGGACAGTCATGTTCAGCCTTATACAGTATTGACCAAAAAAACTGTTCTGTAATTTCATTTATTTTTAAAACTTCAAGCATAATCATGCAGTAATACAGTGGGGAGAACAAGTATTTGATACACTGCCGATTTTGCAGGTTGTCCTACTTACAAAGCATGTACAGGTCTGTAATTTTTTATCATAGGTACACTTCAACTGTGAGAGACGGAATCTAAAACTAAAATCCAGAAAATCACATTGTATGATTTTTAAGTAATTAATTTGCATTTTATTGCATGACATAAGTATTTTTATACATCAGAAAAGCAGAACTTAATATTTGGTACAGAAACCTTTGTTTGCAATTACAGAGATCATACGTTTCCTGTAGTTCTTGACCAGGTATGCACACACTGCAGCAGGGATTTAAGCCCACTCCTCCATACAGACCTTCTCCAGATCCTCCAGGTTTCGGGGATGTACGGACTTTCAGCTCCCTCAAAAGACCACTCCAGGACCTTGAGATGCTTCTTACGGAGCCACTCCTTAGTTGCCCTGGCTGTGTGTTTTGGGTCGTTGTTATGCTGTAAGACCCAGCCACGACCCATCTTCAATGCTCTTACTGAGGGAAGGAGGTTGTTGGCCAAGATCTCGTGGCCCCATCCATCCTCCCCTCAATACGGTGCAGTTGTCCTGTCCCCTTTGCAGAAAAGCATCCCCAAAGAATGATGTTTCCACCTCCATGCTTCACAGTTGGGATGGTGTTCTTGGGGTTGTACTCATCCTTCTTCTTCCTTCAAACACGGCGAGTGGAGTTTAGACCAAAAAGCTCTATTTTTGCCTCATCAGACCACATGACCTTCTCCCATTCCTCCTCTGGATCAAACTTCAGACAGGCCTGGACATGCGCTGGCTTGAGCAGGGGGACCTTGCGTGCGCTGCAGGATTTTAATCCATGACGGCGTAGTGTGTTACTAATGGTTTTCTTTGAGACTGTGGTCCCAGCCCTCTTCAGGTCATTGACCAGGTCCTGCCATGTAGTTCTGAGCTGATTCCTCACCTTCCTCATGATCATTGATGCCCCACGAGGTGAGATCTCGCATGGAGCCCCAGACCGAGGGTGATTGACCGTCATCTTGAACTTCTTCCATTTTCTAATAATTGCGCCAACAGTTGTTGTCTTCTCACCAAGCTGCTTGTCCTGTAGCCCATCCCAGCCTTGTGCAGGTCTACAATTTATTCCTGATGTCCTTACACAGCTCCCTGGTCTTGGCCATTGTGGAGAGGTTGGAGTCTGTTTGATTGAGTGTGTGGACAGGTGTCTTTTATACAGGTAACGAGTTCAAACAGGTGCAGTTAATACAGGTAATGAGTGGAGAACAGGAGAGCTTCTTAAAGAAAAACTAACAGGTCTGTGAGAGCTGGAATTCTTACTGGTTGGTAGGTGATCAAATACTTATGTCATGCAAATGAATTACTTAAAAATCATACAATGTGATTTTCTGGATTTTTAGTTTTAGATTCCGACGCTCACAGTTGAAGTTTACCTATGATTAAAAAAATTACAGACCTCCACATGCTTTGTAAGTAGGAAAACCTGCAAAATCGGCAGTGTATCAAATACTTGTTCTCCCCACTGTTTATCTCTATGTCCCATATTCACAACACAAGGGAAAGTAAACCACTACTCAATCATTGATTCATACCGCACCTGAGAGGAAGAGACAAACCCTAATTTTGCTACTGAAGCCCGGGATGAACCACAGAGACCTCTCGCCCCAGAAGAGTATGTGAGCGGAGCGTGCTGAATTTGACTAGAGCGCAGAGCGAGTTTCCCAACGGCTAGAGCGTCGACCTTCTTGCCCTCTCCAATTGCGCTTCAAAGTACCGCTCAAATAGCGCTCACTTCAATTCATGAGCTCAGGGCATGCACGGCCCAGCATGCATTTGTGGTCTACTTGTGTGCTGCTGTAGCCTCTTGCTTTAGCTACTGTCATGGAGTTCACTATATATTTTTTCATAAAGAAACTGATAAAACACACAGGTACAAAATCAAGGTAACTTACAAATCTGAGGACCAAGAGCAATAGAGGGAGTGAGGGTATTTTTTATTTAACCTTTATTTAACTAGGCAAGTCAGTGAAGAACAAATTCTTATTTACAATGAGGGCCTACCAAAAGGCCTCTCGCGGGGACGGGGGCTGGGATTAAAAATAAAAACATTTAAATAAAATATAAGACCTAAACACACATCACAACAAGAGAGACAACACTACATAAAGAGAGACCTAAGACAACAACACAGCATGGCAGAAACACATGACAACAACATGGTAGCAACACAACATGGTAGCAGCACAAAACAGGGTATAAACATTATTCGGGCACAGACAACAGCTTAAATATATGTAGTGTCCACAACTAAAGACTCATGGTCGAATCTGAAAAGACACATAGACATACATATCCCGAAAGCATGATTGTCTACTATGTGTACATGCTAACAGGAAGGAAGGAGGTGGGTAGCGAGCTGAGTTTGTCATTGTAGCAAAGTATTTAATAAATACAACATATTAAAAGTTCTGTTGATTTTCGTTCTATTATCTATACAATAGATTATCATTGATTTTGGCCGAATAGGCCTGACACAGTATAACCTCTTTGTTTCCGTTTTGATTGGGTTATTTCGCCTAAAGACCTTTAGACTTACCTATATCATTTCTTACATTTTAAACAGCTCCGCATCCCCGCCCAGCCTTGCAAGAGTGACCCGAAGGGTGTTTCTCATTCCCAGTGGGAGAGGGGTTTTCTCCGCTGTTGGTCTGCACTCCAGGCTGTTTATAAAGATTGTTTTTATTTTCTATTTTTATTTAACCTTTTATTTAACTAGGCTGTGACTTTAAAATGAAACGAAAAAAGTGCATTATTAGGCTCTGTCTATAGTGCCTTTTTAATTTTTTTTTTTTTTAGAAACACCAGTTTGGCCAGAGTATGTGGCTTCACAGATAGTTCAGGTTCATATGAGCCTGCATTTTCCCTGAAGCCACATATAGACAGAGCGTAATAATATAGACTGAGCCTAATCATGCATTTTTCATGTAATTTTTATTTAATTCAATGTATACACTAATACAACGAAATATTGTTTAAAGAAGATTATGTTAGAAAAAGGAATGATTGATATATGGAGAGACGAAAATCCAGACAAAAGAGAATTTTCTAGAAGGCAGGTGGTTTTAGGGGATTTGAAACAAACAAGGGATAGATCTGGTTTTAGTAAAAGAATGTTTAAGGAATTTTATGAAAGATATTAAATGCTGGTGCTAATGTCCCCGCCAGTCTATTGTGTCACCCTCGCTTCACAATGTATTTATTTGTAGACTGTAGCCTTGAAACAATAGGCAACTAATAAGGTAGCCTAAATCATTTATTTTCGTTCCTTCTTAGGCTACCTGTCTGGCTCATGACCTATTTAGAGCGTTTAGTTGATTAGGTTATAGGCTATCAGTTTGGTGCAACTGGGGTATAACCTATAACACAATTAGTCTATTTATATTACAAGATCAATCAATATGTTTCGATTTAAAATAGGCTATTATGACAGACCTATGCAATGTGGTTTATGTAATTTGGCCTATTCTTAATGAATCCTCATCAATACACACGATACCCCTGAATCTTCCATGTAAATAACGTTTTATTACTATTATACAGAACACAGAGACGAAACAAAAACACAACTTACTGATTTCCAACTACATGAACGTAGCTATATTTCGTTTTAAAATTATTACAATAGAGAAATCCACCATACATTTCAAGAGAATATGTTTGTGTTACAAAGGTCCACGAATCCTCTGCAAGTTTAGTCTCTTGTTTTTTCCACAAGACACCATGTATATTTTTGTCACGACATGTTTTGAGTATTACCTTAGCCTATGTACTGTCCCCTATTATGTTATGTAGAGACTGATCTACGTAACCAAATAGTTAGTCTTCCTAAAGTTGCAGAATAGCAAGCACCCAAATAGCTGACAGATTACAAAACAGTGGACAGTTATAGACCAGGGTATAGTTATAGCAGTTTACCAAGGTGGAATTTCCCATGATGCAAAATGTGATCTGTACAAAATTGATCTCCATGACTGAAGGATTTTGAGGTTGACGATATCAGGTCTTGGTGTCAAAGAAACATGATGTACTTTTTTTTGCTACTAAGAATATTGTGTATTGTGAACGAGACCATCTTGTTTATGATAGTATAGACGTCAGGAGTATGTAAACATATTCTTTACAAAGAGGGCATCAACTTCTTTAGACGATGAGCATTCATATCAGTGACTGGGTTCTCTCTCTCTCTCCAACGCAGGCTTCAACTGTCATCCTCTTTGTCCTCTGTCTCCATTGGCTGTCCCCCTGTTCCGTCCCCTGAAGCTGTTCCCGGTGTTCCGTCCCCAGGAAGTGTCCCCAGCATCTTAGCGCTGTGTTCCAGTGCTTTAGCTCTGAGTGCAGCGATGCTATTCTCTCGCAGTTCCTCTTTGGACATGGACGATCTGGTACTCTCCCTCCTCCTCTCCTCCGCCTCTGTTTTCTCCACCACTCTCTCCCTCTCTCGTTCCCTGGCAGGCGGTTGGGAATGGGGAGCTTCTAGTTTCCCAGAAGAGGTCGGTACAGGGGTATCCATGGACTTCTTGTGCATACCTGGAAGGAAAATAAATCATTGTACTCATCCCATTTGGAGACATGCACGTTTAAAAACAGCAAAGCTACAGTACTAGGAATTTCAAGCTCGTATTGAGCTGTAGCTGGCAGGTAGTAGAAGGTCTTGGTCAGTTAGTGTTTCTGACCTCCACCATGGTCAGGAGGGAACATGGGAAAGGTACCCTCACTAACAGAGAGGTTTAAACTGCTCGTTGAACCATTTATTTTATTAAAACATGTTTTTATTTAACTAGGCAAGCCAGTGAAGAACAAATTCTTATTTACAATGACGGCCTACCAAAAAGACAAAAGGCCTCCTGCGGGGACGGGGGACTGGGATTAAAAATAAATATAAACTAAAAAAAATATGCTATGTGAATAGTTAAACCAAGCTCTCCACCTGAACGTTCCACTAACTACATCATGGTTAAGGAAAGGGAAGATTTTCTAAAAGGTTTTGACCTCAATGTCAGACTTGTCGGGAGTCGATAAAAAGTGTCAATGACGGGTGTTAATCAATAAAATGATAATCCTACTTTATCAGACTGGATTAAGATGCATCTCCTCTCTGCTTGACGTATCGGTCAATTGATTAGCATAGATCAATGAGATGGTAACTAATTGAAAACAAAGCGTAGTACTGCAGAAGCAAATATGTTAGTCATCTAGCAGACGCACGCTCTTATCCAGAGCGACTTACAGTAGTGAGTACATACATTTTCATTCATACTGGTCCCCCGCGGGAATCGAACCCTGACGTTGCAAGTGTCATGCTCCAACAACTGAGCCACATGGGACACCAGCACACCCACCCACCCACCCATTTGCACAGTGCCTTACCCAGTAGCCATGGAGCACAGGAATCCATGACGCCGTCCTTGGCTGACTTGAGGATGGACTCAGGCAGAGGGATGGAGTGGCGGACCATGGCACCGTACAGGCCGTACTCCGCCATCACACTGCTGCGACCCCAACACTTCTCCCTCTTCCTCCACTTGGCACGTCGGTTCTGAAACCAAACCTGCAGGAAGGGAGGAAGGGACAGCGGATGGAAGTTTATTGGAATTCTCTCAACCAGCTTCATAAAGTAGTCACCTGGAGTGCAGCGGATGGAAGTTTAGGTTCAAAAGTTTGGACACATCGAGCCATTCCAGGGATTTTTCTTTATTTTCTTCAATGTAGAATAATATGACACTACAACATTCTATAGCAGCCATGACACTACAACATTCTATAGCAGCCATGTTAGAACCCCATTAACATGACACTACAACATTCTATAGCAGCCATGACACTACAACATTCTATAGCAGCCATGTTAGAAGCCCATTAACATGACACTACAACATTCTATAGCAGCCATGTTAGAACCCCATTAACATGACACTACAACATTCTATAGCAGCCATGTTAGAAGCCCATTAACATGACACTACAACATTCTATAGCAGCCATGTTAGAACCCCATTAACATGACACTACAACATTCTATAGCAGCCATGTTAGATCCCCATTAACATGACACTACAACATTCTATAACAGCCATGTTAAACCCCATTAACATGACACTACAACATTCTATAACAGCCATGTTAAAACCCCATTAACATGACACTACAACATTCTATAGCAGCCATGTTAGAACCCCATTAACATGACACTACATCATTCTATAGCAGCCATGTTAGAACCCCATTAACATGACACTACATCATTCTATAGCAGCCATATTGTAGAATAATAGTGAAGGCATCAAACTATGAAATAACACATATGGAATCATGTAGTAACCAAAAAAAGTGCTAAACAAATCACAATATATTTTAGATTCTTAAAAAGTGGCCACCCTTTGCCTTGATGAGCTTTGCACACTCTTGGAATTCTCTCAACCAGCTTCATAAAGTAGTCACCTGGAGTGCATTTTAAATAACAGGTGTGCCCTGTTAAAAGTTATTTTGTGGAATTTCTTCCCTTCTTACCGCGTTTGAGCCAATCAGTTGTGTTTTGACAAGGGAGGGGTGGTATACAGAAGATAGCCCTATTTGGTAAAAGACCAATCAGTTGTGTTTTGACAAGGGAGGGGTGGTATACAGAAGATAGCCCTATTTGGTAAAAGACCAATCAGTTGTGTTTTGACAAGGGAGGGGTGGTATACAGAAGATAGCCCTATTTGGTAAAAGACCAATCAGTTGTGTTTTGACAAGGGAGGGGTGGTATACAGAAGATAGCCCTATTTGGTAAAAGACCAATCAGTTGTGTTTTGACAAGGGAGGGTGGTATACAGAAGATAGCCCTATTTGGTAAAAGACCAAGTCCATATAATTGCAAGAACAGCTCAAATAAGCAAAGAGAAAAGACAGTAACAAAAACTATAAAGCCCTATGATGAAACTGGCTCTCATGAGGACCGCCACAGGAAAGGAAGACCCAGAGTTACCTTTGCTGCAGAGGATAAGTTCATTAGAGTTAACTGCACCTCAGATTGCAGCCCAAATAAGTGCTTCACGGAGTTCAAGTAACAGACACATCTCAACATCAACTGTACAGAGGAGACTGCGTGAATCAGGCCTTCATGGTCGAATTACTGCAAATAAACCACTACTAAAGGACACCAATAAGAAGAAACTTGCTTGGGCCAAGAAACACGAGCAATGGACATCAGACCGGTGGAAATCTGTCCTTTGGTCTGATGAGTCCAAATTTGAGATTTTTGGTTCCAACCGCTGTGTCTTTGTGAGACGCAGAGGAGATAAACGGATGATCTCTACATGGGGAGGTGTGATGGTGCTTTGCTGGTGACACTGATTTATTTAGAATTCAAGACACACTTAACCAGCAGGCTCTACCACAGCATTCTGCAGCGATATTACCGTCCCATCTGGTTTGCGCTTAGTGGGACTATCATTTGTTTTTCAACAGGACAATGACCCAACACACTTCCAGGCTGTTTAAGGGCTATTTGACCAAGAAGGAGAGTGATGGAGTGCTGCTTTAGATGACCTGGCCTCCACAATCACCCGAAGCTCAAACCAATTGAGATGTTTTGGGATTAGTTGGACCGCAGAGTGAAGGAAAAGCAGCCAACAAGCAGTGGTGGAAAAAGTACCCAATTGTCATACTTGAGTACTTTACACCACTGCCAACAAGTGCTCAGCATATGTGGGAACTCCTTCAAGACTGTTGGAAAAGCATTCCAGGGGAAGCTGGTTGAGAGAATGCCAAGAGTGTGCAAATCTGTCATCAAGGTGGCTTCTTTGAAGAATCTCAAATATATTTTGATTTGTTTAACACTTTTTTGGTTACTCCATGATTCCATATGTGTTATATGATAGTTCTGATGTCTTAGCTATTATTATACAACGTAGAAAATAGTCCAAAATTAAGAAAAATCCTTGAATAAATAGGTGTCCAAACTTGACTGCATTTTATGTTTCTGCATATGTCCTTCAATATAACATAAAACAAGTAAAAAGATATGAACTTAACTGTATTGACATCATCCATAAGGCAAACAACAAATTGGTGTAGCTAAACTAAATGTTTTAGACACATCCTGACACAAAGAAGATCTGATATGAAGAATTAAAAATAAAAAAGATTATAAAAAAACAATCAGTATTTAGCTAGGATGGTCCACTTAGCAACAATCACTGTGTTTCAAGGAGTCCTGTGATGGAGAGCGGAAAGAGGACGTCTCAATTTAAACATCAAGTCACTGGTATTACACCCACATGATAAGGTGAGAGTAGCCTGGTGAACTTAAACGTCCATTGATTGGATATGATGATTGTGTAGCACAGTCTTTATTCTCTAGTTATAGAACAAGGACACCTGATGGAGAAGATAAGATATTATGCTGTTTCTGCTAGATTCACCTGTGTGTGTGTGTGTGTGTGTGTGTGTGTGTGTGTGTGTGTGTGTGTGTGTGTGTGTGTGTGTGTGTGTGTCTGTGTGTGTGTCCCTCTCCCTAGACTAATCGAGTGCCTAAATTGATTTCCACAGTGGAGACCCAGTAATAACCTCACCACTTCAGATTCAGAGACATGCATATAGATCAGGGAGAAAGATACGGAGAGAAGAGAGATGGGTCTGGAGATAAGGAATTACTTCCAGGGCGCACAGCAGAGAGCAGAGTGTGGGTGTGTGTGTGTGGACACGTGCTGTGTGTGCGCGTGTGTGAAACAGCTGAGCTGAGAAAGGGGAGGAGAGGAGGGTGTGTGTGTGTGTGTGTGTGTGTGTGTGTGTGTGTGTGTGAAACAGCTGAGCTGAGAAAGGGGAGGAGAGGAGATTGACCCTAGGGGCACGTGGAGGCTGATTGAAAAATAAGTTAATTTCCAGAGCCAATCAATGGGTGACAGGCTTTCAAAAATCACCAGGGAAATTAAAGAGCTAAGAACCCAGGAGAGCCCTGCCATTGACCCATGCTAATTAATTTCACTGTAGTTATCCTTTCATTGATGGCTCCCACCATGCCTTGTGCTAAAGCATCTCTCCGCCTCCCTGTCTGCCTCCCTGTCTGCCTCCCTGTCTGCCTCCCTGTCTGGCTCCCTGTCTGGCTCCCTGTCTGTCTCCCTGTCTGCCTCCCTGTCTGCCTCCCTGTCTGGCTGAGTGGATGGCTGAGTGGATGGCTGAGTGGATGGCTGAGTGGATGGCTGAGTGGATGGCTGAGTGGATGGCTGATTTAACGAATTACACCAGAGGAAATGTGGTGTTAATTGAGCAGAGAAGGTGTGGTGGTGATAGGGTGTTAATTGAGCAGAGAAGGTGTGGTGGTGGTGACAGGGTGTTAATTGAGCAGAGAAGGTGTGGTGGTGGTGACAGGTAGTTAATTGAGCAGAGAAGGTGTGGTGGTGGTGACAGGTAGTTAATTGAGCAGAGAAGGTGTGGTGGTGACAGGGTGTTAATTGAGCAGAGAAGGTGTGGTGGTGGTGACAGGGTGTTAATTGAGCAGAGAAGGTGTGGTGGTGATAGGGTGTTAATTGAGCAGAGAAGGTGTGGTGGTGATAGGGTGTTAATTGAGCAGAGAAGGTGTGGTGGTGGTGATAGGGTGTGGTAATTGAGCAGAGAAGGTGTGGTGGTGGTGATAGGGTGTTAATTGAGCAGAGAAGGTGTGGTGGTGATAGGGTGTTAATTGAGCAGAGAAGGTGTGGTGGTGACAGGGTGTTAATTGAGCAGAGAAGGTGTGGTGGTGGTGACAGGGTGTTAATTGAGCAGAGAAGGTGTGGTGGTGATAGGGTGTTAATTGAGCAGAGAAAGTGTGGTGGTGACAGGGTGTTAATTGAGCAGAGAAGGTGTGGTGGTGATAGGGTGTTAATTGAGCAGAGAAGGTGTGGTGGTGGTGACAGGGTGTTAATTGAGCAGAGAAGGTGTGGTGGTGATAGGGTGTTAATTGAGCAGAGAAAGTGTGGTGGTGACAGGGTGTTAATTGAGCAGAGAAGGTGTGGTGGTGGTGATAGGGTGTTAATTGAGCAGAGAAGGTGTGGTGGTGGTATTACAGTGCCTTGCGAAAGTATTCATCCCCTTTGGCGTTTTTCCTATTTTAAATTGATTTATATTTGGTTCTCATGTATTGGACATACACAAAATAGTCAAAAGGTGTGGTGGTGACAGGGTTTTAAAAAAGCAGAAAAGGTGTGGTGGTGGTGACAGGGTGGTATTCACCCCCTTGACAGATGTATTCACCCCTTTACAGATGTTATTCACCAGAGAAGGTTGGTGACAGGGTGTTATTCACCAGAGAACAGATGTATTCACCCCCTTTACAGATTTATTCATCCAGAGCAGAGAAGGTGTACAGATGTATTCACCCTGTTTTGACAGATGAACCCCCTTTACATGGTGTATTCACCCCTTTACATATGTATTCATCCCTTTACAGATGTATTCACCCCTTTAAAGATTTATATTTGGTTTACAGATGTATTCACCCCTTTACAGAAATATTCAAAATTTGAAGATGTATTCACCCCCTTTTTCAGATGTATTCAAACCTTTACAGATGGTTCACCCCCTTTACAGATGTATTCACCCCTTTACAGATGTATTCACCCCTTTACAGATGTATTCACCCCCTTTACAGATGTATTCACCCCTTTACAGATGTATTCACCCCTTTACATATGTATTCACCCCTTTACAGATGTATTCACCCCTTTACAGATGTATTCACCCCTTTACAGATGTATTCACCCCTTTACAGATGTATTCACCCCCTTTACAGATGTATTCACCCCCTTTACAGATGTATTCACCCCCTTCGCTATAAAGCCCCTAAATAAGATCTGGTGCAACCAATTACCTTCAGAAGTCACATAATTAGTTAAATAAAGTTCACCTGTGTGCAATCTAAGTGTCACATGATCTCAGTATATACACTGCTCAAAAAAATAAAGGGAACACTTAAACAACACAATATAACTCCAAGTCAATCACACTTCTGTGAAATCAAACTGTCCACTTAGGAAGCAACACTGATTGACAATACATTTCACATGCTGTTGTGCAAATGGAATAGACAACAGGTGGAAATTCTAGGCAATTAGCAAGACACCCCCAATAAAGGAATGGTTCTGCAGGTGGGGACCACAGACCACTTCTCAGTTCCTATGCTTCCTGGCTGATGTTTTGGTCACTTTTGAATGCTGGCGGTGCTTTCACTCTCGTGGTAGCATGAGACGGAGTCTACAACCCACACAAGTGGCTCAGGTAGTGCAGCTCATCCAGGATGGAAAATCAATGCAAGCTGTGGCAAGAAGGTTTGCTGTGTCTGTCAGCGTAGTGTCCAGAGCATGGAGGCGCTACAGGACGTTTAGCATTTGCCAGAGAACACCAAGATTGGCAAATTCGCGGTGGGTCAGTCATGGTGTGGGGTGGCATTTCTTTGGGGGGCCGCACAGCCCTCCATGTGCTCGCCAGAGGTTGCCTGACTGCCATTAGGTACCGAGATGAGATCCTCAGACCCCTTGTCAGACCATATGCTGGTGCGGTTGGCCCTGGGTTCCTCCTAATGCAAGACAATGCTAGACCTCATGTGGCTGGAGTGTGTCAGCAGTTCCTGCAAGAGGAAGGTATTGATGCTATGGATTGGCCTGCCCGTTCCCCAGACCTGAATCCAATTGAGCACATCTGGGACATCATGTCTCGCTCCAACCACCAACGCCACGTTGCACCACAGACTGTCCAGGAGTTGGCGGATGCTTTAGTCCAGGTCTGGGAGGAGATCCCTCAGGAGACCATCCGCCACCTCATCAGGAGCATGCCCAGGCATTGTAGGGAGGTCATACAGGCACGTGGAGGCCACACACACTACTGAGCCTCATTTTGACTTGTTTTAAGGACATTACATCAAAGTTGGATCAGCCTGTAGTGTGGTTTTCCACTTTAAGTTTGAGTGTGACTCCAAATCCAGACCTCCATGGGTTGATAAATTTGATTTCCATTGATAATTTTTGTGTGATTTTGTTGTCAGCACATTCAACTATGTAAAGAAAAAAGTATTTCATAAGAATATTTCATTCATTCAGATCTAGGATGTGTTATTTTAGTGTTCCCTTTATTTTTTTGAGCAGTGTATATACACACACCTGTTCTGAAAGGCTCCAGAGTCTGCAACACCAAAAAGCAAGGGGCACCACCAAGCAAGCGGCACCATGAAGACCAAGGAGCTCTCCAAACAGGTCAGGGACAACGTTGTGGAGAAGTACAGATCAGGGTTGGGTTATAAAAAATATCAGAAACCTTGAACATCCCACGGAGCACCATTAAATCCATTATTATAAAAATGGAAAGAATATGGCACCACAACAAACCTGCCAAGAGAGGGCCGCCCACCAAAGCTCACAGACCAGGCAAGGAGGGCATTAATCAGAGAGGCAACAAAGAGACCAAAGATAACCCTGAAGGAGCTGCAAAGCTCCACATAGGAGATTGGAGTATCTGTCCATAGGACCACTTTAAGCCGTACGCTCCATAGAGCTGGGCTTTACGGAAGTGTGGCCAAAACAAATCCATTGCTTAAAGAAAAACGTTTGGTGTTCATGCGATAAATATGGAAGATGGAACTCTGATGAGACTAAAATTGAGTTTTTTGGCCATTAAGGAAAATGTCTGACGCAAACCCAACACTTCTCATCACCCCGAGAACACTATCCCCACAGTGAAGCATGGTGGTGGCAGCATCATGCTCTGGGGATGTTTTTCCTCGGTAGGGACTTGGAAACTGCTCAGAATTTAAGGAATGATGGATGGCGCTAAATACAGGGAAATTCTTGAGGGAAACCTGTTTCAGTCTTCCAGAGATTTGAGACTGGGACGGAGGTTCACCTTCCAGCCGGACAATGACCCTAAGCATACTGCTAAAGCAACACTCGAGTGGTTTAAGGGGAAACGTTTAAATGTCTTGGGATGACCTAGTCAAAGCCCAGACCTCAATCCAATTAAGAATCTGTGGTATGACTTAAAGATTGTTGTACACCAGCAGCGCAGGAACCCATCCAACTTGAAGGAGCTGGAGCAGTTTTGCCTTGAAGAATCGACAACAATCCCAGTAGCTAGATGTGCCAAGCTTATAGAGACATACCCCAGGACACTTGCAGCTGTAATTGCTGCAAAAGGTGGCTACACACCTTTTTTTTGGGGGGGGGGGTGAATAGTTATGCACGCTCAACTGTAATTGATCAGAGAAGGTGTGGTGATGATGGCAGAGTGTTGCACACACACACACACACACACTGCCAGGTTACAATATGAGCACACACAGACACACATCAGGCCACACACACACACACACACACACACACACATCAGGCCAGACACACACACACATCAGGCCACAAACACACACACACACATCAGGCCACACACACATCAGGCCACACACACACACACACACACACACACACACACACACACACACACACACACACACACACACACACACACACACACACACACACACACACACACACACACAGGTTACAGTATGTTATGTACCTGTATCCTGTCCTCTGGGAGTTCTGTCTTCATAGAGAGCATCTCTCTGGCGTAAACATCGGGGTAGTGGGCCTCGTTGAAAGCCTTCTCCAACTCATCCAGCTGATACGAAGTAAATATAGTTCTGATAAGAGAAGAGAACAAACAAACAAACTTATTTTGGTGACAAACATTTTAGAGTTGAATTCTGCCTCCAAGTTTCAAGTCTATAAAATCAAGGTCTCCCTCATAAAAATAGATATTCTGACCTCAACAGGACTTCCTGGATAAAAAGAAGTTAAATAAAAATAGATATTCTGACCTCAACAGGACTTCCTGGATAAAAAGAAGTTAAATAAAAATAGATATTCTGACCTCAACAGGACTTCCTGGATAAAAAGAAGTTAAATAAAAATAGATATTCTGACCTCAACAGGACTTCCTGGATAAAAAGAAGTTAAATAAAAATAGATATTCTGACCTCAACAGGACTTCCTGGATAAAAAGAAGTTAAATAAAAATAGATATTCTGACCTCAACAGGACTTCCTGGATAAAAAGAAGTTAAATAAAAATAGATATTCTGACCTCAACAGGACTTCCTGGATAAAAAGAAGTTAAATAAAAATAGATATTCTGACCTCAACAGGACTTCCTGGATAAAAAGAAGAAATAAAAATAGTTAAATAAAAATAGATATTCTGACCTCAACAGGACTTCCTGAATAAAAAGAAGTTAAATAAAAATAGATATTCTGACCTCAACAGGACTTCCTGGATAAAAATAAGTTAAATAAAAATAGATATTCTGACCTCAACAGGACTTCCTGGATAAAAATAAGTTAAATAAAAATAGATATTCTGACCTCAACAGGACTTCCTGGATAAAAATAAGTTAAATAAAAATAGATATTCTGACCTCAACAGGACTTCCTGGATAAAAAGAAGTTAAATAAAAATAGATATTCTGACCTCAACAGGACTTCCTGGATAAAAAGAAGTTAAATAAAAATAGATATTCTGACCTCAACAGGACTTCCTGGATAAAAAAAGAAATAAAAATAGTATAAATAAAAATAGATATTCTGACCTCAACAGGACTTCCTGGATAAAAAGAAGTTAAATAAAAATAGATATTCTGACCTCAACAGGACTTCCTGGATAAAAAGAAGTTAAATAAAAATAGATATTCTGACCTCAACAGGACTTCCTGGATAAAAAGAAGTTAAATAAAAATAGACGTTTTTTTAAACACAATTGCCCTTAAATATATATATATATATTTGATGAAGTGCTGTGTATGTCAAGCACACGGCATACACTTTCCACTCTGAATCAAATCTAGGCCAATCAAAAACGTTTTAATAACAATGGATAATCATATTTTAGTCAATACAGAATGTTTAGTTCATACCACAGAGATCACAAAACTATGTATTAAATAAAAATATGAATAAGTTCCATAAATAATTACATTACCAGGACATTCATTATTTTTTCCCCCTTGAGTTAAACTACTTGTGGAATATACGGCACCAGAGATATTGACACCTTGTAGGCTATCCGTGATTGCATACATTAAAATGTAAAGATTTTTTAAATTCAAAATATTTCATGCGGCATACTGCTATCAAATGAAGAAAATAGATTTTCTACTTCGTTTTCTTTATTGCTACAGTAGGAAGAGACCTGTATCGAAAATATAAACCTCTCGACTAATTAGTATATATATAATATAATATATAATAATAATAATAAATATAATATAAGCCGTCTCCTATCGCAAAACAAATGTCATAATGATATACCATCTCATCTCCATTTGAGGAATTAAAATCATTTAGAGGTCTATTTCGATTCATTCTTGACAATGAGTTGTTTTAGACGTTTTCGTTAATATACGTGTTCTGAGAAGATGTAGGGAGGTGCATACATCGAAATACTGTAGGTTATATGAATTTGAAATATTTCGCTTTCCAAATGCTTCACAAAAAAAACTTCGCACGGAATTGTGTTCATTTATATTATATTTTATTATTTATCCCTAAAATGTCTTATAGTCCAATTCAAACACAGTGAGGTAAATATTAGTTATAGTTCATATTTTTTTTACCTGTGACGTCTCTTCTTTCTTTTCTTGTTCTGGCTCATCGACGAATTAGAACACGTCTTTTCACTGGAGGATACGTCATCTGAATCTGTAAATAAACAGCCCTAGTTTATTATTAAATAGCCGCAGGTAATATTGCTAATACAGTTACAATGTAATACTTATAAACTGTTATCCTACACAGGGTTTACCAAAACCCGGTCCTCGGAGCACTTAACACAGCCGACTCGAAAAATCACATAACTAATCATTAAGCTCTGCTCATTTGAATCAGCTGTGTGGTGTTAGGGCAAAACCAAACGTGCATTTTGGGGTCCCGAGGACCGAGTTTTGGTAATCCCTGTGTAGGATAACAGTTTATAAGTATTACATTGTAATTGTATTAGCAATATACCTGTGGCTATTTAGTTTAGGAAACACTGTCCTACAGTGTGGCGAGAGGAGAAGAGAATTTGCAATCATTAAAATCAGAATTACATTTTCATTTGGCTGCAACATAAACTTTGGAAAGAAGTGGAGGCGCTCAACCAACGTGAGTCGTGGTACAACTAAAAGATCAAATCAAATGAGATTGAAACGCGCAACACTCGTTCACCATTAAAAACGAGTCTATTTGTTTAACATAAATATACAAATGTAAATAAAACATTTTTATAAATTTACCAGAACAGCTTGCGGAGTGGTGGGCATCCAGCTGTCCCGTTGCTCTGGCCCTGTTGAGCGGCTGAAGGTGAACACTCTGCGCCTCCTGCAACACCTCCAGAAAGGCAGGCTGGCTGTAAAACGAATGAATCCCTCCTGGACCAATAATTCCCATTCCAACCCCGACTGCCGCGGGGCCCAAAGCCGACCTAGCGGTCAGAAGGTGCGCCCTGTGCTGCAGAGATTCCAACGGACGCCGCGGAAACGCGGGCGGCTCCTTGTTCAAGCCCAGAATTTCCTGGATTCCAAATCCTGTGCACCTATGCGTCGTAATAGAACCCATTTTCGACGGTTGGTGCTGAAGTCCAACTAGTTTTAAGGGCGAAGCCATTTTCTGTTTATTCAAAGAGTCTGAAAAGAACGGTCCATTATTTTCCTGTCATAACTGTTCTCTGATGGTATTCCCTGATTGGTGTTCCCGCCCTGCACAAGCCAGTCCCTTGTGCAATCACCAGTGTGCTCTCTCTCTCTCTCTCTCTGCTTTTTTCTCTCTCCGCAACGTTCCCTTTTTATCCAACAGGTTCCTGGCGCCAGGGGTCATTTCTCTCAGCCAATTACCACAGAGAGAACTCAACGCCACATTCAACAAGACAACAGAAGGGGTCAAGCGATTCTTTCGTGATGGCAGATCGATTCAAATAAAATACATTTTTAAGACGTTTTAGATTTGTTAATTAAGAGAAGGTTTTTCCAGACAACATAGTTTATTAACACCACCATAAAGCCTCTGTTACTGCAAAAGGTCCAGAATTGGTGACATGAATCAGAATGCAGAGCTCCTGTTATTTTACCGCCATCAAGACTGTGGTTCACAGAATAGTGCGCATTGCCAACGCCATACATGCTTATTCGATTTTTTTTTAGGTTATCAAGTGTTGTTGTTTTTTTTCAGATCAAGCTGTCGTCGAAAATCGAAACATTATTCTACATTGATATGTTTACTGTCTGAGTTTAACGAAGTGATGGATTATGCATCTATACATTCGATAAGGTAACAGGGAATCGTTTTTTACATAAGGTAATGCTTGAGGTGACGAGTTCCTTTTAAACTACAGACTATCAAGAATCCAATTATGAACCACATAAATAAATAAGGCAAACCATTACTTTTTTTAATGCTGCGATATAGGCTATGTAAATATGTATTTCAATTGTAGGCTATTTTAATTCCCGTCTAATTAGTTAAGTGTTGATTTTTCTCCCAAGATTGAATTCACATGAATACAATCTAATCTCAACGAGACACGGGACCTAACAAAAAACATTCTCGACATGTCTCGCCCAATCAGGACCGCTCAATTGAATCCTCAACTCACACAATAAATGGCCGCAACAAAGGAGAGTGTTTTTGAAGGCTTGAGTAAAACCTGTCATTATATTACCAGCGTAGAGTAAAAATCGATTACTAAAAACTTGTTCTGGGTATTACTTTCACTGTAGCCCGGGTTCTCCATCTCCCTATCCCTGTCTCGATGATTCCAGGGCCTTAATCCCGCAGCCATCGGGTCGTAAAGTATCCAATCATCCGGATAAAGCCCTCAACTGCTTAATCTGGACAGAGTTTGGGTCTGTGCCTCCTGACTGGCTCTGAATATCACATCATTCCCGTGTCATTAATATACTATATAAGGAAATATGACACAATGGAACACAATATTGAATATGACATTGGATAATGACCACTATACTAATCTATGGTTGTATTATAGATGTTGTAAAAGTGAGTAAGGAAAAAACGAATCAAGGAAAAAACAAAAACCAACATAAGCCTACATATTATTATTGTTATTATTCAGCAATATAACCTTGAATAATTTGTTAGGCTTCATTTCGTTTTGTCTGTCATAATTACAGTCATGATCATCATCGAACTAAAAACAATCGATTTTTGTTTATATGTGTTTTTTTTGTGTGTCTCGATTTGTCGTCAGACTTTTTGACTGGATCTCATTTAGGCTATTTGACCTTAATCAGAATAAAAATATGATAAAAATGCATATTCTTTAACCTCGATGAATTAATTGGCTTACCACTGATGTAGCCTATCAAATAAAGAATAAACTAAAACTCAAGTTCTTGTGGTAATCCGAAAAACATCACGAGAGCTAAAATGTCAGGTCGCAATTCAAACCGTTTATTACCAGTATACAGAATAACTAATTAATTTGTTAAAAAGCGCTCATAAAAATTAATCCCTGACGTCTAATCAGTGGGCTGCGCGAGCGATTTGCATATTCTAATTAGTTTTGCATACTAAATGTTTTGTCTTTGGTGTTCACAATGCTTCATTTTGCGCATCTGTTGATATTACTTTTTTTTTTAAACAGGTCACATGATTAAGAGTACAATGTCCCTGTTCAGAGTATTTAGGACACACACACAACAGGGTGGCATCAGAACGACTTAAAAACTCATCCTTTACAGTACTGCCCTAAAATGACCACAAATAATAAAGGCCATGATTAAAACGAGCCTGTTGTTTTTCTTGGTGAGGGATGGTGATGACATTTCATCACATTGCTATTACCTACAGGGATATAGATTGTATGTATGAAAAAATAAAGAAGTTGACAAGGATGTGAAAACACAAATCCGATTTAAAAAATGATGTTAACGACCTTGACAGCATGGTCAAACAAAGACGCCCTTAAAAGGTTACAGATTTTAGGACCAAGTCAAAGATATCTCCAGCTTCATTCCATTCATCTCCCTCTCACGAGAACCTGTTTTGTGATTTTATATTGGGCAGATAGCGAACGATAATTAAAACCCCCATTTGATTTGGTAGGTAAGAGTGGAAAATATCCCCCAATTATTTATTTTTTTACATAACTAATCCTGTCTAATCAGCTATTATTCAATTAAGGTGGAGTTTGTTTCGCTCAGGGATAATTTGTGGCACACTTTTGGACATCTGGACACGTAATTATGTCGAGGACTGAGATACAATTTATGGAAATGAGCAGACGCCTTCGATGGAGGCAGGAGATAACACCGACCTTATCAAAGTGCCATGTGGCAATGAATAAATAAATACCTGATTTATCCCGGACCCGTTTGGCGTCCTTCTAGAACGGCGTGTGATGGGATGGTGGGCTGCCGCGGCCGCTGCACCACCAAACAGCACCATCGATTTTCTGCTAATGACCCCCATGATGGTTAGTGGATACGTCATTTGTCTCATCTCGAGCGCAGTGTGCACTGCGTGGCACAATATGCCTCAACATTCAATAATTTGAATGATCAATCATTTGACGTTTGATCTGAAGTAAGGTTTTATATTATTTGGATACATAACATCAAAACCAACTGAATAGAGTAAAATCGGTCTCTGATACAGTACATAGGCTATATAGTATATAATATATTACAGTACATAGTCTATACAGTATATAATATATTACAGTACATAGTCTATACAGTATATAATATATTACAGTACATAGTCTATACAGTATATAATATATTACAGTACATAGTCTATACAGTATATAATATATTACAGTACATAGTCTATACAGTATATAATATATTACAGTACATAGTCTATACAGTATATAATATATTACAGTACATAGTCTATACAGTATATAATATATTACAGTACATAGTCTATACAGTATATAATATATTACAGTACATAGTCTATACAGTATATAATATATTACAGTACATAGTCTATACAGTATATAATATATTACAGAGTATAATATATACAGAATATAGTCTATACAGAATATAGTCTATACAGAATATAGTCTATACATAATAGAGTCTATACATAATATAGTCTATACAATATATAGTCTATACAGTACATAGTCTATACGGAATATAGTATATACAGTATATGATATATTACGGAGTATAATATGTACAGTATATAATATATTTCATGAAATAATATATACAGTACATAGTCTATACAGTACATAGTCTATACAGAATATAGTCTATACAGAATATAGTCTATACAGTATATAGTCTATACATAATATAATATATTACAGAGTATAATATATACAGAATATAATATATTACAGAGTATAATATATACATAATATAACATATTACAGAAAATAATATATACAGTACATAGTCTATCCAGTATATAGTCTATACAGAATATAATATATTACAGAATATAATATATACAGAATATAGTCTATACAGAATATAGTCTATCCAGTATATAGTCTATACATAATATAACATATTACAGAAAATAATATATACAGTACATAGTCTATCCAGTATATAGTCTATACAGAATATAATATATTACAGAATATAATATATTACAGAAAATAATATATGCAGAATATAACATTACAGAAAATAATATATTAAATATATAGTCTATACAGTACATAGTCTATACAGTATATAGTCTATACAACTACATAGTCTATACAGTATATAATATATTACAGTATATAATATATTACAGAATATAATATATTACAGAAAATAATATATACAGTACATAGTCTATACAGTACATAGTCTATACAGTATATAATATATATTACAGAATATAATATATTACAGTATATAATATATATGGTATATAATATATACAGTACATAGTCTATACAGAATATAATATATTACAGAATATAATATATTACAGAAAATAATATACAGTACATAGTCTACACAGTACATAGTCTATACAGTATATAGTAGATAGAGTATATAGTAGATACAGTATATAGTCTATACAGTACATAGTCTATACAGTATATAGTAGATACAGTACATAGTAGATACAGTACATAGTCTATACAGTACATAGTAGATACAGTACATAGTCTATACAGTATATAGTCTATACAGTATATAGTCTATACAGTATACAGTAGATACAGTATATAGTAGATACAGTACATAGTCTATACAGTATATAGTCTATACAGTATATAGTCTATACAGTATATAGACTATACAGTATATAGTAGATACAGTATATAGTAGATACAGTACATAGTCTATACAGTACATAGTCTATACAGTATATAGTCTATACAGTATATAGTCTATACAGTACATAGTCTATACAGTATATAGTCTATACAGTATATAGTCTATACAGTACATAGTCTATACAGTATATAGTATATACAGTATATAGTCTATACAGTACATAGTCTATACAGTATATAGTCTATACAGTATATAGTCTATACAGTACATAGTCTATACAGTATATAGTAGATACAGTATATAGTAGATACAGTACATAGTCTATACAGTATATAGTCTATACAGTATATAGTCTATACAGTACATAGTCTATACAGTACATAGTCTATACAGTATATAGTCTATACAGTATATAGTAGATACAGTATATAGTCTATACAGTATATAGTCTATACAGTATATAGTAGATACAGTATATAGTCTATACAGTATATAGTCTATACAGTATATAGTAGATACAGTATATAGTCTATACAGTATATAGTAGATACAGTATATAGTAGATACAGTATATAGTCTATACAGTATATAGTAGATACAGTACATAGTCTATACAGTATATAGTCTATACAGTATATAGTAGATACAGTATATAGTAGATACAGTATATAGTCTATACAGTATATAGTCTATACAGTATATAGTAGATACAGTATATAGTAGATACAGTATATAGTCTATACAGTATATAGTCTATACAGTATATAGTAGATACAGTATATAGTCTATACAGTATATAGTCTATACAGTATATAGTAGATACAGTATATAGTCTATACAGTATATAGTCTATACAGTATATAGTCTATACAGTATATAGTCTATACAGTATATAGTCTATACAGTATATAGTCTATACAGTATATAGTCTATACAGTATATAGTAGATACAGTATATAGTCTATACAGTATATAGTCTATACAGTATATAGTCTATACAGTATATAGTAGATACAGTATATAGTCTATACAGTATATAGTCTATACAGTATATAGTCTATACAGTATATAGTCTATACAGTATATAGTAGATACAGTATATAGTCTATACAGTATATAGTCTATACAGTATATAGTCTATACAGTATATAGTCTATACAGTATATAGTCTATACATAGTCTATACAGTATATAGTCTATATATATAGTCTATACAGTATATAGTCTATACAGTATATAGTCTATACAGTATATAGTCTATACAGTATATAGTAGATACAGTATATAGTCTATACAGTACATAGTCTATACAGTACATAGTCTATACAGTATATAGTCTATACAGTATATAGTAGATACAGTATATAGTCTATACAGTATATAGTAGATAGAGTATATAGTAGATAAGGTATATAGTAGTTACAGAACATAGTCTATACGGTATATAGTATATACAGTATATAGTCGATACAGTATATAGTCTATACAGTATATAGTAGATACAGTATATAGTCTATACAGTATATAGTCTATACAGTATATAGTAGATACAGTATATAGTCTATACAGTATATAGTCTATACAGTATATAGTCTATACAGTACATAGTCTATACAGTATATAGTAGATACAGTATATAGTCTATACAGTATATAGTCTATACAGTATATAGTCTATACAGTACATAGTCTATACAGTATATAGTAGATACAGTACATAGTAGATGCAGTATATAGTCTATACAGTATATAGTAGATACAGTATATAGTCTATACAGTATATAGTAGATACAGTATATAGTAGATACAGTACATAGTCTATACAGTATATAGTCTATACAGTATATAGTAGATACAGTACATAGTAGATACAGTATATAGTCTATACAGTATATAGTCTATACAGTATATAGTAGATACAGTATATAGTCTATACAGTATATAGTAGATACAGTATATAGTCTATACAGTATATAGTAGATACAGTATATAGTAGATACAGTATATAGTAGATACAGTATATAGTCTATACAGTATATAGTAGATACAGTATATAGTCTATACAGTATATAGTAGATACAGTACATAGTCTATACAGTATATAGTAGATACAGTACATAGTAGATACAGTATATAGTCTATACAGTATATAGTCTATACAGTATATAGTAGATACAGTATATAGTCTATACAGTATATAGTAGATACAGTACATAGTAGATACAGTATATAGTCTATACAGTATATAGTCTATACAGTATATAGTAGATACAGTATATAGTAGATACAGTATATAGTAGATACAGTATATAGTCTATACAGTATATAGTAGATACAGTATATAGTAGATACAGTATATAGTAGATACAGTATATAGTCTATACAGTATATAGTAGATACAGTATATAGTCTATACAGTATATAGTCTATACAGTATATAGTCTATACAGTACATAGTCTATACAGTATATAGTAGATACAGTATATAGTCTATACAGTATATAGTCTATACAGTATATAGTCTATACAGTATATAGTAGATACAGTATATAGTCTATACAGTATATAGTAGATACAGTATATAGTCTATACAGTATATAGTCTATACAGTATATAGTCTATACAGTATATAGTCTATACAGTATATAGTAGATACAGTATATAGTCTATACAGTATATAGTAGATACAGTATATAGTCTATACAGTATATAGTCTATACAGTATATAGTCTATACAGTATATAGTCTATACAGTATATAGTAGATACAGTATATAGTCTATACAGTACATAGTCTATACAGTATATAGTCTATACAGTATATAGTCTATACAGTATATAGTCTATACAGTACATAGTCTATACAGTATATAGTCTATACAGTATATAGTAGATACAGTATATAGTCTATACAGTACATAGTCTATACAGTACATAGTCTATACAGTATATAGTCTATACAGTATATAGTAGATACAGTATATAGTCTATACAGTATATAGTAGATACAGTATATAGTCTATACAGTATATAGTAGATACAGTATATAGTCTATACAGTATATAGTCTATACAGTATATAGTCTATACAGTACATAGTCTATACAGTATATAGTAGATACAGTATATAGTCTATACAGTACATAGTCTATACCGTATATAGTAGATACAGTATATAGTCTATACAGTATATAGTCTATACAGTATATAGTCTATACAGTACATAGTCTATACAGTATATAGTAGATACAGTATATAGTCTATACAGTATATAGTCTATACAGTATATAGTCTATACAGTACATAGTCTATACAGTATATAGTAGATACAGTATATAGTAGATACAGTATATAGTCTATACAGTATTTAGTAGATACAGTATATAGTAGATGCAGTATATAGTAGATACAGTACTTAGTAGATACAGTATATAGTATATACAGTATATAGTAGATACAGTATATAGTAGATACAGTATATAATAGATACAGTATATAGTCTATACAGTATATAGTAGATACAGTATATAGTAGATACAGTATATAGTCTATACAGTATATAGTAGATACAGTATATAGTAGATACAGTATATAGTCTATACAGTATATAGTCTATACAGTATATAGTCTATACAGTATATAGTAGATACAGTATATAGTAGATACAGTATATAGTAGATACAGTATATAGTAGATACAGTATATAGTAGATACAGTATATAGTAGATACAGTATATAGTAGATACAGTATATAGTCTATACAGTACATAAAGTACATTCGGAAGGTCTTTAGATCTTTTATCACATTTTGTTACAGCCTTTTTCTTAAATCATTTTAATCATTTTCTTAAATCATTCCCACTCATCAACCTTCACACAATAGCTCATAAAGACAAAGCATGAAAGCAAAAACACATTTTTATACATTGTTGCAAATGTTAAAAAAAACAAAAAAAAACAGAAAAATTACATTTACGTAACTATTCAGACCCTTCATTCAGTATGTTGTTGAAGCACCTTTGGCTGCGATTACAGCCTCTAGTCTTCTTGGGTTTGACGCTACAAGCTTGGCACACCTGTATTTGGGGAGTTTCTCCCATTCTTCTCTGCAGATCCTCTCAAGCTCTGTCAGGTTGGATGGGAGTGTTGCTGCACAGCTGTTTTCAGGTCTCTCCAGAGATGTTCGATCGGGTTCAAGTCCGAGTTCTGGCTTTGGCAAACAAGGACATTCAGAGACTTGTCCCGAAGCCACTCCTGCATTGTCTCGGCTGTGTGCTTACAGTCATTGTCATGTTGGAAGGTGAACCTTCGTCCCATTCTGATGTCCTGAGCGCTCTGGAGTAGGTTTACATCAAGGATCTCTCTGTACTTTGCTCCGTTCATCTTTCCCTCGATCCTGACTAGTCTCCCAGTCCCTGCCACTGAAAAACATCCCCACAGCATGATGCTGCCACCATGCTTCACAGTAGGGATGGTGCCAGGTTTGCCAGGTTTCCTTCAGCTTGGCATTTAGGCGAAAGAGTTCAGTCTTGGTTTCATCAGACCAGAGAATTTTGTTTCTCATAATCAGAGTCCTTTAGGTGCCTATTGGCAAACTCAAAGCAGGCTGTCATATGCTTTTCACTGGAAACAGGATGAACCTGAGCTCAATTTTGAGTCTAATTGCAAAGGGCCTGAATACTTACATAAATAATGTATATCTGTTTTCAATTTGTAAAAAATGTGAAAAAAATTGTTTTCGTTTTGTCATTTTGGGGTATTATGGGTATTGTGTGCAGATTGATGAGGAAGGAGGAAAGTATTTAATGAATTTTAGAACAAGGCTGTAACGTAACAAAATGTGGAAAATGGGAAGGGGTCTGAATAGTTTCCAAAAGCACACACACACACACACACACACACACACACACACACACACACACACACACACACACACACACACACACACACACACACACACACACACACACACACACACACACACACACACACACACACACACACACACACACACACACACACACACACACACACACACACACACTCTATCTCCCCTCCAGTCTCTCCCTCTCCTCTATCCCCCTCCAGTCTCTCTTTCTCCTCTATCCCCCTCCGGTCTCTCTCTCTCTCTATTCCCCCTCCTCTATCCTCCTTCCGGTCTCTCTCTCTCTCCTCTATCCCCCATCCGGTCTCTCTCTCTCTCTATCCTCCCCCAGTCTCCCCCTCTCCTCTATCCCCCTCCAGTCTCTCTCCTCTATCCACCCTCCATTCTCTCGCTCTCTGCTCTATTCTCCCTCCGGTCTCTCTCTCTCCTCAACTCCTCAATTCTCCTCAATTCCCCCAGTCTCTCTCTCTACCTCTATCCCCTCAGTCTTTCTCTCTACCTCTATCCCCCAGTCTCTCTCTCTCTCCTCTATCCCCCAGTCTCTCTCTCTCTACCTCTATCCCCCAGTCTCTCTCTCTCTCTCTATCCCCCAGTCTCTCTCTCTCTACCTCTATCCCCCAGTCTCTCTCTCTCTACCTCTATCCCCTCAGTCTCTCTCTCTCTCTCCCTCTATCCCCCCAGTCTCTCTCTCTCTACCTCTATCCCCCAGTCTCTCTCTCTCTACCTCTATCCCCCCAGTCTCTCTCTCTCCTCTATCCCCCTCCGGTCTCTCTCCCCCTATCCCCCAGTCTCTCTCTCTCCTCTATCCCCCTCCGGTCTCTCTCCTCTATCCCCCAGTCTCTCTCTCTCTACCTCTATCCCCCAGTCTCTCTCTCTCCTCTATCCCCCTCCGGTCTCTCTCCCCTATCCCCCAGTCTCTCCCCCAGTCTCTCTCCTCTGTCCCCCCATATCATCATCTCATCATCATCTCATCTCTCTCTGCTTTATCAGGTGGTTGTCAAGTGGGTATTGTGGGTTGTGGTCACCCATACGAAAATGTATGCCTGTCCGCACTACTGTAAATTGCTTTGGACAAAAGTGTGTGCTAATTGGCATATCTTATTTCATTTTTTTTTTTAAATATCTTTGGTACTATTTTTCACAAGTATGTGGTACATGTTCACAACTCTTAGTACAACACTCTGGTTAGACTTGTAACGCAGCCTGTCATTCAAAACCTGTCATTCATTCATTTGGATTGTAAAATATCTCTCACCACACAACCGTTGAGTCAAAATATTTGTTTATTTTGAAATGTAATGAGAACAATGGTTTAAATCACCAAAGCACAACATAATGATATATTTTCAATTGAGTTATTTTAACTACCAGTTAATCCAATAGAAAATACAAGGAGTTTTTCAAAATCGCTGAAAGTGATATGCTACAGTAGTTTAAACTACAGTATATTAAACAGTTTTCATATTAGGCAATGGACTTAAATTACCCAACAAAATTGACATCGAATCAATCGTTTTCATTATATCTATCCAATGTGTAATCAAAGGTGTGATTAATGAAGTCTACGACCATTCATACAAAAACACAATAATGAAAACATAATTGCAACATACTGTCTGATTGATTGAATGAAAAACATAACATTAACTGTGCGCGCTGAGAGTCAGGAAGTAAGTTCAGGGAGCGAGTTCAGGGAGTGAGTGTTTTAACAAATAAATGAAATAATAAAACACGAAACATAAACACACCGACATGAAACCAGAGTTAATAACACCTGAGGAAAGAACCAAGGGGAGTGACAGATACAGGGAAGATAATCAAGGAGGTGATGGAGTCCAGGTGAGTGTCATGAGGAGCAGGTGCGTGAGACGATGGTGACAGGTGTGTGAGACGATGGTGACAGGTGCGTGAGACGATGGTGACAGGTGCGTGAGACGATGGTGACAGGTGTGTGAGACGATGGTGACAGGTGCGTGAGACGATGGTGACAGGTGTGCTTGACGATGGTGACAGGTGTGTGAGACGATGGTGACAGGTGTGTGAGACGATGGTGACAGGTGTGTGAGACGATGGTGACAGGTGCGTGAGACGATGGTGACAGGTGTGCTTGACGATGGTGACAGGTGTGTGAGACGATGGTGACAGGTGTGTGAGACGATGGTGACAGGTGTGTGAGACGATGGTGACAGGTGCGTGAGACGATGGTGACAGGTGTGCTTGACGATGGTGACTGGTGCGTGAGACGATGGTGACAGGTGTGCTTGACGATGGTGACAGGTGCGTGAGACGATGGTGACAGGTGTGCTTGACGATGGTGACAGGTGCGTGAGACGATGGTGACAGGTGTGCTTGACGATGGTGACAGGTGTGCTTGACGATGGTGACAGGTGTGCTTGACGATGGTGACAGGTGTGCTTGACGATGGTGACAGGTGTGCTTGACGATGGTGACAGGTGTGCGGGATTATCAGCAGCGTGATGACCTAGAGGCCGGAGAGGGAGTAGACACGACAATAACGTTTAGTTCATTTAATCATCAGGCCCGAAACCACCTCTGAATGGTGGAACCTAACATTGACCCACACAATGACACAGGTGACCGCTTCACCTTGACAGGCCTGATCAATTTAATTGAGAAAGACAATGGAGGTGAGCAGCGTTGTAGGATCCTAGTAATGGCCTATGTCCTAATGTCCTACCACATCATCTTCAGAGATAGCAGCGCACATGGAGACGTTTCCCCTTCGTTGTCCAGGCACTTGGACGGTCGCCCATTTGTCCGATGAGGTTCCGCCTACGGTACCTTAGTTTTGGCCTGTTTGAAGTCCTCTTCATCGACAAAGATATAGTTGTGATGGTTCCCAGCAGCATCAAACACCCTCTAAAAATACATTTTGGTTAGTTATTTTTACAGTATAATTCCAGTATGGTAATGTGAAGTAGCATGTGCATTAATAGTAACAGTAATACAGTATATAGTGCTGTACCTGAACATACTCGGCCTACAGTTGTTTCACCCGGTCGTTGTTTCTCTCAGTAGGCACCAGGTAAATGTGTTTCATAGATACCTGGTTCCTCTTCAAATGGCAGGTGATTATTGGTAGGCTGATAAATGCCACATTGGCAAAGGGGTCATTGTTCTCCTCAATGACCATTTCGAATAAAAACATATTGTAAAGAGATCCCTCCAATCAGGAATTAACATAGTGACTTCCTGTATTCAACATTTGACAGATTGTTTTTCTTGGAGGAAGCATGATGGCAGAAGTATAAGTCTACATTTATATTTGAGTCATTTAGCTGAGAGACTTAGTCAGTGAGTCCTTTAGCTGAGAGACTTACAGTCAGTGAGTCATTTAGTAGATGCTGAGAGACTTAGTCAGTGAGTCAATTAGTAGATGCTGAGAGACTTAATCAGTGAGTCATTTAGCAGACGCTGAGAGACTTAGTCAGTGAGTCAATTAGTAGACGCTGAGAGACTTAGTCAGTGAGTCATTTAGCAGATGCTGGGAGACTTACAGTCAGTGAGTCATTTAGCAGATGCTGAGAGACTTAGTCAGTGAGTCATTTAGCAGACGCTGAGAGACTTACAGTCAGTGAGTCATTTAGCAGACGCTGAGAGACTTACAGTCAGTGAGTAATTTAGCAGACGCTGAGAGACTTACAGTCAGTGAGTCATTTAGCAGACGCTGAGAGACTTACAGTCAGTGAGTCATTTAGCAGATGCTGAGACTTAGTCAGTGAGTCATTTAGCAGACGCTGAGAGACTTACAGTCAGTGAGTCATTTAGCAGACGCTGAGAGACTTACAGTCAGTGAGTCATTTAGCAGACGCTGAGAGACTTACAGTCAGTGAGTCATTTAGTAGATGCTGAGAGACTTAGTCAGTGAGTCAATTAGTAGACGCTGAGAGACTTAATCAGTGAGTCATTTAGCAGACGCTGAGAGACTTAGTCAGTGAGTCAATTAGTAGACGCTGAGAGACTTAGTCAGTGAGTCATTTAGCAGACGCTGAGAGACTTACAGTCAGTGAGTCATTTAGCAGATGCTGAGAGACTTAGTCAGTGAGTCATTTAGCAGACGCTGAGAGACTTACAGTCAGTGAGTCATTTAGCAGACGCTGAGAGACTTACAGTCAGTGAGTCATTTAGCAGACGCTGAGAGACTTACAGTCAGTGAGTCATTTAGCAGACGCTGAGAGACTTAGTCAGTGTGAGTCAATTAGTAGACACTGAGAGACTTAGTCAGTGAGTCATTTAGCAAACGCTGAGAGACTTACAGTCAGTGAGTCATTTAGCAGATGCTGAGACTTAGTCAGTGAGTCATTTAGCAAACGCTGAGAGACTTACAGTCAGTGAGTCATTTAGCAGACGCTGAGAGACTTACAGTCAGTGAGTCATTTAGCAGACGCTGAGAGACTTACAGTCAGTGAGTCATTTAGCAGACGCTGAGAGACTTAGTCAGTGAGTCAATTAGTAGACGCTGAGAGACTTACAGTCAGTGAGTCATTCAGCAGACTCTCTTACCCAGAGAGACTTACAGTCAGTGAGTCATTTAGCAGACGCTGAGAGACTTACAGTCGGTGAGTCATTTAGCAGACTCTCTTACCCAGAGAGACTTACAGTCAGTGAGTCATTTAGCAGACTCTCTTACCCAGAGAGAGTTACAGTCAGTGAGTCATTTAGCAGATGCTGAGACTTAGTCAGTGAGTCATTTAGTAGACGCTGAGAGACTTACAGTCAGTGAGTCATTTAGTAGACGCTGAGAGACTTACAGTCAGTGAGTCATTTAGCAGACGCTGAGAGACTTAGTCAGTGAGTCATTTAGTAGATGCTGAGAGACTTAGTCAGTGAGTCATTTAGTAGACGCTGAGAGACTTACAGTCAGTGAGTCATTTAGTAGACACTGAGAGACTTACAGTCAGTGAGTCATTTAGCAGATGCTGAGAGACTTAGTCAGTGAGTCATTTAGCAGACGCTGAGAGACTTACAGTCAGTGAGTCATTTAGCAGACGCTGAGAGACTTACAGTCAGTGAGTCATTTAGCAGACGCTGAGAGACTTACAGTCAGTGAGTCATTTAGCAGACGCTGAGAGACTTAGTCAGTGAGTCAATTAGTAGACACTGAGAGACTTAGTCAGTGAGTCATTTAGCAAACGCTGAGAGACTTACAGTCAGTGAGTCATTTAGCAGATGCTGAGACTTAGTCAGTGAGTCATTTAGCAGACGCTGAGAGACTTACAGTCAGTGAGTAATTTAGCAGACGCTGAGAGACTTACAGTCAGTGAGTCATTTAGCAGACGCTGAGAGACTTACAGTCAGTGAGTCATTTAGCAGACGCTGAGAGACTTAGTCAGTGAGTCAATTAGTAGACGCTGAGAGACTTACAGTCAGTGAGTCATTCAGCAGACTCTCTTACCCAGAGAGACTTACAGTCAGTGAGTCATTTAGCAGACGCTGAGAGACTTACAGTCGGTGAGTCATTTAGCAGACTCTCTTACCCAGAGAGACTTACAGTCAGTGAGTCATTTAGCAGACTCTCTTACCCAGAGAGAGTTACAGTCAGTGAGTCATTTAGCAGATGCTGAGACTTAGTCAGTGAGTCATTTAGTAGACGCTGAGAGACTTACAGTCAGTGAGTCATTTAGTAGACGCTGAGAGACTTACAGTCAGTGAGTCATTTAGCAGACGCTGAGAGACTTAGTCAGTGAGTCATTTAGTAGATGCTGAGAGACTTAGTCAGTGAGTCATTTAGTAGACGCTGAGAGACTTACAGTCAGTGAGTCATTTAGTAGACACTGAGAGACTTACAGTCAGTGAGTCATTTAGCAGACTCTCATAACCAGAGAGACTTAGTCAGTGAGTCATTTAGCAGACTCTCTTACCTGGAGAGATTTACAGTCAGTGAGTCATTTAGCAGACTCTTATCCAGAGATACTTACAGTCAGTGAGTCATTTAGCAGACGCTGAGAGACTTAGTCAGTGAGTCATTTAGCTGAGAGACTTACAGTCAGTGAGTCATTTAGCAGACGCTGAGAGACTTACAGTCGGTGAGTCATTTAGCTGACGCTGAGAGACTTAGTCAGTGAGTCATTTAGTAGACGCTGAGAGACTTACAGTCAGTGAGTCATTTAGTAGACGCTGAGAGACTTAGTCTGTGAGTCATTTAGCAGACGCTGAGAGACTTAGTCAGTGAGTCAATTAGTAGACGCTGAGAGACTTAGTCAGTGAGTCATTTAGCAGACGCTGAGAGACTTAGTCAGTGAGTCAATTAGTAGACGCTGAGAGACTTAGTCAGTGAGTCATTTAGCAGACGCTGAGAGACTTACAGTCAGTGAGTCATTTAGCTGACGCTGAGAGACTTAGTCAGTGAGTCATTTAGTAGACGCTGAGAGACTTAGTCAGTGAGTCATTTAGCTGAGAGACTTACAGTCAGTGAGTCATTTAGTAGACGCTGAGAGACTTAGTCAGTGAGTCATTTAGCTGAGAGACTTACAGTCAGTGAGTCATTTAGTAGACGCTGAGAGACTTACAGTCAGTGAGTCATTTAGCAGACTCTCATACCCAGAGAGATTTAGTCAGTGAGTCATTTAGCAGACGCTCTAATCCAGAGAGATTTACTGTCAATGAGTCATTTAGCAGACGCTCTAATCCAGAGAGATTTACAGTCAGTTAGTCATTTAGCAGACTCTCTAATCCAGAGAGAATTACAGTCAGTGAGTCATTTAGCAGACGCTCTAATCCAGAGAGATTTACAGTCAGTGAGTCATTTAGCAGACGCTCTAATCCAGAGAGAATTACAGTCAGTGTGAGCGTGTCCAAAATGGCACTCTATTCCCTTAATAGTGCACAACATACTAAACTCTATTCAATCTGGAAAGCTGAAGTGTTACCGATTCCGTAATAGACATGCGAAAGGTCATTTCCGATTGAGCCCGAAATATGCAGCGTTTACCGTGGATGCTGTCTACACTAAAGCAGGAGAGTTGCCTCTAAATATCATTCACACTGTAAAGCTGAACGTACTGAAACCTCCTGACACAGGACTCCTCCTGGTTCAAATATATTACTGAGTGAGTGAGGGTCACTGCGAACTGGGCTTGACCTTTGACCTTATGGTGTAGACGGATACACATGATGGTAAAGAGATGGAGAATTACTTCTCACCGATCAGGTTTTGTTCAGTACACACACACACACACACACACACACACACACACACACACACACACACACACACACACACACACGACTTGCATTGGATCCCAGAGCTCAGCAGGCTAAGACAGTCTTACGCCATGCAGGATACCTGGGATTCAAAACCCAGTCAAACCCTCTGTGGCTAAATATTCTTTGATCAGTGCTGTAAAAGCTCTCTGTTTAGTTGCCAACGCCCCTGTCCCATCAAAGCAGTGTGAGTTCACCCTGCCCCGTCCCCCTCTCCAACCCTGTTTCCCATCCAGAGAACGCAGTGACAGAGTGATCACTGAGTTACACTCCTGATCCACAGTAAGTTCGCTAGCTGCTAGTTTCCCACAATGGCCTGTATGGGAGCTGCCTGGTGTTATTGCTTAATTAGGCGAAGAGTTGATTGGTTAGCTCTAATTGACAGCTAATTTAAAAAGGCTGAGAGCACATCAGATTGACGTGGGTCTGAGCCGCCAGGGATGGGACAGTAGGGGGTGACTGGTGTTTGTGTGTGTTAGAGACGATGGAGTCTGTGAGGGTACCCCCTGCCTTGGGGAAAGAGTTGCAAAATTATGGTATATTTCCCCAAATTCCCAGGTTTTCCAAAAAGTCCTGGTTGGAAGATTCCGAATGTCCCTCCTTATTACGGGAATCTTCCAACCAGGATTTCTGGAAAACCTGGGAATTTTGGGGAAATGTATCAGATTTTATCCACCCAAGACAGGTCTTAGAACTAGAGTGTTGAAATGAGAGACTTGGGTATGCCTGTAGAACAAATCTTTCAACCAAACAAGGCAAGATTTGTCTCGACGAAAACCAACCATAATTATGTTCTTTCTTTGCTGATTTGGGTCGGAGCGCACAGGAACTGAATACCGGCACCTCACATTTTCTACTACTTAAGTTCCAGCACCTCTTATAGAATATTGGCTTTAAAAATGTTGCAGAGCTCCAGCACCTCTTATAGAATATTGGCTTTAAAAATGTTGCAGAGCTCCAGCACCTCTTATAGAATATTGGCTTTAAAAATGTTGCAGAGCTCCAGCACCTCTTATAGAATATTGGCTTTAAAAATGTTGCAGAGTTCCAGCACCTCTTATAGAATATTGGCTTTAAAAATGTTGCAGAGCTCCAGCACCTCTTATAGAATATTGGCTTTAAAAATGTTGCAGAGCTCCAGCACCTCTTATAGAATATTGGCTTTAAAAATGTTGCAGAGCTCCAGCACCTCTTATAGAATATTGGCTTTAAAAATGTTGCAGAGCTCCAGCACCTCTTATAGAATATTGGCTTTAAAAATGTTGCAGAGCTCCAGCACCTCTTATAGAATATTGGCTTTAAAAATGTTGCAGAGCTCCAGCACCTCTTATAGAATATTGGCTTTAAAAATGTTGCAGAGCTCCAGCACCTCTTATAGAATATTGGCTTTAAAAATGTTGCAGAGCTCCAGCACCTCTTATAGAATATTGGCTTTAAAAATGTTGCAGAGCTCCAGCACCTCTTATAGAATATTGGCTTTAAAAATGTTGCAGAGCTCCAGCACCTCTTATAGAATATTGGCTTTAAAAATGTTGCAGAGCTCCAGCACCTCTTATAGAATATTGGCTTTAAAAATGTTGCAGAGCTCCAGCACCTCTTATAGAATATTGGCTTTAAAAATGTTGCAGAGCTCCAGCACCTCTTATAGAATATTGGCTTTAAAAATGTTGCAGAGCTCCAGCACCTCTTATAGAATATTGGCTTTAAAAATGTTGCAGAGCTCCAGCACCTCTTATAGAATATTGGCTTTAAAAATGTTGCAGAGCTCCAGCACCTCTTATAGAATATTGGCTTTAAAAATGTTGCAGAGCTCCAGCACCTCTTATAGAATATTGGCTTTAAAAATGTTGCAGAGCTCCAGCACCTCTTATAGAATATTGGCTTTAAAAATGTTGCAGAGCTCCAGCACCTCTTATAGAATATTGGCTTTAAAAATGTTGCAGAGCTCCAGCACCTAAATACAAATAGTACCGGAACCAAAAATGAGTACAAACGTCTACTTTTTAAACATAGCTTCTGTGGATATTTTGCCCTATCTACCTTAGTTTATAGTCTTAGCACATTTGGTGTTTCAGGCTAGTCAGTTCCGATGAGGAATGTAGCTGCATAGTTAAAGGGATACTGTGAAATTCTGTCAGTTTAAGACGTTTTTCTACCTAACTAGCATATGCCAGAGTACCTGTAGACTCCCGGTCATTGCGATTAGTTAGCATTGGCTCGATGAAACTACCTCTGACTTCCTTCGTACTGCAACTCAGCGACATAACAATGTTATACACAAGTTCATCTGCCTTTGACTAAGTACACAAATCTAATTGCCAGAATCTCTTTAACTTCTTACTCCTCCATGTTGTTGGTTTGGAAAGAGTCCATGTTTGGAGTGGGACGCCATCACGGGATGTTTTCATGGGACGTCTAGGAATTAAGAGGGAAACTAAATTGCCGTAGCAACAGTTGACGCAGATTTCTCCCTTTCTACCTCCATGCCATGAGGTCTCGGCAGGAGCCCTGCTAGGTTCCATCCTGCATGGCTGTCTCAGCATCTGCCTTGGGTATGCCTGGTCTGCCTGGTCTCTGCCTGCCCGTGTGAACCACACAAGACAATTAGGGGCTTATTAGACACCTGTGGAGATGTGTTCTTCATGGGCGACCAGTCGCCTGCCAGCCTATGCACCCCCAGAACCCTATTCTCCAGCCCCAACCCCAGCCACAGCCCCAGCCCAGACAGAACAGAACAGTCAGGGGTATTGTCTCACCTAATTACGCTGAAGCCAGAGGCCCCCTTTTTGTGTGGCTTCACCATGCCTGTCTGATTCCCTTCTCCTGCCCTGGCCAATAATCTCTGTCCTGATCACCAGACCTGGGTTCAAGTTGTGTCTGAAATCTTACAAACCACTTTGAGCATTTGCTTTATCCTGCTGGTGTGGGTGGGGTTTGAACTTTATCCTGCTGGTGTGGGTGGGGATTTGAACTTTAACCTGTAGGAGTGGGTGGGGATTTGAACTTTATCCTGCTGGTGTGGGTGGAGATTTGAATTTTAACCTGAAGGAGTGGGTGGGGGTTTGACATTTCAGGACTACCCTGTTGGTTCCATTGCATTGGTGAAGCTCAATTAACCATAGCTAGAGTATTTGAAAGGTTTCGAATACTTCTTGAACCCAGGTCTGCTGTCCACTCTGGGATTGTGCTAATTAGAATAGAAATGGGCCCAAGCAATTATGTCAACTCTCGTTACAGCCGATGACAATGAGGAATATTATTTCTCTGAAATGTTTTGTGTTGTTTTTTTTTCCGGAGAGCGTTCCCTGGGCCTCCTGCTTTGCTCTCCAGTTTGTCATTACTGCAGCCCCAACACAACACAACTCCACATGCAATGGCCCAATGCCTACCAAGTCCCAGTCCCCTGAGTCACTGAGTTCCCTGGTCCGATGGCCAGACCCTAGAGAGAGACGCTCCCATGCAGCGGGTCTATGGAACGACACTGGCATGAAGTTATTGCTCTAATTAATGCTTTGTCCATACAGCACAAACTAACTGTTGAGTCACGTCGCTAGCTGAGTAGCTTCACATTGTTGCACTGAGGGCCTTTGTCTCTCTGTCTGTTCTCTAGTTGTTCATCTCGCTGGGAACAATTAGCTAGATTGGAGGACAGAACATCAGATCAGACAGACAACTGACTTGACAGGACAGGACTGGACAGGACAGGACTGGACTGGAGAGGACAGGACAGGTGTGGACTGGAGAGGACAGGACAGGTCTGGACTGGAGAGGACAGGACAGGTCTGGACTGGAGAGGACAGGTCTGGACTGGAGAGGACAGGACAGGACAGGGCTGGGATGTTGTTGAGGAGAGCTGACAATGAGTGTCTTTATTACATATCTTTTACTGTTCATAACTGTTCCTAACTGTTCCTGGCTGTTCCTAACTGTTCCTGGCTGTTCCTAATTGTTCCTGGCTGTTCCTAACTATTCCTGTCTGTTCCTAACTGTTCCTGGCTGTTCCTAACTGTTCCTGGCTGTTCCTAACTGTTCCCGGATGTTCCTAACTGTTCCTGGCTGTTCCTAACTGTTCCTGGCTGTTCCTAACTACTCCTGTCTGTTCCTAACTATTCCTGTCTGTTCCTAACTGTTCCTGTCTGTTCCTGGCTGTTCCTAACTGTTCCTGGCTGTTCCTAACTGTTCCTAGCTGTTCCTAACTATTCCTGTCTGTTCCTAACTGTTCCTGGCTGTTCCTAACTATTCCTGTCTGTTCCTGGCTGTTCCTGGCTGTTCCCGGCTGTTCCTAACTGTTCCCGGCTGTTCCTAACTGTTCCTGGCTGTTCCTAACTGTTCATGGCTGTTCCTGGCTGTTCCCAACTGTTCCTAGCTGTTCCTGGCTGTTCCTGGCTGTTCCTAACTGTTCCTAGCTGTTCCTGGCTGTTCCTAACTGTTCCTGGCTGTTCCTAGCTGTTCCTGGCTGTTCCTGGCTGTTCCTAACTGTTCCTAACTGTTCCTGGCTGTTCCTAACTGTTCCTGACTGTTCCTAACTATTCCTGTCTGTTCCTAACTGTTCCCGGCTGTTCCTAACTGTTCCTGGCTGTTTCTAACTGTTCCTGGCTGTTCCTAACTGTTCATGGCTGTTCCTGGCTGTTCCTGGCTGTTCCTAGCTGTTCCTGGCTGTTCCTGGCTGTTCCTAACTGTTCCTGGCTGTTCCTAACTGTTCCTGGCTGTTCCTAACTGTTCCTGGCTGTTCCTAGCTGTTCCTAACTGTTCCTAGCTGTTCCTGGCTGTTCCTAACAGTTCCTGGATGTTCCTAACTGTCCCTAGCTGCTCATAACTGTTCATCTGACAATTAATATTGATGATTGTACAGTCGTCTCAAATAAAACTGTGAAGGACCTCGGCGTTACTCTGGACCCTGATCTCTCTTTTGACAAACATATCAAGACTGTTTCAAGGACAGCTTTTTTCCATCTACATAACATTGCAAAAATCAGAAACTTTCTGCCCAAAAATTATGCAGAATGTTTTGTTGTTACTTTTGTTACTTCTAGGTTAGACTACTGCAATGCTCTACTTTCCGGCTACCCGGATAAAGCACTAAATAAACTTCAGTTAGTGCTAAATACGGCTGCTAGAATCCTCACTAGAACCAACAAATTTGATCATATTACTCCAGTGCTAGCCTCCCTACACTGGCTTCCTTTCAAGGCAAGGGCTGATTTCAAGGTTTTACTGCTAACCTACAAAGCATTACATGGGCCTGCTCCTACCTATCTTTCCGATTTGGTCCTGCCGTACATACCTACACATACGCTACGGTCACAAGACGCAGGCCTCCTAATTGTCCCTAAAATTTCTAAGCAAACAGCTGGAGGCTGGGCTTTCTCCTATAGAGCTCCATTTTTATGGAATGGTCTGCCTACCCATGTGAGAGACGCAAACTCGGTCTCAACCTTTAAGTCTTTACTGAAGACTCATCTCTTCAGTGGGTCATATGCTTGAGTGTAGTCTGGCCCAGGAGTGTGAAGGTGAAGCCCTTGCTGTCTCTGCCAGGCCAGTTCCCCTCTCTCCACTGGGATTCTCTGCCTCTAACCCTATTACAGGGGCTGAGTCACTGGCTTACTGGTGCTCTTCCATGCCATCCCTAGGAGGGGTGCGTCACTTGCTATACTCAGCCTATACTCAGCCTTGTCTCAGGATGGTAAATTGGTGGTTGAAGATATCCCTCTAGTTGTGTGGGGGCTGTGCTTTGGCAAAGTGGGTGGGGTTATGTCTTGCCTGTTTGGCCCTGTCCGGTGGTATCATCGGATGGGGCCTCAGTGTCTCCTGACCCCTCCTGTCTCAGCCTCCAGTATTTTTGTTGCAGTAGTTTATGTGTCGGGGGGCTAGGGTCAGTCTGTTATATCTGGAGTACTTATCCTGTATTATCCTGTGTCCTGTGTGAATTTAAGTATGCTCTCTCTAATTCTCTCTTTCTCTCTTTCTTTCTTTTTCTCTCTCGGAGGACCTGAGCCCTAGGACCATGCCTCTGGACTACCTGGCATGATGACTCCTTGCTGTCCCCAGTCCACCTGGCTGTGCTGCTGCTCCAGTTTCAACTGTTCTGCCTGTGGCTATGGAACCCTGACTTGTTCACCAGACGTGCTACCTGTTCCATACCTGCTGTTTTCAACTCTCTAGAGACAGCAGGAGCGGTTGAGATTCTCTTAATGATCGGCTATGAAAAGCCAACTGATATTTACTCCTGAGGTGCTGACCTGTTGCACCCTCGACAACTACTGTGATTATTATTATTTGACCATGCTGGTCATTTATGAACATTTGAACATCTTGGCCATGTTCTGTTATAATCTCCACCCGGCACAGCCAGAAGAGGACTGGCCACCCCTCATAGCCTGGTTCCTCTCTAGGTTTCTAGAGAGGAATCTGTGTTTTTTTTCGCAATATTTGTCAATTATTTTGTACATAATGTTCCTGCAACCGTATCTTACAGAAGAAAAGAGCTTCTGGATATCAGGACAGCGATCACTCACCTCGGATTAGACGAAGATGTTTACAACAACAACAACAAGCATGACTCAAACGATTTTCTCCAAACACCGTGCAGGGCAGACATCCCAATTATTCGCAAAAGGAAGCGACGCAGAGGACGAAGAGCCGGATGCCTCGTCCGGACCTGCAGAGGACGAAGAGCCGGATGCCTCGTCCGGACCCACAGAGGACGAAGAGCCGGATGCCTCGTCCGGACCTGCAGAGGACGAAGAGCCGGATGCCTCGTCCGGACCTGCAGAGGACGAAGAGCCGGATGCCTCGTCCGGACCTACAGAGGACAAAGAGCCGGATGCCTCATCCGGACCTACAGAGGACGAAGAGCCGGATGCCTCGTCCGGACCTAGAGAGGACAAAGAGCCGGATGCCTCATCCGGACCTACAGAGGACGAAGAGCCGGATGCCTCGTCCGGACCCGCAGAGGACGAAGAGCCGGATGCCTCGTCCGGACCCGCAGAGGACGAAGAGCCGGATGCCTCGTCCGGACCTGCAGAGGACGAAGAGCCAGATGCCTCGTCCGGACCCGCAGAAGACAACTAGGAAAGCTGCCGTTACCGTCAATATTACTCGCCAACGTGCAGTCATTGGACAATAAACTAGAAGAGGTAAGATCACGAATATCCTACCAACGGGACATTAAAAACTGTAATATCCTATGTTTCACGGAATCGTGGCTGAATGATGACATGGATATTCAGCTAGCGGGATACACGTTGCACCGGCAGGATAGAACAGCACACTCTGGTAAGATGAGGTGGGGGGGGTCTGTGCATATTTGTATGCAGATTTTGCTCGCCTGAAGTAGAGTATATTGTGATAAATTGCAGGCCACACTACTTGCCAAGAGAGTTCTCAGCTACACTTTTCGTGGCTGTTTATTTACCACCACAGACAGATGCTGGCACTAAGACTGCACTCAGTCAGCTATATAAGGAAATAAGCAAACAGGACACCGCTCACCCAGAGGCGGCACTCCTACTGGCCGGAGACTTTAATGCAGGGAAACTTAAATCAGTTCTACCAAATCTCTATCAACATGTTAAATGTGCGACCAGAGGGAAAACAATTCTAGAATACCTGTACTCCACACACAGAGACACGTACAAAGCTCTCCCTCGCCCTCCATTTGGTAAATCCGACCACAACTCTATCCTCCTGATTCCTGCTTACAAGCAAAAATTAAAGCGCGAAGCACCAGTGACTCAGTCTATAAAAAAATGGTCAGTTGAAGCAGATGCTAAACTACAGGGCTGTTTTACTATCACAGACTGGAATATGTTCAGGGATTCTTCCGATGGCATTGAGGAGTACATCACATCAGTCACTGGCTTTATCAATAAGTGCATTGAGGACGTCGTCCCTACAATGACTGTACGTACATACCCTAACTAGAAGCCATGGATTACACGCAACATTCGCACTGAGCTAAAGGGTAGAGCTGCCGCTTTCAAGGTGCAGGACTCTAACCCGGAAGCTTACAAGAAATCCCGCTATGCCCTGTGACAAACCATCAAACAGGCAAAGCGTCAATACAGGGCTAAGATTGAATCATACAACACTGGCTGCGACGCTCGTCGGATGTGGCAGGGCTAGCAAACTATTACAGACTACAAAGGAAAGCACAGCCGCGAGCTGCCCAGTGACACGAGCCTACCAGACGAGCTAAATCATTCTATACTTGCTTCGAGGCAAGCAACACTGAAGTATGTATGAGAGCATCAGCTGTTCCGGACGACTGTGGAATCACGTTCTCCGTAGCCGACCTTTAAACAGGTCAACATTCACAAGGGAGCGGGGCCAGACGGATTACCAGGACGTGTGCTCCGGGCATGTGCTGACCAACTGGCAGGTGTCTTCACTGACATTTTCAACAAGTCCCTGATTGAGTCTGTAATACCAACATGCTTCAAGCAGACCACCATAGTCCCTGTGCCCAAGAACACAAATGCAACCTGCCTAAATGACTACAGACCCATAGCACTCACATCCATAGCCACGAAGTGCTTTGAAAGGCTGGTAATGGCTCACATCAACACCATTATCCCAGAAACCCTAGACCCACTCCAATTACCATACCGCCCAAACAGATCCACAGATGATGCAATCTCTATTGCACTCCACACTGCCCTTTCCCACCTGGACAAAAGGAACACCTACGTGAGAATGTTGTTCATTGACGACAGCTCAGCGTTCAACACCATAGTACCCTCGAAACTCATCACCAAGCTAAGGATCCTGGGACTAAACACCTCTCTCTGCAACGGGATCCTGAACTTCCTGACAGGCTGCCCCCAGGTGGTGAGGGAAGGTAGCAACACATCTGCCAGGCTGATCCTCAACACTGGAGCTCCCCAGGGGTGCATGCTCAGTTCCCTCCTGTACTCCCTGTTCACCCATGACTGCATGGCCAGGCACGACTCCAACACCATCATTAAGTTTTCTGACGACACAACAGTGGTTGGCCTGATCACCGACAACGACGAGACAGCCTATAGGGAGGAGGTCAGAGACCATCGCCTGGTGGTGCCAGAATAACAACCCATCCCTCAACGTAACCAAGACTAAGGAGATGATTGTGGACTACAGGAAAAGGAGCACCGAGCACGTCCCCATTCTCATCGAAGGGGCTGTAGTGGAGCAGGTTGAGAGCTTCAAATTCCTTGGTGTCCACATCAACTACAAACTAGAATGGTCCAAACACACCAAGACAGTCGTGAAGAGGGCACGACAAAGCCTATTCCCCCTCAGGAAACTAAAAAGATTTGGAATAGGTCCTGAGATCCTCAAAAGGTTCTACAGCTGCAGCATCGAGAGCATCCTGACCGGTTGCATCACTGCCTGGTACGGCAATTGCTCGGCCTCCGACCGCAAGGCACTTCAGAGGGTAGTGCGTATGGCCCACATCACTGGGGCAAAGCTGCCTGCCATCCAGGACCTCTACACCAGGCGGTGTCAGAGAAAGGCCCTAAAAATTGTCAAAGACCCCAGCCAGCCCAGTCATAGACTGTTCTCTCTACTACCGCATGGCAAGTGGTACTGGAGTACCAAGTCAAGGACAAAAAGGCTTCTCAACAGTTTTTACCCCCAAGCCATAAGACTCCTGAACAGGTAACCAAATGGTTACCCAGACTATTTGCATTGTGCGCCCCCCCAACCCCTCTTTTACCCCTCTTTTACGCTGCTGCTACTCTCTGCTTATCATATATGCATAGTCACTTTAACTATACATTCATGTACATACTACCTAATTGGCCCGACCAACCAGTGCTCCCGCACATTGGCTAACCGGTTATCTACATTGTGTCCCGCCACCCGCCAACCCCTCTTTTACGCTACTGCTACTCTCTGTTCATCATATATGCATAGTCACTTTAACGATACCTACATGTACATACTACCTCAATAAGCCTGACTAACAGGTGTCTGTATATAGCCTTACTACTAACAGGTGTCTGTATGGAGCCTTGCTACTAACAGGTGTCTGTATAGAGCCTTGCTACTAACAGGTGTCTGTATAGAGCCTTACTACTAACAGGTGTCTGTATGGAGCCTTGCTACTAACAGGTGTCTGTATAGAGCCTCTACTAACAGGTGTCTGTATAGAGCCTTGCTACTAACAGGTGTCTCTATAGAGCCTCTACTAACAGGTGTCTGTATAGAGCCTTACTACTAACAGGTGTCTGTATGGAGCCTTGCTACTAACAGGTGTCTGTATAGAGCCTCTACTAACAGGTGTCTGTATAGAGCCTTGCTACTCTTTTTTCAAATGTCTTTTACTGTTGTTTTATTTCCTTACTTACACACACACACACACACACACACACACACACACACACACACACACACACACACACACACACACACACACACTAGTATTGTGCTGTTTAATGTTAATAATTTTCTAATATCCAGAATGTCTCTTGGTCTAAAATATCTCCGTTTATTTCTCTGTGATTGACTTCCATGTTCTAGATCTGTTACAATCCCGTTCTTCTCTGGGTCAAATCCTTTCTCACACACGCTTTTTCAGTTCTGCCAACAAATTTTCTATAGGATTGAGGCCAGGGTTTTGTGATGGCCACAACAATACCTTGACTTTGTACTCCTTAAGCCATTTTGCCACAACTTTTGAAGTATGCTTGGGGTCATTGTCCATTTGGAAGACCCATTTGTCCCTCTTGCAGCAAAGCACCCCCACAACATGATGCTGCCACCCCCGTGCTTCACGGTTGGGATGGTGTTCTTCGGCTTGCAAGCCTCCCCTTTTTTCCTCCAAACATAACGATGGTCATTATGGCCAAAGAGTTCTATTTTTGTTTCATCAGACCAGAGGACTTTTCTCCAAAAAGTATGATCTTTGTCCCCATGTGGTACCTTTAGGCGTTTGGAAATTGCTCCCAAGGATGAACCAGACTTGTGGAGGTCTACAATTTTTTTCTGAGGTCTTGGCTGATTTCTTTGATTTTCCAATGATGTCAAGCAAAGAGGCACTGAGTTTGAAGGTAGGCCTTGAAATACATCCACAGGTACACCTCCAATTGACTCAAATTATGTCAATTAGCCTATCAGAAGCTTCTAAAGCCATTACATAATTTTCTGGAATTTTCCAAGCTGTTTAAAGGCACAGTCAACTTAATGTATGTAAACTTCTGACCCACTGGAATTGTGATACAGTGAATTATAAGTGAAATAATCTGTCTGTAAACAATTGTTGGAAAAATTACTTGTGTCATGCACAAGGTAGATGTTCTAATCGACTTGCCATAACTATAAATTTGTTAACAAGGAATCTGTGGAGTGTCTGTGGAATCTGTGGAGTCTTAATGACTCCAACCGAAGTGTATGCTAACTTCCGACTTCAACTGTATATTCCTATTCTTCAAGACCTGACATTATGAATTAGACAGTGGGGTTATACACGGTCATGGGTTATGCTTTAATACGCTTTTATTCAAATGTGTCAGAACCATCTTCCGACAGACAGACACGCCTCCATTCTCCTCTCCTAACCAGACATATTCTCATGAAGGATTCTCCTCTCCTAACCAGACATATTCTTGAAGGATTCTCCTCTCCTAACCAGACATATTCTCATGAAGGATTCTCCTCTCCTAACCAGACATATTCTCATGAAGGATTCTCCTCTCCTAACCAGACATATTCTCATGAAGGATTCTCCTCTCCTAACCAGACATATTCTCATGAAGGAGTCTCCTCTCCTAACCAGACATATTCTCATGAAGGAGTCTCCTCTCCTAACCAGACATATTCTCATGAAGGAGTCTCCTCTCCTAACCAGACATATTCTCATGAAGGTCTTTCAACCTCCAGCCTGACATCAATTTCCTTTATGATCCTCATGGATTAATAACCTGCACCGTCTCCCCGTCCCCATCCTCCCCCATCCTTCCCTCCCCTCATCCTCTCACTCTCTCCCCGTCCCCATCCTCCCCCCCATCCTTCCCTCCCCTCATCCTCTCACTCTCTCCCCGTCCCCATCCTCCCCCATCCTTCCCTCCCCTCATCCTCTCACTCTCTCCCCGTCCCCATCCTCCCCCCATCCTTCCCTCCCCTCATCCTCTCACTCTCTCCCCTCCCCATCCTCTCTCCCCTCTCCCCCATCCTCTCTCCCCATCCTCTCTCCCCTCTCCCCCATCCTCTCTCCCCTCTCCCCATCCTCTCTCCCCTTCTCCCCTCCCCCATCCTCTCTCCCCTCCCCATCCTCTCTCCCCTCTCCATCCTCTCTCCCCTCTCCCATCCTCTCTCCTCCCCATCCTCTCCCCATCCTCTCCCCCTCCATCCATCCTTCCCCTCCCCTCTCCCCCTCTCCCCTCCCACTTTCAACCTCATAGTCATGTTAATACAAACCAGTAAACCACATACTTCCTTTACAATCAGCAAGGTCATTTACACCCACTTTCAAGGTAACATCATATTTTGTCATGAATGTACGGCAACAGCATCCATTTTAGGAAGACGTCACTTGTCAGACAAAAACGACTTCCTAATATAAAAGCCATACATTCCATGCTTTTTTAAAAACAGGCATAACCTACTCTTTAAGGCCCCGATTCTGACCTGAGCTAAGCGAGCAGAAATGGGACGTCATTCCCTTTTTTATGCCCCTTTCTCCCTATGCGTATTGTAACCTCAAACTTAAGCATGAGAACCGCATGCTATTCACATGCTATTCATTCTGGGTGGCGATCTAAGAAAGGAAGGTGTGTTGGAGGCGTGTCTACAGACACACCGTATTAATGAAGGTGTGTTGGAGGCGTGTCTACAGATACACCATATTAATGAAGGTGTGTTGGAGGCGTGTCTACAGATACACCATATTAATGAAGGTGTGTTGGAGGCGTGTCTACAGATACACCATATTCTGACCTTGACTTAATTCCCTTATAATTCCACCCCCATCATATGTGAGGAAACCATGAACAAGGTCGAGCTAACCTGCCAGTTCCAAGTGGAAAATTCATCTCCTTTACAGCACTCTAAAGACACTGTGATTTATAAATTGTCATGCTCACTCATGCCTCTAGGTCATCAGCCTGCTGATTATCCCGCACACCTTTCACCATCGTCTCACGCACCTGCTCCTCATGACACTCACCTGGACTCCATCACCTCCTTGATTATCTTCCCTGTGTCTGTCCCTCCCCTTGGTTCTTTCCTCAGGTTTTATTGACTCTGGTTTCATGTCGGTGCGTTGTATGTGTTACGTGTTTGTTACTTTTATTTATTAAAACACTCATTCCCTGAACTTGCTTCCGGACTCTCAGCGCATTCGTTACATAAATGGATAACAGCTATTGATAACAGCTATTGATAACATCTATTGATAACATCTATTGATAACATCTATTGATAACAGCAATTGATAACATCTATTGATAACATCTATTGATAACATCTATTGATAACAGCTATTGATAACATCTATTGATAACATCTATTGATAACATCTATTGATAACATCTATTGATAACATCTATTGATAACAGCTATTGATAACATCTATTGATAACAGCAATTGATAACAGCTATTGATAACAGCTATTGATAACATCTATTGATAACATCTATTGATAACAGAAATTGATAACAGCTATTGATAACATCTATTGATAACAGCAATTGATAACAGCTATTGATAACATCTATTGATAACATCTATTGATAACAGAAATTGATAACAGCTATTGATAACAGCTATTGATAACAGCTATATGTGTTGTAGTTTGTGTATTTGCATGTGTTTATTTCAGGAAATGGCTTCCTGAAATCCCTCAGGCAGCTGATTGGTCGACTCCATGGCTAATTGGAGAGCAGACCCCGCCCCTCGTCAAGACGCAGCTGTCTCCAGTTACACATTCATTCTGAATCTATATAAAAGCCAGTGTTCTGTTCAGGAGAGAGATTTGCTGGGGATCATTGCTGGGAGGTCATTGCAGAGAGATTGAATGTGATAGAGAATCATTGCTGAGAGAGGAGGCTGATGGCTGTGGATAATTTACTATGTTAGTTGTTGGTAGCAGTTGGTATGTTCTGTGAGTTTGTTGTTAAGATAGAGCTTATTTGATGTCCTTTGTTTGTTTGAGAAATTATTTGTTCTCCTGTTTCATTTGTTCCCAGGGGGGAAGTGGAAGGCACCTAGGGAGTGCTTAGGCAAGAGGCCCGCGGGCATACATATACCCGTAGTATATTCACTGTCTAGGCACACTAGGTAAGACCTGGGTGGACCACCCCTGTATTTTGGTTAGGGCACCAGGTGGTGCTAAATTAGGTAAGTATTGGTTAGGCAGGTAAGATAGGAGAAGAGGGGGGGGGGGCTTTGAGATTTACTTTCTTTGCTTTGGTTCCGTCCAGCCCCTTTTCCCCATATTACCGTGTAAAGGAATAAAGTCCTTGTAAACGGTACCACATTCTGCCTGTTGTCATCCTTGCTTACGCCTACAGTCCATACCTCTTTCACTTCACGGAGAGTTTAGTTGTAGCAGGGTGTTGCGTTCCCTCTTCATAGAGGCGTGCGTAACAGTACACCATATTTAAAGGGATGACTTAATATGAACGTCCTGAAAACCCCATTGAATGAAAACCACAAGAAAATCTGTTGACCAGCAAGTGGGAGTGTTTTCAGCAGTTGAATTACATTTATTCAGCGTTCGCAAGGGAACAACACCTGTAATGCCCATTACGCTCCTTGATAAGGTCAGTCTGAAAACCAACTGAGAAGTGCATAGGAAAGGTGTAATTTTCCTAAGTCTGAATCGGGCCCTAATTCAGTGGTTCCCAACCTTTTTCAGTTACTGTACCATCAGGTATATTTTGCTCTGCCCAGAGTACCATTGAAGTATCCCCTCTTGTGCATTTTACCAGTAGGCCTATAGTCTCATGAGTATTTTCAAGTAGCCCCTGTGGACAGACCAGGTACCCCCTGTGGACAGACCAGGTACCCCCTGTGGATAGACCAGGTACCCCCTGTGGATAGACCAGGTACCCCCTGTGGATAGACCAGGTACCCCCTGTGGATAGACCAGGTACCCCCTGTGGATAGACCAGGTACCCCCTGTGGATAGACCAGGTTCCCCCTGTGGATAGACCAGACATTCATTCTAGGTTTTAGGTGAACAAGCCCTAACATATTGTGATTTATGGTGAAGGTGGCAGTGTAAGGATACTGAAGTCATTAAACTGTGCAGTGGATTGTTCTGTGGTGTCATGACCTTGAGGTATCCATCAGCAGGTTAAACATGATGATTCTAATTGGACAGGATTGCAGGAGTGATTTCGTTTGCTGCTACGCCGCTGGACCATCCATTGGTCGACAAACGATTACAGAATTTTAATAGGTTGAACAGAGTTGGAGGGGGGGGGGCTCCTTCCTCTTTAACATTCTGTAGTGGGATTCAGACAGAATACACCGTGGTGGCTACAGAGACATATTTAGAAATAAATACATGACTCTGGTTGACACTGTCTATGTACACACTAACACATATTCTGTTAGTGTGTGAAAGTACTCGTGTGAAAATAATCACATTTGCACACTGTGATCAATGTATAACTCATCAGGGCTATGTCCCCTTTTTCCCCCCATTTCCATGACGTGCCCAAAGTAAACCGCCTGTTGCTCAGTCCCTGAAGCCAGGATATGCATATAATTGGTACCATTGAGAGACCATCCTCTTAGAATACAATTATAAGGTCATATTGAACATTAGCTCCCTGGATGCAATTCACATGGCTTCCACAGGGTGGCAGCAGTCTATGTTCAAGGATTCAGGCTTGTAACTTCAAAAACGAATAAGAAATATCAGTTTTAGTACAGGGACACAGTCTTGGAAATTCGTGTTTGCGCGCTCCATGAAGACAGGATGCACCTGCTAAAATTTCCTATTGAACATACTTCTTTATGTAAGAAATATTATAGTTTAAGGAGGAGGTAATAGAAATGTATTTTGACTTGTTGAAACAAAGTTTAGGGGTAGATTTTCGGATTCCTTTCTCTGCATGTTGATCAATGGCGCCAACTAAACTGACTTTTTTGGGATATAAAGAAGGATTTTATCTAACAAAACGACACTACATGTTATAGCTGGGACCCTTTGGATGACAAATCAGAGGAAGATCTTCAAAAAGTAAGTGAATATTTAAATCGTTATTTGTGAATGTATGAAACCTTTGCTGGTGGAAAAATATTTTGAGGTGGGGTGCCGTCCTGTGCCGTCCTGTAGCTACTGTAAATTGGACAGTGCAGTTTTTTAATTAACAAGAACTTAAGCGTTCAATGAATATAAGACACTTATATGTACAGAAATGTGTAAATGTTTTTAGTCAAGATGTTGGTGTTTTTAATGTAATATGTACTTGTTGTACTGTTTGTGTGTTTATAGTTTTGTTTAATGTTGTAATAGTGTATGTAAGTGGTTTTTGTCTGAAACGTTGTTCCCCCTGCTGCTATTGGACCAGGTCTCTCTTGGAAAAGAGATATTATCTCAATGAGAAAAAACCTGTATAAACTAAGGTAAAATGAAAATAAAACATGTTTAATATCCATCATTTTTACGTTTATTTATTTGAATTGCGCGCCCTCCAGTTTCACCGGAAGTTGTCTGGTGACAATACAGTGGGGCAAAAAAGTATTTAGTCAACCACCAATTGTGCAAGTTCTCCCACTTAAAAAGATGATAGAGGCCTGTCATTTTCATTATAGGTACACTTCAACTATGACAGACAAAATGAGAAAAGAAATCCAGAAAATCACATTGTAGGATTTTTTATGAATTTATTTGCAAATTATGGTGGAAAATAAGTATTTGGTCAATAACAAAAGTTTATCTCAATACTTTGTTATATACCCTTTGTTGGCAATGACAGAGGTCAAACCTTTTCTGTAAGTCTTCACAAGGTTTTCCCACACTGTTGCTGGTATTTTGGCCCATTCCTCCATGCAGATCTCCTCTAGAGCAGTGATGTTTTGGGGCTGTTGCTGGGCAACACGGACTTTCAACTCCCTCCAAAGATTTTTTTTGGGGTTGAGAGCTGGAGACTGGCTAGGCCACTCCAGGACCATGAAATGCTTCTTACGAAGCCACTCCTTCGTTGCCCGGGCGGTGTGTTTGGGATCATTGTCATGCTGAAAGACCCAGCCACATTTCATCTTCAATGCCCTTGCTGATGGAAGGAGGTTTTCACTCAAAATCTCACGATACATGGCCCCATTCATTCTTTCCTTTACACGGATCAGTCGTCCTGGTCCGTTTGCAGAAAAACAGCCCCAAAGCATGATGTTTCCACCCCCATGCTTCACAGTAGGTATGGTGTTCTTTGGATGCAACTCAGCATTCTTTGTCCTCCAAACACGACAAGTTGAGTTTTTACCAAAAAGTTCTATTTTGGTTTCATCTGACCATATGACATTCTCCCAATCTTCTTCTGGATCATCCAAATGCTCTCTAGCAAACTTCAGACGGGCCTGGACATGTACTGGCTTAAGCAGGGGACACGTCTGGCACTGCAGGATTTGAGTCCCTGGCGGCGTAGTGTGTTACTGATGGTAGGCTTTGTTACTTTGGTCCCAGCTCTCTGCAGGTCATTAACTAGGTCCCCCCGTGTGGTTCTGGGATTTTTGCTCACCGTTCTTGTGATCATTTTGACCCCACGGGGTGAGATCTTGCGTGGAGCCCCAGATCGAGGGAGATTATCAGTGGTCTTGTATGTCTTCCATTTCCTAATAATTGCTCCCACAGTTGATTTCTTCAAACCAAGCTGCTTACCTATTGCAGATTCAATCTTCCCAGCCTGGTGTAAATACTTTTTTTGCCCCACTGTATATAACACTGATCAATATCTAACACTGATCAATATCTAACACTAATCAATATCTAACACTGATCAATATCTAACACTGATCAATATCTAACACTAATCAATATCTAACACTGATCAATATCTAACACTGATCAATATCTAACACTGATCAATATCTAACACTAATCAATATCTAACACTAATCAATATCTAACACTGATCAATATCTAACACTGATCAATATCTAACACTGATACATATAAAACCCTGTGATCAAAATAAAACACTCCGATCAATATCTAACACCGATACATATAAAACCCTGTGATCAAAATCAAACACTCTGATCAATATCTAATACTGATCAATATAAAACCATGTGATCAATACTGACTACATGTGATCAATAAAATACTGTGATCAATACTGACTAATGTAAAGGAGATTTGTTATTTGAAATCTCTCTCTCTCTCTCTCTCTCTCTCTCTCTCTCTGTCTCTGTCTCTGTCTCTCTCTCTCTCTCTCTCTCTCTCCCTCTTCATTAGCGAAGGCAAACCCCGCCTTCCTGCTCCCTCCACCGTTCGGTCATTACGGAGTGTAATTGCTATTTAATAGATTAAACATTCATCCTGCTGATCCAATCCCCAGAGAGAAGACACAACAGCCTCCCTACTATTTTATAGTGCTACCCCCCCCCCACACACACACACACACACCTCTGACTCCCACTTGATGCTGGTAATGTGATGACCTACTGATTGATATGTGAGGGTGCTGGGGATACGGACATGGGGTTTGATTTCCCAGGAGGCAACACTCTCCTCTACACATCTACGCCTGGATCAATTTCATCCCCTCACTCATTGCCATGGTACCGCAGATGGTATGTAAGGGGGGGCCTCACACACACACACACACACACACACATATATAAATGGATAAATGAAAGTCATCACCAAATAAAATAAGAATCAGGGGGAAAAGTGTAATTTTTCCAGAGACAAATACAGTTGTTATGATTCTACACACACACACACACACACACACACACACACACACACGCTACTTTATCACATGGAATGACAATCAGCGGTATAGTTAGAGTTTATATTTATTTATATTTACCTTTCAACAAGCAAAGGGATGAAGCAGAACAATTTCTCAGCTTTATCCAAAAGAATCTCTCCATTCCATGTTCTAGCCAGGCCAGGGAGACTCTACTGATCACTCCCTGGGTAGAGAAACTAGTTCATTAATTAGGTAGAGAGGGTAGAGAGATACTAGTTAGGGTATTGGTTAATACACCCAGAGCTTGTCCACGCCACAGAGTCAGACATACAGCGCATTCAGAAAGTATTCAGACCCCTTGACTTTTTCCACATTTTGTTACGTTAAACAAAACACACCACAATACAAAAACCCCATGCCACACCCTGGCCTGACGCAATACATGAAGAAAAACACAAAATACTTAGACCAGGGCGTGACACTCTCTCTCTCCCATTATCTCTCTGTATCTCTCTCTCTATCTGTCTCTCTCTCTCATTATCTCTCTGTATCTCTCTCTCTCTCTCTCTCTCTTTCTCTATCTCTTCCTCGCCTGCTATAGATCACAGATTGTCTAACTTGATTTACCAACGAAGAAATTAGATGTTTGTTTACTAGTGTATATGTAGGAGTGTTTGTGATAACTGTATGGGACTGTGTGGGAGTGTGTCACGTTCTGACCATAGTTCTGTTATGTTATTCTTTGTTTTAGTGTGGTCAGGGCGTGAGTTGGGGTGGGCAGTCTATGTTTGTTTTTCTATGTTGGTTTTTGTGTTCGGACTAGTATGGTCCTCAATGTGAGGCAGGTGTCGTTAGTTGTCTCTGATTGAGAATCATACTTAGGTAGCCTGGGTTTCACTTTTGGTTTGTGGGTGTTTGTTTCCGTGTGTGTGTTTGGGCCACACGGTACTGTTTCGGTTTTGGTTTGTGGGTGTTTGTTTCCGTGTGTGTGTTTGGGCCACACGGTACTGTTTCGGTTTTGGTTTGTGGGTGTTTGTTTCTGTGTGAGTGTTTGGGCCACACGGTACTGTTTCGGTTTAGTAAATTCACGTCATCATTTATTGTTTTGATTCAGCGTTCAGTGCTTTCTTTAATTAAAATCATCATGAACACTTACCACGCTGCACTTTGGTCCGATCCTTACTCCTCCTCCTCAGACGAAGAGGAGGAAATCTGTTACAGAGTGTTTGTGTTGACTGTATGGGGCTGTGTGGGAGTGTTTGTGTTGACTGTATGGGGCTGTGTGGGAGTGTTTGTGTTGACTGTGTGGGAGTGTTTGTGTTGACTGTATGGGGCTGTGTGGGAGTGTTTGTGTTGACTGTGTGGGAGTGTTTGTGTTGACTGTATGGGGCTGTGTGGGAGTGTTTGTGTTGACTGTATGGGGCCGTGTGGGAGTGTTTGTGTTGACTGTATGGGGCCGTGTGGGAGTGTTTGTGTTGACTGTATGGGGCCGTGTGGGAGTGTTTGTGTTGACTGTATGGGACTGTGTGGGAGTGTTTGTGTTGACTGTATGGGGCTGTGTGGGAGTGTTTGTGTTGACTGTATGGGACTGTGTGGGAGTGTTTGTGTTGACTGTATGGGGCTGTGTGGGAGTGTTTGTGTTGACTGTATGGGGCTGTGTGGGAGTGTTTGTGTTGACTGTATGGGGCTGTGTGGGAGTGTTTGTGTTGACTGTATGGGGCTGTGTGGGAGTGTTTGTGTTGACTGTATGGGGCTGTGTGGGAGTGTTATTTTATTGTTTAGTGTTCTGAGTTTTATTAAACATCATCATGACCACGCTGCGCTTTGGTCCGATCCTTCCTCCACCTCTGAATGCCATTACTCTTATTCTAAAATGAATTAAATTGTTTTTCTTCCTCATCAATCAATACACAATGCCCCATTATGACAAAAACAGCTTTTTAGAAACTGAAATATCACATTTACATAAGTATTCAGAACCTTTACTCAGCACTTGGTTGAAGCACTTTTGGCAGCAATTACAGCCTCGAGTCTTCTTGGGTTTGACGCTACAAGCTTGGCACACCTGTATTTGGGGAGTTTCTCCCATTCTTCTCTGCAGATCCTCTCCAGCTCTGTCAGGTTGGATGGAGAGTGTCGCTGCACAGCTATTTTCAGGTTTCTCCAGGGATGTTCGATCGGGTTCAAGTCCGGGCTCTGGCTGGGCCACTCAATGACATTCAGAGACTTGTCCCGAAGCCACTCCTGCGTTGTCTTTTTAAAATATTTTTTAAAACTTTATTTAACTAGGCAAGTCAGTTACGAACAAATTCTTATTTTCAATGATGGCCTAGGAACAGTGGGTTAACTGCCTTGTTCAGTGGCAAAACGACTTTGTACCTTGTCAGCTCGGGGATTCGATCTTGCAACCTTTCGGTTACTAGTCCACCACTGTAACCACTACTTCCAATGCTGTCCTGTTGGAAGGTCAACCTTTACCCCAGTCTGAGGTCCTAATCGCTCTGGAGCAGGTTTTCATCAAGGATCTCTCTGTACTTTGCTCCTTTCATCTTTCCCTCGATCCTGACTAGTCTCCCAGTCCCTACCGCTGAAAAACATCCCCACAGCATGATGCTGCCACCACCATGATTCACCGTAGGGATGGTGCCAGGTTTCCTCCAGATGTGACGCTTGGCATTCAGACCAAAGAGTTCAATCTTAGTTTCATCAGACCAGAGAATCTTGTTTCTCATGGTCTGAGAGTCTTTAGGTGCCTTTTGGCAAACTCCAAGTGGGCCACTCTACCATTAAGGCCGGATTGGTGGAGAGCTGCAGAGATGGTTGTCCTTCTGGAAGGTTTCCCCCATCTCCACAAAGGAACTCTGGAGCTCTGTCTGGGTGACCATCGGGTTCTTGGTCACCTCCCTGACCAAGGCCCTTCTCCCCCTATTGCTCAGTTTGGCTGGATGGCCAGCTCTAGGAAGAGTCTTGGTTGTTCAGTGTGGAGGCCACTGTGTTCTTGGGGACCTTCAATGTTGCAGAAATGTTTTGGTATCCTTCCTCAGATCTGTGCCTCTACAAAATCCTGTCTCTGAGCTCTATGGACAATTCCTTTGACCTCATGGCTTGGTTTGTGCTCTGAAATGCACTGTCAACTGTGGGACCTTATATAGACAGGTGTGTGCCTTTCCAAATCATGTCCAATCAATTGAATTTACCACAGGTGGACTCCAATAAAGTTTTAGAAACATCTCAAGGATGATCAGTTGAAACAGGATGCACCTGAGCTCAATTTCTAGTCTGAATACTTATGTAAATAAAGTGTTTTTAATATATATGAAAACATTTTCTAAAAACCTGTTCTCGCCTTGTCATTATGGGGTATTGTGGGTAGATTGATGAGATTTACTCCAATTCAATACATTGTAGAATAAGGCTGTAACTTAACAAAATATTTAAAAAGTCAAGGGGTCTGAATGCACTGTACTTCATTGACACCATAGCAGAGACAGAGACAAAAAGACAGACAGAGCCAGATACACAGACAGAGAGACAGACACAGAGACAGAAACAGAGACACAGAAACAGAGAGACAGAAACAGAGAGACAGAAACAGAGAGACAGAAACAGAGAGACAGACATAGATGAGACAGAGAGACAGACAGAGACAGAAACAGAGACAGACACAGAGACAGAGACAAAAAGACAGACAGAGACAGAGACACAGAGGAGACAGAGACAGAGAGACAGAAACAGAGAGACAGACAAACACAGAGAAAGAGACACAAACATGGAGAGACAGACACAGAGAGACAGACAGACACAAACGTAGAGACAGACACAGAGACAGACAGACAGACACAAACGTAGAGAAACAGACAGAGACACAGAGACAGAGAGACAGACACAGAGACAGAAACAGAGAGACAGACACAGAGACAGACAGACAGAGAGAGAAAGACAGAGAGAGACAGACAAACAGAGAGAAAGAAAGAGAGAGAGACACAGAGAGACAGACAGACACCCCCAGCCGCGCCCTCAGAGCATGCGCAGACCAGCTGGCCGGTGTGTTTACGGACATATTCAACCAATCCCTATACCAGTCTGCTGTTCCCACATGCTTCAAGAGGGCCACCATTGTTCCTGTTCCCAAGAAAGCTAAGGTAACTGAGCTAAACGACTACCGCCCCGTAGCACTCACATCAGTCATCATGAAGTGCTTTGAGAGACTAGTCAAGGACCATATCACCTCCACCCTACCTGACACCCTTGACCCACTCCAATTTGCTTACCGCCCAAATAGGTCCACAGACGATGCAATCTCAACCACACTGCACACTGCCCTAACCCATCTGGACAAGAGGAATACCTATGTGAGAATGCTGTTCATCGACTACAGCTCGGCATTCAACACCATAGTACCCTCCAAGCTCGTCATCAAGCTCGAGACCCTGGGTCTCGACCCCGCCCTGTGCAACTGGGTACTGGACTTCCTGACGGGCCGCCCCCAGGTGGTGAGGGTAGGCAACAACATCTCCTCCCCGCTGATCCTCAACACTGGGGCCCCACAAGGGTGCGTTCTGAGCCCCCTCCTGTACTCCCTGTTCACCCACGACTGCGTGGCCATGCACGCCTCCAACTCAATCATCAAGTTTGCGGACGACACAACAGTGGTAGGCTTGATCACCAACAACGACGAGATGGCCTACAGGGAGGAGGTGAGGGCCCTCGGAGTGTGGTGTCAGGAAAATAACCTCACACTCAACGTCAACAAAACTAAGGAGATGATTGTGGACTTCAGGAAACAGCAAAGGGAACACCCCCCCATCCACATCGATGGAACAGAAGTGGAGAGGGTAGCAAGTTTTAAGTTCCTCGGCATACACATCACAGACAAACTGAATTGGTCCACTCACACAGACAGCATCGTGAGGAAGGCGCAGCAGCGCCTCTTCAACCTCAGGAGGCTGAAGAAATTCGGCTTGTCACCAAAAGCACTCACAAACTTCTACAGATGCACAATCGAGAGCATCCTGGCGGGCTGTATCACCGCCTGGTATGGCAACTGCACCGCCCTCAACCGTAAGGCTCTCCAGAGGGTAGTGAGGTCTGCACAACGCATCACCGGGGCAAACTACCTGCCCTCCAGGACACCTACACCACCCGATGCTACAGGAAGGCCATAAAGATCATCAAGGACATCAACCACCCGAGCCACTGCCTGTTCACCCCGCTGTCATCCAGAAGGCGAGGTCAGTACAGGTGCATCAAAGCTGGGACCGAGAGACTGAAAAACAGCTTCTATCTCAAGGCCATCAGACTGTTAAACAGCCACCACTAACATTGAGTGGCTACTGCCAACACACTGTCAATGACACTGACTCTACTCCAGCCACTTTAATCATGGGAATTGATGGGAAATTATGTAAATATATCACTAGCCACTTTAAACAATGCTACCTTATATAATGTTACTTACCCTACATTGTTCATCTCATATGCATACGTTGATACTGTACTCTATATCATCGACTGCATCCTTATGTAATACATGTATCACTAGCCACTTTAACTATGCCACTTGGTTTACATACTTATCTCATATGTATATACTGTACTCGATATCATCTACTGTATCTTGCCTATGCTGCTCTGTACCATCACTCATTCATACATCCTTATGTACATATTCTTTATCCCCTTACACTGTGTATAAGACAGTAGTTTTTTTGGGAATTGTTAGTTAGATTACTTGCTCGTTATTACTGCATTGTCGGAACTAGAAGCACAAGCATTTCGCTACACTCGCATTAACATCTGCTAACCATGTGTATGTGACAAATAAAAAAATTTGATTTGAATTTGAATTGAGACACAAACGTAGAGAGACAGACACAGAGAGACAGATAGACACAGAGAGACAGACACAGAGAAACAGACAGACACAAACGTAGAAGACAGACACAGAGAGACAGATAGACACAGAGAGAGAGACACAGAGAGACAGACAGACACAAACGTAGAGAGACAGACACAGAGAGACAGACACAGAGAAACAGACAGACACAAATGTAGAGAGACAGACAGACACAGAGACAAAGAAACAGAGAGACAGAGCGAGAGGGTCAGGTCCCTGTCGCAGGGCTTCCACAGGTTAACCACGTGTCTACAGAAGAGCCCCCAATGGCCCGACAGAAAGGTAGCTGTCCTAGCATCCCCAGGCCCCCAGATCAGCACTTGCCTGCAGCTGATCTGTCTCTAATCACATCCCTCATCTCTGCCCTCCCTGGGGACCCAGGTCCAGTGACAACAAGGCCTATAGCTGGGGGCTGTGCTTGTATGGGTGTGTGTGTGTGTGTGTGTGTGTGTGGTGGTGGGGGGCCTGTGCATCATAAGTCAGCAGTTGAACCTTCCAAACCCTCCACATGCCAGTTAACCCCCATGGGACTGGATAGACAGAGGGAGGGGGGTATGGTGGTGTACGTGTGTGTGTGTGTGTGTGTCTGGGGGGGTTCTCCTCTCTGCTGGCATTTGTTAAACAGACTCTACCCAACAATGATATTGTTACTCCGTGTTATTGTTAGTCTGTGTCGTTGTTAGTCTGCGTCATTGTTACTGTCACACCCTGATCTGTTTCACCTGTCCTCATTATTGTCTCCACCTCCTCCAGGGGTCGCTTATTACCCCCAGTGTATTTATCCCTGTGTTTCCTGTCTCTCTGTACCAGTGTATTTATCCCTGTGTTTCCTGTCTCTCTGTACCAGTGTATTTATCCCTGTGTTTCCTGTCTCTCTGTGCCAGTGTATTTATCCCTGTGTTTCCTGTCTCTCTGTGCCAGTGTATTTAACCCTGTGTTTCCTGTCTCTCTGTGCCAGTGTATTTATCCCTGTGTTTCCTGTCTCTATGTGCCAGTGTATTTAACCCTGTGTTTCCTGTCTCTCTGTCCCAGTGTATTTATCCCTGTGTTTCCTGTCTCTCTGTACCAGTGTATTTATCCCTGTGTTTCCTGTCTCTCTGTACCAGTGTATTTATCCCTGTGTTTCCTGTCTCTCTGTACCAGTGTATTTATCCCTGTGTTTCCTCTCTCTCTGTGCCAGTGTATTTATCCCTGTGTTTCCTGTCTCTCTGTGCCAGTGTATTTAACCCTGTGTTTCCTGTCTCTCTGTGCCAGTGTATTTATCCCTGTGTTTCCTGTCTCTATGTGCCAGTGTATTTAACCCTGTGTTTCCTGTCTCTCTGTCCCAGTGTATTTATCCCTGTGTTTCCTGTCTCTCTGTGCCAGTGTATTTATCCCTGTGTTTCCTGTCTCTCTGTACCAGTGTATTTATCCCTGTGTTTCCTGTCTCTCTGTGCCAGTGTATTTATCCCTGTGTTTCCTGTCTCTCTGTACCAGTGTATTTATCCCTGTGTTTCCTGTCTCTCTGTACCAGTGTATTTATCCCTGTGTTTCCTGTCTCTCTGTGCCAGTGTATTTATCCTTTTGCTATTCTCCTTTTTCTAGTCCTTCCGGGTTGTGACCCTTGCCTGTTTTCTGGACTCTGTACCCGCCTGCCTCATCATTCTGCCTGTCTTGACCTCAAGCCTGCCTGACCATTCTGCCTTCCTTGACCATTCTGCCTGCCTTGACCTCAAGCCTGCCTGACCATTCTGCCTGCCTTGACCTCAAGCCTGCCTGACCATTCTGCCTGCCCTGACCTCGAGCCTGTCTGACCATTCTGCCTGCCTTGACCACGAGCCTGCCTGCCACTCTGTACCCACCTGCCTGCCCATTCTGCCTGCCCCTGACCTCAAGCCTGTCTGACCATTCTGCCTGCCTTGACCACGAGCCTGTCTGACCATTCTGCCTGCCCCTGACCTCAAGCCTGCCTGACCATTCTGCCTGCCCCTGACCTCAAGCCTGTCTGACCATTCTGCCTGCCTTGACCACGAGCCTGCCTGCCACTCTCTACCCACCTGCCTGCCCATTCTGCCTGCCCCTGACCTCAAGCCTGTCTGACCATTCTGCCTGCCTTGACTACGAGCCTGTCTGACCATTCTGCCTGCCCCTGACCTCAAGCCTGCCTGACCATTCTGCCTGCCCCTGACCTCAAGCCTGTCTGACCATTCTGCCTGCCCCTGACCTCAAGCCTGTCTGCCACTCTGTACCTACCTGACCATTCTGCCTGCCCTGACCTCAAGCCTTCCTGACCATTCTGCCTGCCCCTGACCTCAAGCCTGCCTGACCATTCTGCCTGCCCCTGACCTCAAGCCTGCCTGACCATTCTGCCTGCCCCTGACCTCAAGCCTGTCTGACCATTCTGCCTGCCCCTGACCTCAAGCCTGTCTGTCACTCTGTACCTACCTGACCATTCTGCCTGCCCCTGACCTCAAGCCTGTCTGCCACTCTGTACCTACCTGACCATTCTGCCTGCCCTGACCTCAAGCCTTCCTGACCATTCTGCCTGCCCCTGACCTCAAGCCTGCCTGCCACTCTGTACCTCCTGGACTCTGATCTGGTTTTGACCTTATTGCCTGTCCACGACTATTCTCTTGACTCCTCCTTTTGGATTAATAAACATTTTAAGACTCCAACCATCTGCCTCCTGTGTCTGTATCTGGGTCTCGCCTTGTGCCTAGATTGTTACTCTGTGTCATTGTTACTCCGTGTCATTGTTACTCCGGGTCATTGTTACTCCATGTCATTGTTACTCAGTGTCATTGTTACTCCGTGTTTAAGTCTTTACTGAAGACTCATCTCTTCAGTGGGTCATATGATTGAGTGTAGTCTGGCCCAGGAGTGGGAAGGTGAATGGAAAGGCTCTGGAGCAACGAACCGCACTTGCTGTCTCTGCCTGGCCAGTTCCCCTCTCTCCACTGGGATTCTCTGCCTCTAACCCTATTACAGGGGCTGAGTCACTGGCTTACTGGGGCTCTTTCATGCCGTCACTAGGAGGGGTGCGTCACTTGAGTGGGTTGAGTCATCTGACGTGATCTTCCTGTCTGGGTTGGCGTCCCCCTTGGGTTGTGCCGTGGCGAAGATCTTTGTGGGCTATATTCGGCCTTGTCTCAGGATGGTAAGTTAGTGGTTGAAGATATCCCTCTAGTGGTGTGCGGGCTGTGCTTTGGCAAAGTGGGTGGGGTTATGTCGTGCCTGTTTGGCCCTGTCCGGGGGTATCATCGGATGGGGCCACAGTGTCTCCTGACCCCTCCTGTCTCAGCCTCTAGTATTTATGCTGCAGTAGTTTATGTGTCGGGGGCTAGGGTCAGTTTGTTATATCTGGAGTACTTCTGTCTTATCCGGTGTCCTGTGTGACTTTAAGTATGCTCTCTCTAATTCTCTCTTTCTCTCTTTCTTTCTTTCTCTCTCTCTCTCGGAGGACCTGAGCCCTAGGACATGCCTCAGGACTACCTGGCCTGATGACTCCTTGCTGTCCCCCGTCCACCTGGCCATGCTGCTGCTCCAGTTTCAACTGTTCTGCCTGCGGCTATGGAACCCTGACCTGTTCACCGGACGTGCTACCTGTCCCAGACCTGCTGTTTTCAACTCTCTAGAGACAGCAGGAGCGGTAGAGATACTCTGAATGATCGGCTATGAAAAACCAACTGACATTTACTCCTGAGGTGCTGACTTGCTGCACCCTCGACAACTACTGTGATTATTATTATTTGACCATGCTGGTCATTTATGAACATCTTGGCCATGTTCTGTTATAATCTCCACCCGGCACAGCCAGAAGAGGACTTGCCACCCTTCATAGCCTGGTTCCTCTCTAGGTTTCTTCCTAGGTTTTTTGGCCACACACACACACACACACACACACACCTATGATCCCTCTGGAGTGACTTGTTTACAACCAGCCCCCTCTCCTCCATCCCTATCTCCACCTTCCTCCATCCCTATCTCCCTATCTCCCCATCTCCCTTCCTCCATCCCTATCTCCCCCATATCTCCCTTCCTCCATCCCTATCTCCCTTCCTCCATCCCTATCTCCCCATCTCCCTTCCTCCATCCCTATCTCCCCCTTCCTCCAGCCCTATCTCCCCATCTCCCTTCCTCCATCCCTATCGCTCTCTCCCTTTCCATATCTCCCTTCCTCTCTCTCTCCTTCTCTCCATATCTCCCTCCCTAGCTCCTCTCTCCCTATCCCTCTCTCCATCCCTATCTCCCCATCTCCCTTCCTCCATCCCTATCTCCCTCCTTCTCTCCATATCTCCCTCCCTATCTCCTCTCTCCCCCTTCCTCCATCCCTATCTCCCTCCTTCTCTCCATATCTCCCTCCCTATCTCCTCTCTCCCCCTTCCTCCATCCCTATCTCCCTCCTTCTGTCCATATCTCCCTCCCTATCCCTCTCTCCATCCCTCTCTCCATCCACTGTGTCATCACATTGTTCATTAGCAACACGGTAGGCTACAGAACGTAATGACCTAACCCTCTCCTCTGTGTGGTAAATCACCACACCCTACCTCATCTGCTCTCCTGTCCCATCAAAAGGTTGTAAAGAATGCAGTCAGCTTAGTATAATGAAAAAGCAGCCCAGATTTATATTGCTCCCCCCCCCAACACAGAACAGGCTAGGCTGGCTGGCCGGCTGTCTGGGAGGGAAGAAAAATGCCAAATGAAAAATGGGGCCTTTTGAAGATACAGCCTATGGTTGGTGGGTTGTGGTTGGTGTAGTTGATGGTTGGTGTGGTTGATGATTTGTGGTTGGATAGTTGGTGGGTGGTGGTTGGTGTAATTGGTGGTAGGTGGGTGGTGGTTGGTGTAATTGGTGGTAGGTGGGTGGTAGATGGTGGGTAGTGGAATTGGTGGTAGGTGTAGGTTGGTATAGTTGCTGGTTGGGTACTGTAATTGGTGGATGGTGTAGTTGGTGGATGGTGTAGTTGGTGGATGGTGTAGTTGGTGGTTGGTGGATGGTGTAGTTTGTGGTTGGTGGTTTGGTGGATGGTGTAGTTGGTGGTTGGTGTAGTTGGTGGTTGGTGTAGTTGGTAGTTTGGTGGATGGTGTAGTTGGTGAGAACTAATAATAGTCTATGAGAACAAAGGAATGTGTCACCACAAGTGTCGCCGTCAGTCTCGAGTCTGAGGCGACTGCCGAGAAAGCAACATCCCCCTTCCCCATCTCGTTATGTTTGATCATAAGCTGAGGTTGCTCTGTTTTCTGTCATGTACAGTTGTCCTGGTTTCACTCACTGGTTGTCTTGGCTTCACTCACTGGTTGTCTTGGCTTCACTCACTGGTTGTCTGGGAATCACTCACTCTACAACCGTAGAGACCTTCACCCTGTTCATAACAACAGTAGAGACCTTCACCCTGTTAATAACAGCAGAGACCTTCACCCTGTTAATAACAACAGCAGAGACCTTCACCCTGTTCATAACAACAGTAGAGACCTTCACTCTGTTCATAACAACAGCAGAGACCTTCACCCTGTTCATATCAACAGTAGAGACCTTCACCCTGTTAATATCAACAGTAGAGACCTTCACTCTGTTAATAACCACAGTAGAGACCTTCACCATGTTAATAACAACAGTAGAGACCTTCCCTCTGTTAATAACCACAGTAGAGACCTTCACCATGTGAATATCAACAGTAGAGACCTTCACTCTGTTAATAACCACAGTAGAGACCTTCACCATGTTAATAACAACAGTAGAGACCTTCACTGGTGGACATTCCCCATTGAACATGGCTTTTAGTCCAGGAGTAGGCTTGTACCCTGATGTTATGGTGTCTTGGGCTCTAGAACGGTGCCTTCAAAGTCAAATATAAATGCAACTATTACGAACTCGGATACCTCGTGCACCTTGACCTGTTGTTTCGGCCTGTTGCGCCGGCCTGATTTTTTTTATTTTTTTAAATGTTTATTTCGCCTTTATTTAACCAGGTAGGCTAGTTGAGAACAAGTTCTCATTTGCAACTGCGACCTGGCCAAGATAAAGCATAGCAGTGTGAACAGACAACACAGAGTTACACATGTAGTAAACAATTAACAAGTCAATAACACAGTAGAAGAAAAAAAGGGGAGTCTATATGCATTGTGTGCAAAAGGCATGAGGAGGTAGGCGAATAATTACAATTTTGCAGATTAATAACACTGGAGTGATAAATGATCAGATGGTCATGTACAGGTAGAGATATTGGTGTACAAAAGAGCAGAAATGTAAATAAATAAAAACAGTATGGGGATGAGGTAGGTAAAAATGGGTGGGCTATTTACCGATAGACTATGTACAGCTGCAGCGATCGGTTAACTGCTCAGATAGCAGATGTTTGAAGTTGGTGAGGGAGATAAAAGTCTCCAACTTCAGCGATTTTTGCAATTTGTTCCAATCACAGGCAGCAGAGAACTGGAACGAAAGGCGGCCAAATGAGGTGTTGGCTTTAGGGATGATCAGTGAGATACACCTGCTGGAGCGCGTGCTACGGATGGGTGTTGCCATCATGACCAGTGAACTGAGATAAGGCGGAGCTTTACCTAGCATGGACTTGTAGATGACCTGGAGCCAGTGGGTCTGGCGACGAATATGTAGCGAGGGCCAGCCGACTAGAGCATACAAGTCGCAGTGGTGGGTGGTATAAGGTGCTTTAGTGACAAAACGGATGGCACTGTGATAAACTGCATAAGTTTGCTGAGTAGAGTGTTGGAAGCAATTTTGTAGATGACATCGCCGAAGTCTAGGATCGGTAGGATAGTCAGTTTTACTAGGGTAAGTTTGGCGGCGTGAGTGAAGGAGGCTTTGTTGCGGAATAGAAAGCCGACTCTTGATTTGATTTTCGATTGGAGATGTTTGATATGAGTCTGGAAGGAGAGTTTACAGTCTAGCCAGACACCTAGGTACTTATAGATGTCCACATATTCAAGGTTGGAACCATCCAGGGTGGTGATGCTGGTCAGGCGTGCGGGTGCAGGCAGCGAACGGTTGAAAAGCATGCATTTGGTTTTACTAGCGTTTAAGAGCAGTTGGAGGCCACGGAAGGAGTGTTGTATGGCATTGAAGCTCGTTTGGAGGTTAGATAGCACAGTGTCCAAGGACGGGCCGGAAGTATATAGAATGGTGTCATCTGCGTAGAGGTGGATCAGGGAATCGCCCGCAGCAAGAGCAACATAATTGATATATACAGAGAAAAGAGTCGGCCCGAGGATTGAACCCTGTGGCACCCCCATAGAGACTGCCAGAGGACCGGACAGCATGCCCTCCGATTTGACACACTGAACTCTGTCTGCAAAGTAATTGGTAAACCTGTCAAGGCAGTCATCTCAAAAACCTAGGCTACTGAGTCTGCCGATAAGAATATGGTGATTGACAGAGTCGAAAGCCTTGGCAAGGTCGATGAAGATGGCTGCACAGTACTGTCTTTTATCGATGGCGGTTATGATATCGTTTAGTACCTTGAGCGTGGCTGAGGTGCACCCGTGGCCGGCTCGGAAACCAGATTGCACAGCGGAGAAGGTACGGTGGGATTCGAGATGGTCAGTGACCTGTTTGTTGACTTGGCTTTCGAAGACCTTAGATAGGCAGGGCAGGATGGATATAGGTCTGTAACAGTTTGGGTCCAGGGTGTCTCCCCCTTTGAAGAGGGGGATGACTGCGGCAGCTTTCCAATCCTTGGGGATCTCAGACGATATGAAAGAGAGGTTGAACAGGCTGGTAATAGGGGTTGCGACAATGGCGGCGGATAGTTTCAGAAATAGAGAGTCCAGATTGTCAAGCCCAGCTGATTTGTACGGGTCCAGGTTTTGCAGCTTTTTCAGAACATCTGCTATCTGGATTTGGGTAAAGGAGAACCTGGAGAGGCTTGGGCGAGTAGCTGCGGGGGGGGCGGAGCTGTTGGCCGAGGTTGGAGTAGCCAGGCGGAAGGCATGGCCAGCTGTTGAGAAATGCTTGTTGAAGTTTTTGATAATCATGGATTTATCGGTGGTGACCGTGTTACCTAGCCTCAGTGCAGTGGGCAGCTGGGAGGAGGTGCTCTTGTTCTCCATGGACTTCATAGTGTCCCAGAACTTTTTGGAGTTGGAGCTACAGGATGCAAACTTCTGCCTGAAGAAGCTGGCCTTAGCTTTCCTGACTGACTGCGTGTATTGGTTCCTGACTTCCCTGAACAGTTGCATATCGCGGGGACTATTCGATGCTATTGCAGTCTGCCACAGGATATTTTTGTGCTGGTCGAGGGCAGTCAGGTCTGGAGTGAACCAAGGGCTGTATCTGTTCTTAGTTCTGCATTTTTTGAATGGAGCATGCTTATCTAAAATGGTGAGGAAGTTACTTTTAAAGAATGACCAGGCATCCTCAACTGACGGGATGAGGTCAATGTCCTTCCATGATACCCGGGCCAGGTCGATTAGAAAGGCCTGCTCACAGAAGTGTTTTAGGGAGCGTTTGACAGTGATGAGGGGTGGTCGTTTGACTGCGGCTCCGTAGCGGATACAGGCAATGAGGCAGTGATCGCTAAGATCCTGGTTGAAGACAGCAGAGGTGTATTTGGAGGGCCAGTTGGTCAGGATGACGTCTATGAGGGTGCCCTTGTTTACAGATTTAAGGTTGTACCTGGTGGGTTCCTTGATGATTTGTGTGAGATTGAGGGCATCTAGCTTAGATTGTAGGACTGCCGAGGTGTTAAGCATATCCCAGTTTAGGTCACCTAACAGAACAAACTCTGAAGCTAGATGCGCCGGCCTGATGTTTATAAAGTTTTATTTAGTTTGTATTTGTGTTTATTATGGAACCCCTTTAGCTGCTGTTTTAGGCATCAGTTATTCTTCGTGGCAAAATTAAGGCAGTTATACAATTTTTAAAAACATTAACCATCCATAGTTCAAATTCAAGCCCTGGCAGATGATGCGCTAGTTTGACAACCACTTTACTAGCTAGCTTCTTGTAAATCGGAATGATAGAGAATGCTATTAAAGGGGCTTTTAAAACGGTAAATGCAATTTCAAGTCACTTCCAGATGACTCTCTGGATTTAACCAAAGTAATTCGCATCTACGGCTGAATTTGTTTATCACGGAAGTACATCGAGTCTTCGTTATCATTTACAACCGTTGACGCCAGCAACACAAGTAATGTTACTAGTAGCAATGGAGGACATCTTCGGCAGGCTAAGCTAGAAGAGCGTGCGTGCGAGAGGCCTATGGACAAGAGGACGAGCAGCAAGCTAACACAAGCAATAGCCAAGTGGCTAGCTACAGCTTGCAGGCCAGTCCACATTGTGGAGGACGAAGGCTTGAGGGATATCATTTGGATAGCATCGAACGACTCAACGTAGGAGTTACCCTTGAAAACCCCCGTCGTTACAAGAATACACAAGCTGTGTGAAAGCTACCAAACCGGAGTAGTTGAAACTCATGGGAGACCACTGGACTTCGGTCAGTAAGCACAACGGCCTTGGGGTTACTGAGCACCACATTGATGAAAACTAGAAACTGCATTCACACGCTTTGGTGTTAATGAAGACAGAAGAGAGCCACATGTGCCGAACATTTCATGGATCTAGCAAAGCAGTGGAACATTGAAAACAAAGTTACCACAGAGAGTGCATGTTTTATTTATTTATCTAGGCAAGTCAGTTTTAAGAACAAATTCTTGTTTTCAATGACGGCCTTGTTCAGGGGCAGAACGACAGATTTGTACCTTGCCAGCTCGGGGATTCAATCTTGCAACCACTTGGTTACTAGTCCAACGCTCTAACCACTAGGCTACCTGCCTCTAACCACTAGGCTACCTGCCTCTAACCACTAGGCTACCTGCCTCTAACCACTAGGCTACCTGCCTCTAACCACTAGGCTACCTGCCTCTAACCACTAGGCTACCTGCCTCTAACCACTAGGCTACCTGCCTCTAACCACTAGGCTACCTGCCTCTAACCACTAGGCTACCTGCTCTAACCACTAGGCTACCTGCCTCTAACCACTAGGCTACCTGCCTCTAACCACTAGGCTACCTGCCTCTAACCACTAGGCTACCTGCCTCTAACCACTAGGCTACCTGTCGCCCTGGAACATGAATGCAGCTGCGAGACATCTACCTTTTGAACACGTGGCCTGCACCGCACACAGTCTCCAAAGGTCCATCACAGTGTCCCTTCAGAACAGCGGGTTCGACAATGCCCCAGCTAAATGCCGAAAAATTGTTGGGCATTTCAAACACAGCTCACAAAACGCTGCATATATAAACAGAATATGACATTTGAAATTGTTCCTCATCTCCTGTTCACGCTGCTCGGTCCTTTGTTGATATTCTGTCACGAACGTGAGGAGAGACGGACCAAGGCACAGCGGATGTTGAGTTCCACATATTTATTATAAAGTGAAACCTAGCAAAACAAAAACAATAAATCAAATAAACTAACAACGAACCGTGACTACGTGATGCACAAAAAACAAAATAATATCCCACAAACACAGGTGTGAACAATAACTACTTAAATATGATCCCCAATTAGAGACGACGATTACCAGCTGCTTTTAATTGAGAGTAATACAAATCACCAACATAGAAATAATAAACTAGAACCCCACATAGAAATAGTAAACTAGAATACCCCCCAGGCACGCCCTGACCTACTACACCATAGAGAAACAAAGGCTCTCTATGGTCAGGGCGTGACAGAAATGTCTTTATAATTTTGGAACTTTGTTGAGTGTAATGTTTACTTTAGATTTTTTTATTGTTTATTTCAATTTTGTTTGTCCATTTCACTTGCTTTGGCAATGTAAACATGTTTCCCCATGCCAATAAAGCCCCTTGAATTGACAGACAGACAGACAGACAGACAGACAGACAGACAGACAGACAGACAGACAGACAGACAGACAGACAGACAGACAGACAGAGCCCAGCGTTACAAAGCAGAGCCCAGGGTTACAAAGCAGAGCCCAGGGTTACAAAGAACCCAGCGTTAGCAGAACCCAGGGTTACAAAGCAGAGGCCAGCGTTACAAAGCAGAGGCCAGCGTTACAAAGCAGAGGCCAGCGTTACAAAGCAGAGGCCAGCGTTACAAAGCAGAGGCCAGCGTTACAAAGCAGAGGCCAGCGTTACAAAGCAGAGGCCAGCGTTACAAAGCAGAGGCCAGCGTTACAAAGCAGAGGCCAGCGTTACAAAGCAGAGGCCAGCGTTACAAAGCAGAGGCCAGCGTTACAAAGCAGAGCCCAGCGTTACAAAGCAGAGCCCAGCGTTACAAAGCAGAGCCCAGCGTTACAAAGCAGAACCCAGGGTTACAAAGCAGAACCCAGGGTTACAAAGCAGAACCCAGGGTTACAAAGCAGAACCCAGGGTTACAAAGCAGAACCCAGGGTTACAAAGCAGAACCCAGCGTTACAAAGCAGAACCCAGCGTTACAAAGCAGAACCCAGCGTTACAGAGAACCCAGCGTTACAAAGCAGAGGCCAGCGTTACAAAGCAGAGGCCAGCGTTACAAAGCAGAGGCCAGCGTTACAAAGCAGAGGCCAGCGTTACAAAGCAGAGGCCAGACAAAGCAGAGGCCAGCGTTACAAAGCAGAGGCCAGAAGAGGCCAGCGTTACAAAGCAGAGGCAGAAGAGGCCAGCGTTACAAAGCAGAGGCCAGCGTTACAGAGAGGCCAGCAGCGAGGCCAGCGTTACAAAGCAGAGGCCAGCGTTACAAAGCAGAGGCCAGCGTTACAAAGCAGAGGCCAGCGTTACAAAGCAGAGGCCAGCGTTACAAAGCAGAGGCCAGCGTTACAAAGCAGAGGCCAGCGTTACAAAGCAGAGGCCAGCGTTACAAAGCAGAGGCCAGCGTTACAAAGCAGAGGCCAGCGTTACAAAGCAGAGGCCAGCGTTACAAAGCAGAGGCCAGCGTTACAAAGCAGAGGCCAGCGTTACAAAGCAGAGGCCAGCGTTACAAAGCAGAGGCCAGCGTTACAAAGCAGAGGCCAGCGTTACAAAGCAGAGGCCAGCGTTACAAAGCAGAGGCCAGCGTTACAAAGCAGAGGCCAGCGTTACAAAGCAGAGGCCAGCGTTACAAAGCAGAGGCCAGCGTTACAAAGCAGAGGCCAAAAAGCAGAGGCCAGCGTTACAAAGCAGAGGCCAGCGTTACAAAGCAGAGGCCAGCGTTACAAAGCAGAGGCCAGCGTTACAAAGCAGAGGCCAGCGTTACAAAGCAGAGGCCAGCGTTAAAAGCAGAGGCCAGCGTTACAAAGCAGAGGCCAGCGTTACAAAGCAGAGGCCAGCGTTACAAAGCAGAGGCCAGCGTTACAAAGCAGAGGCCAGCGTTACAAAGCAGAGGCCAGCGTTACAAAGCAGAGGCCAGCGTTACAAAGCAGAGGCCAGCGTTACAAAGCAGAGGCCAGCGTTACAAAGCAGAGGCCAGCGTTACAAAGCAGAGGCCAGCGTTACAAAGCAGAGGCCAGCGTTACAAAGCAGAGGCCAGCGTTACAAAGCAGAGGCCAGCGTTACAAAGCAGAGGCCAGCGTTACAAAGCAGAGGCCAGCGTTACAAAGCAGAGGCCAGCGTTACAAAGCAGAGGCCAGCGTTACAAAGCAGAGGCCAGCGTTACAAAGCAGAGGCCAGCGTTACAAAGCAGAGGCCAGCGTTACAAAGCAGAGGCCAGCGTTACAAAGCAGAGGCCAGCGTTACAAAGCAGAGGCCAGCGTTACAAAGCAGAGGCCAGCGTTACAAAGCAGAGGCCAGCGTTACAAAGCAGAGGCCAGCGTTACAAAGCAGAGGCCAGCGTTACAAAGCAGAGGCCAGCGTTACAAAGCAGAGGCCAGCGTTAGCAGAGGCCAGCGTTACAAAGCAGAGGCCAGCGTTACAAAGCAGAGGCCAGCGTTACAAAGCAGAGGCCAGCGTTACAAAGCAGAGGCCAGCGTTACAAAGCAGAGGCCAGCGTTACAAAGCAGAGGCCAGCGTTACAAAGCAGAGGCCAGCGTTACAAAGCAGAGGCCAGCGTTACAAAGCAGAGGCCAGCGTTAGCGTTACAAAGCAGAGGCCAGCGTTACAAAGCAGAGGCCAGCGTTAGCAGAGGCCAGCGTTACAAAGCAGAGGCCAGCGTTACAAAGCAGAGGCCAGCGTTACAAAGCAGAGGCCAGCGTTACAAAGCAGAGGCCAGCGTTACAAAGCAGAGGCCAGCGTTACAAAGCAGAGGCCAGCGTTACAGAGGCCAGCGTTAAAGCAGAGGCCAGCGTTACAAAGCAGAGGCCAGCGTTACAAAGCAGAGGCCAGAGGCCAGCGTTACAAAGCAGAGGCCAGCGTTACAAAGCAGAGGCCAGCGTTACAAAGCAGAGGCCAGCGTTACAAAGCAGAGGCCAGCGTTACAAAGCAGAGGCCAGCGTTACAAAGCAGAGGCCAGCGTTACAAAGCAGAGGCCAGCGTTACAAAGCAGAGGCCAGCGTTACAAAGCAGAGGCCAGCGTTACAAAGCAGAGGCCAGCGTTACAAAGCAGAGGCCAGCGTTACAAAGCAGAGGCCAGCATTACAAAGCAGAACCCAGCATCAACATGGAAGACTGTCTACTACAGTGGTGGTCACAGCATGCAGGGGCACACACCAGGCTGGCCTGCCTTGGCACGAAAGGAACCTGGCAACGCCTGTCACATCAGTACCTTGTATTTTCAGTACCAGCTTTATCATCTGAAAATGTCAACAAGTCTGTTTGTCTTTACAGCAACTGGCTCGGTGGAAATAAACAGGAGAACGACTGCAGTGTCACAGGATTACATTGTTGGACACGTTTTTGCTCTTTGTATCCATAGAGTCAGGAGTATTTTTTTTCTTCTTATAGCCAACACTCCAATCACTAATTGGAACAATTAGAACAATAATTTGGAATGGCTGAAGATTTAAGTGTGTGTGTGTGTGTGTGTGTGTGTGTGTGTGTGTGTGTGTGTGTGTGTGTGTGTGTGTGTGTGTGTGTGTGTGTGTGTGTGTGTGTGTGTGTGTGTGTGTGTGTTTGTATTGCCTGAATTGAGAAAAGAAAGAGAGATAATTAATTGGTAAGTTACAGGACTTTTGTATTGCTTAACTTGTTTATGGCATTTAAAACGTTCTGAAACAGAATATTGTTTTGTTTTTCAGGCCCTACATGCTTTATAACTAAAATGAAAACATTGTTTATCACCAACTTTGAGCAAATAAAAAAGTAGCGATTAATCACGATTAATTATTTTTTATCATTTGACAGCCCTAAATACAATACATTCAAAACAGATTTCACACTAAGTGTCCTCAGGCTCCATTACCATATACAGCTGAAGTCAGAAGTTTACATACACTTAGGCTGAGAGTCATGAAAACTCATTTTTCAACCACTCTACTAATTTCTTGTTGACAAACTATAGCTTTGGTAAGTCGGTTAGGACACCTACTTTGTGCATGACACAAGAAAATGTTCCAACAATTGTTTACAGACAGATTATTTCACTTATAATTCACTGTATCACAATTCCAGTGGGTCAGAAGTTTACATACACTAAGTGCCTTTAAACAGCTTGGAAAATGATGTCATGGCTTTAGAAGCTTCTGATAGGCTAATGGACATAATTAGAGTCAATTGGAGGTGTACCTGTGGATGTATTTCAAGGCCTACTTTCAAACTCAGCGCCTCTTTGCTTGACATCATGGGAAAATCAAAGGAAATCAGCCAAGACCCTTGTAGACCTCTACAAGTCTGGTTCATCCTTGGGAGCAATTTCCAAACTCCTGAAGGTACCACGTTTGTCTGTACAAACAATAGTACGCAAGTATAAACACCATGGGACCACACAGCCGTCATACCGCCCAGGAAGGAGATGCGTTCTGTCTATTAGAGATTAACGTACTTTGGTGTGAAAAGTGAAAATCAATCCCAGAACAAAGGCAGATCCATATAACCTGAAAGGCCGCTCAGCAAGGAAGAAGCCACTGCTCCAAAACAGCCATAAAAAAGCCAGACTGTGGTTTGCAACTGCACATGGGGACAAAGATTATACTTTTTGGAGAAATGTCCTCAGGTCTGATGAAACAAAATTTAACTGTTTGGTCATAATGACCATCGTTATGTTTGGAGGAAAAAGGGGGAGGCTTGCAAGCCGAAGAACACCATCCCAACCGTGAAGCACGGGGGTGGCAGCATCATGTTGTGGGGGTGCTTTGCTGCAGGAGGGACTGGTGCACTTCACAAAATAGATGACATCATGATGAGGGACAATTATGTGGATATATTGAAGTAACATCTCAAGACATCAGGTTTAATCTTGGTCACAAATGGGTCTTCCAAATGGACAATGACCCCAAGCATACTTCCAAGGTTGTGGCAAAATGACTTAAGGACAACAAAGTCAAGGTATTGGAGTGGCCCTCACAAAGCCCTGACCTCAATCCTATTGAACATTTGTGGGAAGAACTGAAAAAGCGTGTGTGAGCAAGGAGGCCTACAAACCTGACTCAGTTACACCAGCTCTGTCAGGAGGAACGGGCCAAAATTCACCCAACTTATTGTGGGAAGCTTGTGGAAGGCTACCCAAAACGTTTGACCCCAATTTGAACAATTTAAAGGTAATGCTACCAAATACTAATTGAGTGTATGTAAACTTTCGACCTACTGGGAATGTGATGAAATAAATTAAAGCTGAAATAAATAATTCTCTACTATTTTTCTGACATTTCACATTCTTTAAAATAAATTGGTGATCCTAACTGACCTAAGACAGGGAATTTTTACTACGATTAAATGTCAGGAATTGTGAAAAACAAAGTTTAAATGTATTTGGCTAAGGTGTATGTAAACTTCCAACTTCAACTGTATCTACAACACAAAATCCATGTGTGTGTATACTGCGTATGTTATCATGTGTGTGTATACTGCGTATGTTATCATGTGTGTGTATACTGTGTATGTTATCATGTGTGTGTGTGTTTGCATGTGTCTGTGCCTATGTTTGTGTTACTTCACTGTCTCTGCTGTTCCATAAAGTGTTTTTTAATCTGTTTTTAAAAAAAATGATTCTACTGCTGCATCAGTTATCTGATGTGGAATAGAGTTCCATGTAGTCATGTCTCTATGTAGTACTGTGGAATAGAGTTCCATGTAGTCATGGCTCTATGTAGTACTGTGGAATAGAGTTCCATGTAGTCATGGTTCTATGTAGTACTGTGGAATAGAGTTCCATGTAGTCATGGCTCTATGTAGTACTGTGGAATAGAGTTCCATGTAGTCATGGCTCTATGTAGTACTGTGGAATAGAGTTCCATGTAGTCATGGCTCTATGTAGTACTATGGAATAGAGTTCCATGTAGTCATGGCTCTATGTAGTACTGTGGAATAGAGTTCCATGTAGTCATGTCTCTATGTAGTACTGTGGAATAGAGTTCCATGTAGTCATGGCTCTATGTAGTACTGTGGAATAGAGTTCCATGTAGTCATGGCTCTATGTAGTACTGTGGAATAGAGTTCCATGTAGTCATGGTTCTATGTAGTACTGTGGAATAGAGTTCCATGTAGTCATGGCTCTATGTAGTACTGTGGAATAGAGTTCCATGTAGTCATGGTTCTATGTAGTACTGTGGAATAGAGTTCCATGTAGTCATGGCTCTATGTAGTACTGTGGAATAGAGTTCCATGTAGTCATGGCTCTATGTAGTACTGTGGAATAGAGTTCCATGTAGTCATGGCTCTATGTAGTACTGTGGAATAGAGTTCCATGTAGTCATGGCTCTATGTAGTACTGTGGAATAGAGTTCCATGTAGTCATGGTTCTATGTAGTACTGTGGAATAGAGTTCCATGTAGTCATGGCTCTGTGTAGTACTGTGGAATAGAGTTCCATGTAGTCATGGCTCTGTGTAGTACTGTGGAATAGAGTTCCATGTAGTCATGGTTCTATGTAGTACTGTGGAATAGAGTTCCATGTAGTCATGGTTATATGTAGTACTGTGGAATAGAGTTCCATGTAGTCATGGTTCTATGTAGTACTGTGCGCCTCCCATAGTCTGTTCTTGTCTTGGGGACTGTGAAGAGACCTCCGGTGACATGTCTTTTGAGGTATGCATGGGTGTCTGAGCTGTGAGCCTAGTCGTTTAAACAGACGCACGGTTCTTTCAACATGTCAATACCTCTCACAAATAAAGTCAAATCTCTCCTCCACTTTGAGCCAGGAGAGATTGACATGCATATTACTAATGTTGTCTACATGTGTACATCAAAGGGCCAGCCGTGCTGCCCTGTTCTGAGCCAATTGCAATTTTTCTAAGTTCCCTCTTTGTGGCACCTGACCACAATACTGAAAAGTAGTCCAGATCCGACAAAACTAGGGCCTGTAGGACCTGCCTTGTTGATAGTGTTGTTAAGAAGGTAGAAACTAGGGCCTGTAGGACCTGCCTTGTTGATAGTGTTGTTAAGAAGGGACCTGCCTTGTTGATAGTGTTGTTAAAAGGTAGAAACTAGGACCTGCCTTGTTGATAGTGTTGTTACTAGGACCTGCCTTGTTGATAGTGTTGTTAAGAAGGTAGAAACTAGGGCCTGTAGGACCTGCCTTGTTGATAGTGTTGTTAAGAAGGTAGAAACTAGGGCCTGTAGGACCTGCCTTGTAGTGTTGTTATAGTGTTGGACCTTTGTTGAAGAAGGGTAGAAACTAGGGCCTGTAGGACCTGCCTTGTTGATAGTGTTGTTAAGAAGGTAGAAACTAGGACCTGCCTTGTTGATAGTGTTGTTAAGAAGGTAGAAACTAGGGCCTGTAGGACCTGCCTTGTTGATAGTGTTGTTAAGAAGGTAGAAACTAGGACCTGCCTTGTTGATAGTGTTGTTAAGAAGGTAGAAACTAGGGCCTGTAGGACCTGCCTTGTTGATAGTGTTGTTAAGAAGGTATAAACTATGGCCTGTAGGACCTCCCTTGTTGATAGTGTTGTTAAGAAGGTAGAAACTAGGCCTGTAGGAACTGCCTTGTTGATAGTGTTGTTAAGAAGGTAGAAACTAGGACCTGCCCTGCCTTGTTGAGGTTGTTACCCTGCCTTGTTGATAGTGTTGTTAAGAAGGTATAAACTATGGCCTGTAGGACCTCCCTTGTTGATAGTGTTGTTAAGAAGGTAGAAACTAGAGCCTGTAGGACCTGCCTTGTTGATAGTGTTGTTAAGAAGGTAGAAACTAGGGCCTGTAGGATCTGCCTTGTTGATAGTGTTGTTAAGAAGGTAGAAACTAGGACCTGTAGGAACTGCCTTGTTGATAGTGTTGTTAAGAAGGTAGAAACTAGGACCTGTAGGACCTGCCTTGTTGATAGTGTTGTTAAGGTAGAAACTAGGGCCTGTAGGACCTGCCTTGTTGATAGTGTTGTTAAGAAAGTAGAAACTAGGGCCTGTAGGACCTGCCTTGTTGATAGTGTTGTTAAGAAGGTAGAAACTAGGGCCTGTAGGACCTGCCATGTTGATAGTGCTGTTAAGAAGGCAGAGCAGAGCTTTATTATGGACAGACTTCTCCCCATCTTAGCTACTGTTGTATCAACATGTTTTGACCATGACAGTTTTACAATCCAGAGTTACTCCAAGCAGTTTAGTCACCTCAACTTGCTCAATTTCCACATTATTTATTACAAGAAATAGTTGAGGTTTAGGGTTTAGTGAATGATTTGTCCCAAATACAATGATTTTAGTTTTTGAAATATTTAGGACTAACTTATTCCTTGCCACCCATTCTGAAACTAACTGCAGCTCTTTGTTAAGTGTTTTAGTCATTTCAGTTGCTGTAGTAGCTGATGTGTATAGTGTTGATAGTGTTAATGTATAGTTACTCAAAGTTAGTCAATGGTAAATGGATGTAAAGCCGTAACACATACGTTTTTTTCTAGCAGCAGATCAATATTGTCAAAAGCTGCACTGAAGTCTAACAAAACAGCCCCCAAAATCTTTTTATCCTCAATTTCTCTCAGCCAATCTTCAGTCATTTGTGTAAGTGCTGTGCTTGTTGAATGTCCTTCCCTATCAGCGTACTGAAAGTCTAAGGTCAATTTGTTTAAAACAGCATTGTATCTGGTCAAACACCATTGGTTCCAAAACTTTACTAAGGGTTGGTAACAGGTTGATTGGTCGGCTATTTGAGCCAGTAAAGGGGGCTTTACTATTCTTAGGAAGCTAAATGACTCAAGCTTCCCTCCAGGCCTGAGGACACACACTCTAGTAGGCTTAAACTGAAGATGTGGCAAATAGGAGTGGCATCATCGTCCACTGTATTATCCTCAGTAATTTTCCATCCAAGCTTGTCATTGTTGATAGACAACAATAATCTTCCACACTCACTTAACAGAATTCAAAATGACAATTCTTGTCTTTCATAATTTGGTCAGATATACTTGGATTTGTAGTGTCAGCTTCTGTTGCTGACATGCACTACCTAAATCTGCTATTCTACTATTCTTACCAATGAAAAATCATGAAAGTAGTTGGCAATATCAGTGTGTTTTTTGATGAATGAGCCATCTGATTCAATGAATGATGGAGCTGAGTTTGAGCCTTTTTTCCCAAAATGTAATTTAAGGTGCCCCAAAGCTTTTTACTATTTTTGAATGAATCTTTATGTAATTTATCTTTGCTTCATAGTGCAGAGTGTCTTTTTATTCAGTTCAGTCACATCATTTCTCTATTTGCAGTATGTTTGCCAATCGGTTGTGCAGCCAGACTTATTTGCCATTCATTTTGCCTCATCCCTCTCAACCATAACATTTTTAAATACGTCATCAATCAGTTTTTACAGTCATTTTCCTAAAGGGTTCGTGCTTATTAGTATCTGGAATATTCAATTTCATTAATGGATAAAGTGCAGCATCTGGTTGCTCCTCGTTACACACCACGGACCAACAAATATTCTTTACATCAACAACATAGGAATCACTACAAAACATATTGTATGACCTCTTATGCAGTAGACCAGCCTTTGGAACTTTGATATGGTTACTATATTGTGATCACAATATTCGATGGATCTGTATTCTGCTTTCAAGCACATTTCTGCAGCATTAGTAAAGATGTGATCAATATGTGTTGATGATTTCATTACTGTACGGTTTGTAACTATCCTGGTAGGTTGACTGATAACATGAACCAAGCTGAAGGCACTGGTGACAGTTTGAAGCTTTTTCTTGAGTGAGCAGCTCGACGAAAGCCAGTCAATATATTTAAATCACTCAGAAAATGTCAACCTCTCTGTTGATATCACATACATGATCAGTCATTTCACACATGTTATCCAGATACTGACTGTTAGCACTTGGTGGTATATAGCAGCTTCCCACCAGAATGGGCTTTAGGTGAGGCAGATGAACCTGTAGCCATATTACTTCAGTAGTATTTAACATTATCCAGATACTGACTGTTAACACTTGGTGGTCTATAGCAGCTTCCCACCAGAATGGGCTTTAGGTGAGGCAGATGAACCTGTAGCCATATTACTTCAGTAGTATTTAACATTATCCAGGTACTGACTGTTAGCACTTGGTCTGTAGCAGCTTCCCACCAGAATGGGCTTTAGGTAAGGTAGATGAACCTGTAGCCATATTACTTCAGTAGTATTTAACATGAGATCCTGTCACCACCAGAATGGGCTTTAGTTGAGGCAGATGAACCTGTAGCCATATTACTTCAACAGTATTTAACATGAGATCCTCTCTAATCTCTACAGGAATGTGGTTCTGAATATAAACAGCAGCACCTCCACCTTTGGTATTTCTGTCTTTTCTGTAAATGTTATATCCATGTATTGCTACCACTGTATCATCAAAGGTATAATCTAAGTGAGTTTCAGAGATATGAATGTCATCTGTTACTAGCAAGTTATTCATAACATGAACCTTGTTTCTTAAACTACATATGTTAGTGTGGGCATTTTTGAACACTTTTCTGGGATGCTTGCTTGTTTTCATTGCTTTACTGGGAAGATTAGCAGAAGTAGATATTCTCATGTTATTTAGGTTAGTGCAGGGTGATCTGCACACATTGGACTTCCTACTAGGGCACACCGCCTCGGTGCTAACAGCATTAATTTGGTCAACAGGCACATGATTTCTGCATTCAATAGCTGTAGGATCAGCAGAGGCATTCAGGGCAGTTAGAGGGGCATAAATTAGGTTACTTACATTGTGTCTTCCAACACCCCTGGGATAATGTACATTTGCTGAAGCATTATGCCAACTCAGAGACACAATGGTAGAGATTAACTGAGCTGGGGTCATTGATAAATCATTGTCTCAATGCAGCCTTATAGTGCTGTGAAAGGATCCGGGAACCCAAATGATTTGGGTGGATTCCATCCTCCTTATTAAAAGTGTTTTGTTTCCAAGAGGTATCAAAATCGTCAATGAAAGTTACACCCATTGAACTGCAATAATCACGTAGCCAGTTGTGAAGAGAAAGAATCTTGCTAAAGTGTTCAATGCCACGATTCAGAGAGGGCACAGGACCAGATATGATGGTTATTTTATTCGCGTCTAGCACAGAGTCATTCAGCTCTTTAAAATCCAGTTTCAACTGTTCAGAGCTGCTTTTCATAATTTCATTAAAACCCACATAGACTACGATGGAATCGATTTCCATGTCCGGACAAAGTACATTCGGCAGCAGCTTAGTAATGTTATTTACTCAAGCTTTGGGATAGGACATTGTTTTTGCACCAGGAAGAGTCACATTTCTTACCATTGAAGCAGACTTCAACCTGTCGTTTTAGCGGGATGCTGTTAAAAGCTAACTGAGTCTCGGGAATCCACGCAAAAAACAAGTTCTGTGTTTTATATTTAAAGAAAATGTGTAAAAAAATAAAAAACCGAGTGTTTCCAGCATACAGTGTTCAGCAGCACACACTGATGACGGTGCTCAGTGTCTAATGTCCTTCTATTCGGACTGTTGTGACTGTAACAGGTGGGTCTAATTCTAAGTTTGTGTCAAATCCTGCTGTTTTGGACTGGATGCTAGCTAGTCCTATGTGTTTGTGTTTGCTACCTCTAACCTGCGAAGGTCTAAGTTGTAATATAGTCCGCTTCCAAAGTTGCAATTGTTTCCTTGCGGAGGATTACATGAATGAGGTGGCTATCGTCAGCAAGCAAATTTCAATTCTGTGCGAATTTATAGGGAAAACGCTAATTGGAACTTTCTGGTTCTCAGCTCCTATGGCTGGACGCCACAAGGGGCGGATGGATGTTTCCCCACCTCATCATCTGTCCTTATCTGAAGGGTCTGTACTACCTGGAACTAGCCTGCCAAGGAAGTCGTCTCCATCTACTTCTTCTCTTCCATCTTGTAGTGAAGTAGATGGAGAACAACAAGAGGATTGGTCCAATCATGGTCCCATGTCATAAGTCGTGGAAACCGCAGTCTGCGAGAGTTCCGGAGCAGATTGACATGAAGAATAGCTTCGCAGGCCTTGTGCCTGATCTACCTGCGTCTTCATCGCCGGGACTGCCTGTGTCTGCGATGGCTGCGCTGACTCCAGCTGTGCTGACTCCAGCTGTGCTGACTCGAACAGGAGCTTCATCATCAAGTTTGCCTCCTTTCCCTCTCTCTGAATCTGATGGGTCTCTGCCTGCTGTGGGAGGTCTGGACCTATTGCCGGGAGCTGCGGGCGTACACTCTCCTGCTTCTCGTGGGCCTGTGACAGGTTCCATTAATTGTGTGAGTGGTAGGAATGGGCGGATTTCTCTGTTCCCTTCTCCGGCTGCTGTATTAGACAGTTGAATGGTGAGAAATGTCTCAGTCCCTGGAGCACAAACGTGTGCTATCCAGGAGCACGAGTACAAGACATCAATAAATTGCTACCTAACATTATAAATCTGCATCAGGACATCAATAATCTGCTACCTAACATTATAAATCTGCATCAGGACATCAATAATCTGCTACCTAACATTATAAATCTGCATCAGGACATCAATAATCTGCTACCTAACATTATAAATCTGCATCAGGACATCAATAATCTGCTACCTAACATTATAAATCTGCATCAGGACATCAATAATCTGCTACCTAACATTATAAATCTGCATCAGGACATCAATAAATTGCTACCTAACATTATAAATCTGCATCAGGACATCAATAAATTGCTACCTAACATTATAAATCTGCATCAGGACATCAATAATCTGCTACCAAACATTATAAATCTGCATCAGGACATCAATAAATTGCTACCAAACATTATAAACCTGCATCAGGACATCAATAATCTGCTCCCAAACATTTTAAACCTGCATCAGGACATCAATAAATTGCTACCTAACATTATAAATCTGCATCAGGACATCAATAATCTGCTACCTAACATTATAAATCTGCATCAGGACATCAATAATCTGCTACCTAACATTATAAATCTGCATCAGGACATCAATAATCTGCTACCTAACATTATAAATCTGCATCAGGACATCAATAATCTGCTACCTAACATTATAAATCTGCATCAGGACATCAATAAATTGCTACCTAACATTATAAATCTGCATCAGGACATCAATAAATTGCTACCTAACATTATAAATCTGCATCAGGACATCAATAATCTGCTACCAAACATTATAAACCTGCATCAGGACATCAATAATCTGCTCCCAAACATTATAAACCCGCATCAGGACATCAATAATCTGCTCCCAAACATTATAAACCTGCATCAGGACATCAATAATCTGCTCCCAAACATTATAAACCCGCATCAGGACATCAATAATCTGCTACCAAACATTATAAACCTGCATCAGGACATCAATAATCTGCTCCCAAACATTATAAACCTGCATCAGGACATCAATAATCTGCTCCCAAACATTATAAACCCGCATCAGGACATCAATAATCTGCTACCAAACATTATACACCTCCATCAGGAAATTAAGTATATTGTAGTTCATGTGGGATTCAATGACATTATGAAGGGCAGCTCAGAACGCCTGAAGGTGGATTTTAAACAACTGATTGGGTCTCTGCTTGACACCAACAAACACCCCATAATATCTGTCCCTCTGCCCTCACTAAACGTGGCATTGAACAGTTCAACAGACGTTTAACCCTCCATAACTGGCTACCAGACTATTACAGCTCCGTGGGTGAAACATTAACTGACAATGTTGATACCTTCTGGAAACAAAGCTTGTTTTATAAGGAGGAAGTGATCCACCCAAATCATTTGGGTTCCTGGATCCTTTCACAGCGTTATAAGGCTGCGTTGAGACAATGACTTATCAATGACCCAAGCCCAGCTAAGTTAATACCTACCATTGTGTCGCTGAGTTGGCATAATGCTTCAGCACATTCTACATTATACCAGGGGTGTTGGTAGACACAAGGTAAGTAACCTAATTATGTCCCTACAACTGCCCCGAATGCCTCTGCTGATCCTACAGCTATTGTATACAGTAATCATGTGCCTATAAACCAGAGTTATACTATTAGCACTGAGGCGGTGTGCACTAGCAGTATATCCAATGTGTGCAGCTCACCCTGCACCAACATAAATAATATGGGCATGTCTACTTCTGCTTAGCTTCCCAGTAAAGTAATGAAAACGATCAAGCATCCCGGAACAAATGTGCTCAAAATAGCCCACGTTAACATATGTAGCTTAAAAAACACGGTTCTTGAAATCAATAATTTGCTAGTAACAGATGACATTAATATTCTGACTATCTCTGAAACTCACTTAGATAATACCTTTGATGATACAGTGGTAGCAGTACAAGGTTATAACATCTACAGAAAAGACAGAAATGCCAACGGTGGAGGTGTTGACCCTTTATATTCAGAACCACATTCCTGTAAAGCTTAGAGAGGATTTCATGTTAAATATTGCTGAAGTAATATGGCTACAGGTTCATCTGCCTCAACTAAAGCCCATTCTGGTGGGAAGCTGCTATAGACCAAGTGCTAACAGTCAGTATCTGGATAACTTGTGTGAAATGCTTGATAACGTATGTGATATCAACAGAGAGGTTGATATTTTCTGGGTGATTTAAATATATTGACTGGCTTTCATCAAGCTCCCCACTCAAGAAAATAGCTTCAAGATGTTACCAGTGCCTTCAGCTTGGTTCATGTTATCAGTCAACCTACCAGGGCTGTTACAAACAGTACAGGAATGAAATCATCAACATGTATTGATCACATCTTTACTAATGCTGAAAAAAATTGCTTTACAGTATCCAAATCCATAGGATGTAGTGATCATAATATAGTAACCATATCTAGGAAAACCAAAGTTCCAAAGGCTGGGCCGAGTATAGTGTATAAGAGTTAAAATAAGTTTTGTAGCGATTCCAATGTTGATGATGTAAAGAATATTTGTTGGCCTGTGGTGTGTAATGAGGAGCAACCAGATGTTGCAATTTACACATTTATGAAATTGCTTATTCCAGTTATTAATAAGCATGAACCCATCAAGTAAATGACTGTAAAAAATGTAAATCCCCATGGATTGATTGTATGGTTGAGAGGGATGAGGCTAAATGAATGGCAAATAAGTCTGGCCGCACAACCGAATGGCAAACATATTGCAAATAGAGAAATAATGTAACATATTGCAAATTGAGAAATAATAATAAACTGAATTTAAAAAAGAAGAAACTTTACTATGAAAATGAGGATAAACTATATAAAGACTGATAATAAAATGCTTTGGAGCGCCTTAAATGAGCCCCCGGGGACTGACAAGTTGGATGGAAAATTACTGAGGACAATAGCGGACGATATCAGCACGCTGCTAGGGAAGGACATTCAACAAGCACAGAACTAAAACAAATGAATGGCTGAGAGAAATTGATGATAAAAAAAGATTACGGGAGAAGTTTTGTTAAACTTCAATGCGGCTTTTGACATTATCAATCACAGTCAGCTGATGGAAACACGTATGTGTCATGACTTTATACACCCTGCTATAATATGGAATAATAGTTACTTGACACACTGCTATAATGTGGATGACTCAACACTGTACACATCAGCTACTACAGACTGAAATGACTAAAACACTTAACAAAGAGCTGCAGTTAGTTTCAGAATGGGTGGCAAGGAATAAGTTAGTCCTAAATATTTCTAAAACTAAAAGCATTGTATTTGGAACAAAACACTCACTAAACCCTAAACCTTAACTAAAACTTGTAGTAAATAATGTGGAAATTGAGCAAGTTGAGGTGACTAAACTGCTTGCGGTAACTCTGGATTGTAAACTGTCATGGTCAAAACATATTGATACAACAGTAGCTAAGATGGGGAGAAGTCTGTCCAATATAAATATACAGGAAGAACTAACATTAATGATATGCATGTCAATCTCTCCTGGCTGAAAGTGGAGGACAGATTGACTTCTTCACTACTTGTGTTTGTAAGAAGTGTTGACATGTTGAATGCACCGAGCTGTCTGTCTAAACTACTGGCACACAGCTCAGACACCCATGCATACCCCACAAGACATGTCACCAGAGGTCTCTTCACAGTCCCCAAGTCCAGAACAGACTATGGGAGGTACACAGTACTACATAGAACCATGACTACATGGAACTCTATTCCACAGTACTACACAGAGCCATGACTACATGGAACTCTATTCCACAGTACTACACAGAGCCATGACTACATGGAACTCTATTCCACAGTACTACACAGAGCCATGACTACATGGAACTCTATTCCACAGTACTACACAGAGCCATGACTACATGGAACTCTATTCCACAGTACTACATAGAGCCATGACTACATGGAACTCTATTCCACAGTACTACATAGAGCCATGACTACATGGAACTCTATTCCACAGTACTACATAGAGCCATGACTACATGGAACTCTATTCCACAGTACTACATAGAGCCATGACTACATGGAACTCTATTCCACAGTACTACATAGAGCCATGACTACATGGAACTCTATTCCACAGTACTACATAGAGCCATGACTACATGGAACTCTATTCCACAGTACTACATAGAGCCATGACTACATGGAACTCTATTCCACAGTACTACATAGAGCCATGACTACATGGAACTCTATTCCACAGTACTGCATAGAGACATGACCACACGGAACTCTATTCCACAGTACCGCATAGAGCCATGACTACATGGAACTCTATTCCACAGTACTGCATAGAGCCATGACTACACGGAACTCTATTCCACAGTACCGCATAGAGCCATGACTACACGGAACTCTATTCCACAGTACCACATAGAGCCATGACTACACGGAACTCTATTCCACAGTACCACATAGAGCCATGACTACACGGAACTCTATTCCACAGTACTACATAGAGCCATGACTACATGGAACTCTATTCCACATCAAGTAACTGATGCAGCAGTAGAATCAGATTTAAATGGAGAAACGTGGACTGTGCAGTGACACAAACACAGGCAGAGACACACGTACACATGGATTTTGTATTGTAGATATGTGGTAGTAGAGTAGTGGCCTGAGGGAACACACTTAATGTGTTGTGAAAAGGGTTATGAAATGTAATGTCGTGAAAAAAAATATGATATATAACTGCCATAATGTTGCTGGACCAGAGGAAGAGTAGCTGCTGCCTTGACAGGAACTAATGGGAATCCTTAATAAACCCCAGGAAGAGTAGCTGCTGCCTTGACAGGAACTAATGGGGATCCATAATAAACCCCAGGAACAGTAGCTGCTGCCTTGACAGGAACTAATGGGGATCCATAATAAACCCCAGGAAGAGTAGCTGCTGCCTTGGCAGGAACTAATGGGGATCCATAATAAACCCCAGGAAGAGTAGCTGCTGCCTTGGCATGAACTAATGGGGATCCATAATAAACCCCAGGAAGAGTAGCTGCAGCCTTGGCAGGAACTAATGGGGATCCACAATAAACCCCAGGAACAGTAGCTGCTGCCTTGACAGGAACTAATGGGGATCCATAATAAACCCCAGGAAGAGTAGCTGCTGCCTTGGCAGGAACTAATGGGAATCCATAATAAACCCCAGGAAGAGTAGCTGCTGCCTTGGCAGGAACTAATGGGAATCCTTAATAAACCCCAGGAAGAGTAGCTGCTGCCTTGACAGGAACTAATGGGAATCCTTAATAAACCCCAGGAAGAGTAGCTGCTGCCTTGACAGGAACTAATGGGAATCCTTAATAAACCCCAGGAAGAGTAGCTGCTGCCTTGACAGGAACTAATGGGAATCCTTAATAAACCCCAGGAAGAGTAGCTGCTGCCTTGGCAGGAACTAATGGGGATCCATAATAAACCCCAGGAAGAGTAGCTGCTGTCTTGGCAGGAACTAATGGTGATCCATAATAAACCCCAGGAAGAGTAGCTGCTGCCTTGGCAGGAACTAATGGGGATCCATAATAAACCCCAGGAAGAGTAGCTGCTGCCTTGACAGGAACTAATGGGGATCCTTACAACATTAGAGACCTTCACCCTGTTAATTACAACAGTAGAGATTTTCACCCTGTTAATAACAATAGTAGAGACCTTCAACCTGTTAATAACCACAGTAGAGACCTACACCATGTTAATAACCACAGTAGAGACTTTCACCCTGTTAATAACCACAGTAGAGACCTTCACCATGTTAATAACAACGTTAGAGATTTTCACCCTGTTAATTACAGTAGAGACCTTCATACCTTGAGGTTGGTTGGAGATCAGAAGCTATTTTAGCTAACAGCCCCATCTAGTGGAAGTTGTGGAACATTACAGTCTGTTACATCTGAAAATAGTCCAGATTTGACATACAGTACGTTATTATTTTGTGATTTTTGTTAACGTTAGTAACAGTTACAGAAAAAAAGCTCTCTCTCTCTCTCTCTCTATATATATATATATATATATATGTACAAATAAAAATAAAAAGATTCAATATAACAAAAGAAACATATCTAAACTTTGACATCAACCAAAAATGTATTAATAAATATCTTCATCTATACTGCATCTGAGATAAGCTAATATTAAGACAAGCTAATAAAAAAAATGAAATTGCTAGGATAAATACATCTTAAAAAACACTATGTACTATCGTAGATAAACATCAATTGTAAAAACATTTATTTTCTATTTCAGACAATCAATAAACCTACAGACAGTTTGAGATTCTTCGTCCAGCACTGGGAGAAGAGCGGGAAACAAGGGGTCATTTCTTCAGGACCTGAAGGTCAACACCAGAGGCTTCTGTAGCCCTTCCCTACAGTCAAATGACCAGAGCGCCCTCTAGTGGCCTCATCGTTGGAACGTTATAAATATTCTTAATTATTTCATAATTAATCAACTTTTTTTTAAACTCTGAAAATCCGTTTTTTCTATGTTAAATTGTTTTGATATATTTCAGTCTTCTGTGATGTATATGAAGTGTAATATTGGGATGCAAACTCAAAATGTAATACATTTCAACTCTATATATCTGACATGGTACAGGCGTCTTCTTTTGTTAAGCCCATAACCATGTGTGTGAGGTGTTTACTTTTGTTTCAATGTAGATTTGTTTCAGACCAAGAATCAATCTGTGTGACCCTGATCTAGCCCACTGCAGTAAAAGGTTAATTTGTTCTATACAGAGAACCAAACAACTAAACACACATCAGACAACATAACAGACCATTCATTAATTCTATAGAAAACCTTAAAGATTAAATTGTTGAAAGAGGTTTATATGGACAAGATGATTATGTCAAAGGTCTATTTATGACCTGATTTGGGTTGGCGTCCCCCCTTAGGTTGTGCCGTGGCGGAGATCTTTGTGTGCTATACTCGGCCTTGTCTCAGGATGGTAAGTTGGTGGTTGAAGATATCCCTCTAGTGGTGTGGGGGCTGTGCTTTGGCAAAGTGGGTGGGGTTATATCCTGCCTGTTTGGCCCTGTCCGGGGGTGTCCTCGGATGGGGCCACAGTGTCTCCTGACCCCTCTTGTCTCAGCCTCCAGTATTTATGCTGCAGTAGTTTGTGTGTCGGGGGGCTAGGGTCAGTTTGTTATATCTGGAGTACTTCTCCTGTCCTATCCGGTGTCCTGTGTGAATTTAAGTATGCGCTCTCTAATTTTCTCTTTCTCTCTTTCTTTCTCTCTCGGAGGACCTGATCCCTAGGACCATGCCTCAGGACTACCTGGCATGATGACTCCTTGCTGTCCCCAGTCCACCTGGCTGTGCTGCTGCTCCAGTTTCAACTGTTCTGCCTGCGTCTATGGAACCCTGACCTGACCAGACGTGCTACCTGTCCCAGACCTGCTGTTTTCAACTCTCTAGAGACAGTAGGAGCGGTAGAGATACTCTTAATGATTGGATATGAAAAGCCAACTGACATTTACTCCTGAGGTGCTGACCTGTTGCACCCTCGACAACTACTGTGATTATTATTATTTGACCATGCTGGTCATTTATGAACATTTGAACATCTTGGCCATGTTCTGTTATAATCTCCACTCGGCACAGCCAGAAGAGGACTTGCCACCCCTCATAGCCTGGTTCCTCTCTAGGCAGGTCTGATGACCGAACAAGAAATCAACGTCTATATAAAACAAGGTTTGTAACGCAAAGCAGTCTATATAAAACAAGGTTTGTAACACAAAGCAGTCTATATAAAACAAGGTTTGTAACGCAAAGCAGTCTATATAAAACAAGGTTTGTAACACAAAGCAGTCTATATAAAACAAGGTTTGTAACACAAAGCAGTCTATATAAAACAAGGTTTGTAACACAAAGCAGTCTATATAAAACAAGGTTTGTAACACAAAGCAGTCGAACTAAAACAAGGTTTGTAACACAAAGCAGTCTAAAACAAGGTTTGTAACACAAAGCAGTCTATATAAAACAAGGTTTGTAACGCAAAGCAGTCTATATAAAACAAGGTTTGTAACACAAAGCAGTCTATATAAAACAAGGTTTGTAACACAAAGCAGTCTATATAAAACAAGGTTTGTAACACAAAGCAGTCTATATAAAACAAGGTTTGTAACACAAAGCAGTCGAACTAAAACAAGGTTTGTAACACAAAGCAGCCACTAGAGGGCACTGAAGACCAACAGTCTTTTATCCCTGTATAATGTTCCTGAGCTGAGAAAAACTTCCCCTTTGAGCATGATCATTTCTAGTTGTCCATACATGAACACATTTTGGTTGTTCAGACTAAATAACATGTTACCAAGTGCACCTGGAGAAGTGTGATTTGGCATCACAGAGGGAGCAGGACTTGGGCCTGTTGGTCCCGTTAGAAAATGGGGGAATATCAGTGGTGGCTGGTGGCACTTCAAATTAGAAGACGGGCTGACAGTAATGGCTGGAACGGAATAAACGGAATGGCATCGAATACATCGACCACATCGTTTCCATGGTGATACCATTCCATTCACTCCATTCCACACATTATGCCAGTCTCTGACCATCAGGCTTCTTTGTATCTACAAGCCATCAGACTGCTGAACACTTGATGCCAACAGGCTCAGAGACAGTTTCTATCTACTGTACAAGCCATCCGGCTGCTGAACACATGATACCAACAGGCCCAGAGACAGTTTCTGTCTACAAGTCATCAGACTGCTGAACACATGATCATCATATATGCAAAGTCACTTTAACAGTATCTAGTATGTACATACTACCTCAATCAGCCTGACAAACCGGTGTCTGTATGTAGCCTCGCTACTGTATATAGCCTCTCTACTGTATATAGCCTCTCTACTGTATATAGCCTCGCTACTGTATATAGCCTCGCTACTGTATATAGCCTCGCTACTGTATATAGCCTCGCTACTGTATATAGCCTCTCTACCGTATGTAGCCTCTCTACCGTATGTAGCCTCGCTACCGTATATAAACTCTCTACTGTATATAGCCTCTCTACTGTATATAGCCTCTACTGTATATAGCCTTGCTACTGTATATAGCCTCGCTACTGTATATAGCCTCTCTACTGTATATAGCCTCTCTACTGTATATAGCCTCTCTACTGTATATAGCCTGTCTTTCTACTGGTGTTTTTATTTCTTTACCTACCTATTGTTCACCTAATACCTTTTTTTGCACTATTGGTTAGAGCCTGTAAGTAAGCATTTCACTGTAAGGTCCACTACACCTGTTGTATTCAGCATTTCACTGTGAGGTCTACTACACCTGTTGTATTCAGCATTTCACTGTAAGGTCTACTACACCTGTTGTATTCGGCATTTCACTGTGAGGTCTACTACACCTGTTGTATTCAGCATTTCACTGTAAGGTCTACTACACCTGTTGTATTCAGCATTTCACTGTAAGGTCTACTACACCTGTTGTATTCAGCATTTCACTGTAAGGTCTACTACACCTGTTGTATTCAGCATTTCACTGTAAGGTCTACTACACCTGTTGTATTCAGCATTTCACTGTGTCTACTTGTTGTATTCAGCATTTCACTGTAAGGTCTACTACACCTGTTGTATTCAGCATTTCACTGTAAGGTCTACTACACCTGTTGTATTCAGCATTTCACTGTAAGGTCTACTACACCTGTTGTATTCCACATTCAATGTAAGGTCTACCTACAGCTGTTGTATTCAGCATTTCACTGTAAGGTACACTTATAGCTCTAATCTGATAGTGGTAGTGGGATGGTAGATGTCTAGTTGCCCTTATGGCTCTAATGTGATAGTGGAAGTGGGGTGGTAGATGTCTAGTTGCCCTTATGGCTCTAATCTGATAGTAGTAGCGTGGTGGAAAATGTCTAGGCTCCCTTATGGCTCTTATCTGATAGTGGGGTGGTAGATGTCTAGTCTCCCTTATGGCTCTAATCTGATAGTGGTAGAGGGCTGGTTGATGTCTAGTTGCCCTTATGGCTCTAATGTGATTGTGGAAGTGGGGTGGTAGATGTCTAGTTGCCCTTATGGCTCTAATGTGATAGTGGAAGTGGGGTGGTAGATGTCTAGTTGCCCTTATGGCTCTAATGTGATAGTGGAAGTGGGGTGGTAGATGTCTAGTTGCCCTTATGGCTCTAATGTGATAGTGGTAGTGGGGTGGTAGATGTCTAGTCTACTTTGTGGCTCTAATCTGATAGTGGTAGAGGGGTGAAAGATGTCTAGGCGCCCTTATGGCTCTAATATGATAGTGGTAATTGGGTGGTAGATGTCTAGTCTCCTTTATGGCTCTAATCTGATAGTGGTAGAGGGGTTGTAGAAGTCTAGTCTCCCTTATGGCTCTAATGGGATAGTGGGGTGGTAGATGTCTAGGCTCCCTTATGGCTCTAATCTAATAGTAGTGTGGTAGATGTCTAGTCTCCCTTATGGCTCTAATCTGATAGTGATAGAGGGGTGGTAGAAGTCTAGGGTCCCTTATGGCTCTAATATGATAGTGGAAGTGGGGTGGTAGATGTCTAGTCTCCCTTATGGCTCTAATCTGATAATGGTAGAGGGGTGGTAGCTGTCTAGTCTCCCTTATGGCTCTAATCCGATAGTGGTAGAGGGGTGAAACATGTCTAGGCACCCTTATGGCTCTAATGTGATAGTGGTAGAGGGGTGATAGAAGTCTATTGTCCCTTATGGCTCTAATCTGAGAGTGGGGTGGTAGATGTCTTGTCTCCCTTATGCCTGTAATCTGATAGTGGTAGAGGGGTGGTAGAAGTCTAGTGTCCCTTATGGCTCTAATCTGATAGTGGTAGAGGGGTTGTAGAAGTCTAGTCTCCCTTATGGCTCTAATCTGATAGTGGTAGTGGGGTGATAGATGTCTCCCTTATGACTCTAATCTGGTAGGGGTAGTGTGGTGGTAGATGTCTAGTATCCCTTATGGATCTGAAAGAATAGTGGTAGTGGGGTGGTCGATGTCTAGTCTACTTTGTGGCTCTAATCTGATAGTGGTGTGGTAGATGTCTAGGCTCCCTTATGGCTCTAATGTGATAGTGTGGTGGTAGATGTCTAGTCTCCCTTATGGCTCTAATCTGATAGTGGTAGAGGGTTGGTAGAAGTCTAGCCACCCTTATGGCTCTAATGTGATAGTGGAAGTGGGGTGGTAGATGTCTAGTCTCCCTTATGGCTCTAATCTAATAGTAGTGTGGTAGATTTCTAGTGTCCCTTATGGCTCTAATCTGGTAGGGGGTGATAGATGTCTAGTCTCCCTTATGGCTATAATCTCATAGTGGTGTGGTAGATGGCTTGTCTCCTTTATGGCTCTAATCTGAAAGTGGTAGAGGGGTGATAGATGTCTAGTCTCCCTTATGGCTCTAATATGATAGTGGTAATTGGGTGGTAGATGTCTAGGCTCCCTTATGGCTCTAATATGATAGTGGTAATGGGGTGGTAGATGTCTAGTCTCCCTTATGGCTCTAATCTGATAGTGGTAGTGGGGTGGTAGATGTCTAGTCTCCCTTATGGCTCTAATCTAATAGTAGTGTGGTAGATTTCTAGTCTCCCTTATGACTCTAATCTGGTAGGGGTAGTGTGGTGGTAGATGTCTAGTCTCCCTTATGGATCTGAAAGGATAGTGGTATTGGGGTGATAGATGTCTAGTGTCCCTTATGGCTCTAATCTGATAGTGGGGTGATAGATGTCTAGTCTCCCTTATGGCTCTAATATGACAGTGGTAATTGGGTGGTAGATGTCTAGTCTCCCTTATGGATCTAATCTGATAGTGGTAGTGGGGTGGTAGATGTCTAGTCTCCCTTATGGCTCTAATATGATAGTGGTAAATGGGTGGTAGATGTCTAGGCTCCCTTATGGCTCTAATATGATAGTGGTAATTGGGTGGTTGATGTCTAGTCTCCCTTATCGCTCTAATCTGATAGTGGTAGAGGGGTGGTAGAAGTCTAGTGTCCCTTATGGCTCTAATGTGATAGTGTAAGTTGGGTGGTAGATGTCTAGTCTCCCTTATGGCTCTAATCTGATAGTGGGGTGGTAGATGTCTAGTCTCCCTTATGACTCTAATCTGGTAGGGGTAGTGTGGTGGTAGATGTCTAGTCTCCCTTATGGATCTGAAAGGATAGTGGTAGTGGGGTGGTAGATGTCTAGTCTACTTTGTGGCTCTAATCTGATAGTGGTAGAGGGGTGAAAAATGTCTAGGCGCCCTTATGGCTCTAATATGATAGTGGTAATTGGGTGGTAGATGTCTAGTCTCCTTATGGCTCTAATCTGATAGTGGTAGTGGGGTGGTAGATGTCTAGTCTCCCTTATGGCTCTAATGTGATAGTGGAAGTGGGGTGGTAGATGTCTAGGCTCCCTTATGGCTCTAATCTGATAGTGGTAGTGGGGTGGTAGATGTCTAGTCTCCCTTATGGCTATAATCTGATAGTGGGGTGGTAGATGGCTTGTCTCCTTTATGGCTCTAATCTGAAAGTGGTAGTGGGGTGAAAGATGTCTAGGCGCCCTTATGGCTCTAATATGATAGTGGTAATGGGGTGGTAGATGTCTAGTCTCCCTTATGGCTCTAATCTGATAGTAGCGTGGTGGAAGACATCTAGGCTCCCTTATGGCTCTAATATGGTCGTGGTAGTGGGGTGGTAGATGTCTAGTCAATGTGGAGGCTATATACAGGGGGTACCGGTACAGAGTCAATGTGGAGGCTATATACAGGGTGTTACGGTACAGAGTCAATGTGGAGGTTATATACAGGGGGTACCGGTACAGAGTCAATGTGGAGGCTATATACAGGGGGTACCGGTACAGAGTCAATATGGAGGCTATATACAGGGTGTACCGGTACAGAGTCAATGTGGAGGTTATATACAGGGGGTACCGGTACAGAGTCAATGTGGAGACTATATACAGGTGGTACTGATACAGAGTCAATGTGGAGGCTATATACAGGGGGTACCAGTACAGAGTCAATGTGGAGGCTATATACAGGGGGTACCGGTACAGAGTCAATGTGGAGGCTATATACAGGGGGTACCGGTACAGAGTCAATGTGGAGGCTATATACATGGTGTTACGGTACAGAGTCAATGTGGAGGCTATATACATGGTGTTACGGTACAGAATCAATGTGGAGGCTATATACAGGGTATTACGGTACAGAGTCAACGTGGAGGCTATATACATGGTGTTACGGTACAGAATCAATGTGGAGGCTATATACAGGGTATTACGGTACAGAGTCAACGTGGAGAATATATACATGGTGTTACGGTACAGAATCAATGTGGAGGCTATATACAGGGGGTACCGGTACAGAGTCAATGTGGAGGCTATATACATGGTGTTACGGTACAGAATCAATGTGGAGGCTATATACAGGGTATTACGGTACAGAGTCAACGTGGAGGCTATATACATGGTGTTACGGTACAGAATCAATGTGGAGGCTATATACAGGGTATTACGGTACAGAGTCAACGTGGAGAATATATACATGGTGTTACGGTACAGAATCAATGTGGAGGCTATATACAGGGGGTACCGGTACAGAGTCAATGTGGAGGCTATATACAGGGTATTACGGTACAGAGTCAATGTGGAGGCTATATACAGGGTATTACGGTACAGAGTCAATGTGAGGGGGTACAGGTTAGTCGAGGTAATTAAGGTAATATGTACAGTTAAAGTCGGAAGTTTACATACACCTTAGCCAAATACATATAAACTCAGTTTTTCACAATTCCTGACATTAAATCCCAGTAAAAATTCCCTGTTTTAGGTCAGTTAGGATCACCACTTTATTTTAAGAATGTGAAATGTCAGAATAATAGCAGAGAGAATAATTGACTTGAGCTTTTATTTATTTCATCACATTCCCAGTGGGTCAGAAGTTTAATGCATATAAACTTCTGACCCACTGGAATTGTGATACAGTGAATTATAAGTGAAATAATCTGTCTGTAAACAATTGCTGGAAAAATGACTTGTGTCATGCACAAAGTAGATGTCCTAACCGACTTGCCAAAACTATAGTTTGTTAACAAGAAATGTGGAGTGGTTTAAAAAACGAGTTTTAATGACTTCAACCTAAGTGTATGTAAACCTCCGACTTCAACTGTATGTCAATACATTGCAGTCCATTGAATATATTGACATAGCTCATCTTTTCCCATTGAGTGCAATGTATCGACACAAGCATCAATCAATTGACAGTTATCTTTTCCCATTGACAACGGCAAAGCTTGATAGGAGCGTGGCCAGTCGACACAAGCATCAATCGGTTGATCCCTAACTGATTGTGAGCTTCAATGTATTTCTCTTGTAGGACTTCCTTGCGGAGCAAAAAGAGGGCCTGGTAGAGAAGTTCCAGAGATTAGATGAAGAGGGAACCATGTCTGTGGCTAACAAGGAGTTCCGGAACCATGTCTGCGGATAACAAGGAGTTCCCGGAACCATGTCTGTGGATAACAAGGAGTTCCGGAACCATGTCTGTGGATAACAAGGAGTTCCGGAACCATGTCTGTGGATAACAAGGAGTTCCGGAACCATGTCTGTGGTTAACAAGGAGTTCCGGAACTATGTCTGTGGATAACAAGGAGTTCCGGAACCATGTCTGTGGATAACTAGGAGTTCAGGAACCATGGACATGACTAGATCAATCAATCAGCCAAACAACCGATAAATCAATAAACCAAACTGCAACCGATAAATCAATCAACCAAATAACAACCAATGAATCAATCAATCAAGATTATTTTGAATTTAGTGGTTAAGATAAGCGTTGTGTTTGTGTATTGCAGCAAGCTAATATACTTATTGTTTCAACTGCAGATTGCCCCTTTAAGGAGATTAGAAAGTCATAGTTTGTCAAATGTGTTTTGTCCGTGGCACTATATAATCTACTGTCTTTGTCATTGCTCGATTCATCCCACAGTCAGTTTGCTGAGCAGTAATAGGCAAACATCGGTAGTGAGAGAAGCAGAACAGACAGTGACCACTGGTGTAAAGTGAACAAGATGGAGGACGACATCAATAAACATCAGGCTGTGAACCAACGAACAAACAAAACAAAACTGAATATTCAAGGTGGTATTGTAGGGATCTACACTCGTCTTCCCCACTCAATCCCTTCGTGGTGATTGGTGAATATGTTTGACCTTTAACACCCCCAGCCAGCTGCGATGCAGGGAGGGCACGTCAGTTCAGCCAGGTGTTCCAGAGCCTGGTCTCTCTTCCGGTCTCTCCTCATCGCCTCCGGACCGTTCTACAGCCAGCATTAATCTTCTGCTACGACAACAATACACCCAGAGAGAGATACACAGACTGAGAGGCAGGAGGAGGAAGAATAGAAGACCTTGGTCCAGGCCCGTATCAAAGGCAGCCAGAGGGAGGCAAGAAGAATAGGGCCAGATGCAGCCAGGCGTGTGTCTGCTTTGTGAATGTACGAACGGCCTGTAAAGGAAATGGACAGAAACTCCTGATGAATATGCACGCAGGTCATTACTTATGCAGGCACAGCGTTGGGTGGAAATAAGGCTGATTGTGTCTCAAGGTGTGTTTCTTTATGGAGAGACTTTCGGTAGCTGAAAAGGCTTCGGTACAACAGCATCTGGAGAGTAATCATACCTGTGTTTTGGTGAGTAACGGTGCCAGTGGTTTGGGGAGTAACGGTGCCAGTGGTTTGGTGAGTAACAGTGCCTGTGGTTTGGTGAGTAACGGTGCCTGTGGTTTGGTGAGTAACGATGCCTGTGGTTTGGTGAGTAATCATACCTGTGGTTTGGTGAGTAACGGTGCCTGTGGTTTGGTGAGTAATCATACCTGTGGTTTGGGGAGTAACGGTGCCAGTGGTTTGGTGAGTAACGATGCCTGTGGTTTGGTGAGTAATCATGCCTGTGGTTTGGTGAGTAATCATGCCTGTGGTTTGGGGAGTAACGGTGCCTGTGGTTTGGGGAGTAACCATGCCTGTGGTTTGGTGAGTTACCATGCCTGTGGTTTGGTGAGTAACCATGCCTGTGGTTTGGTGAGTAACGGTGCCTGTGGTTTGGTGAGTAACAGTGCCTGTGGTTTGGTGAGTAACGGTGCCTGTGGTTTGGTGAGTAACGGTGCCTGTGGTTTGGTGAGTAACGGTGCCTGTGGTTTGGTGAGTAACGGTGCCTGTGGTTTGTGAGTAATCATACCTGTGGTTTGGTGAGTAACGGTGCCTGTGGTTTGGTGAGTAACCATGCCTGTGGTTTGGTGAGTAATCATACCTGTGGTTTGGTGAGTAACGGTGCCTGTGGTTTGGTGAGTAACCATGCCTGTGGTTTGGTGAGTAATCATACCTGTGGTTTGGTGAGTAACGGTGCCTGTGGTTTGGTGAGTAACGGTGCCTGTGGTTTGGTGAGTAACGGTGCCTGAGCCACTGCCTGTTCACCCCGCTATTATCCAGAAGGCAAGGTCAGTACAGGTGCATCAAAGCAGGGACCGAGAGACTGAAAAACAGCTTCTATCTCAAGGACATCAGACTGTTAAACAGCCATCACTAACATTGAGTGGCTGCTGCCAACATATTGACTCAAATCTCTTTTAATAATTAAAATTGGATGTAATAAATGTATCACTAGTCACTTTAAACAATGCCACTTCATATAATGTTTACATACCCTACATTACTCATCGCATATATATATACTGTACTCTATACCATCTACTGCATCTTGCCTATGCCGTTCGGCCATTGCTCATCCATATATTTATGTGTACATATTCTTATTCATTCCTTTACACGTCTGTGTATAAGGTAGTTGTTGTGAAATTGTTAGATGACTTGTTGGTTATTACTGCATTGTCGGAACTAGAAGCACAAGCATTTCGCTACACTCACATTAACATCTGCTAACCATGTGTATGTGACAAATAAAATTTGATTTGAAGACTACTTCAACAGAGAATAACAAGACTAGTCAACAGAGAATAACAAGACTAGTCCGACAGGCCTGTTAGGAGAAAAAAAAAAATGGAAGAAAAAAAATGACCCGAATAATTTAGGTAAATTACCTCTCTGATGTTGGCTTAATGAAAACCAATAGTTATTTCTGCTGTTCCTAATGGTCCATCTGTCATCTGAATCAACACAAAGCCCTTGGAGGCCTTATTGGACAAGCTTCATTGGATATTCATATGTTGGGTCCAAATTTTCAAGACAAATACAACAACAACAACCAACCAAAAAAAAAAAAAAAAAAACCTCCATCACAACCGAATGAATATCTATGCACCTTGCAGTGTAGGCTTGGTCTAACGGAGCACATGCAACACATTAAAAAGCAATCTCGATAAAAGGTACATCGTTAAAGTTACCCCATTGATGGTGTTATTGATCCCTGTATTCATCAACCATTAATTAAGGCCTCCTGTATTATCATGCTAATCAAACATTATCAACCTGTTTTTTTATTTAATTGAAATTTCGAATGAACGAAACTTGTGTTTTGGTTTTTTTCTCCTTCCAAATGGCGTTGTTCAGACCTTTGTGGACTGTAGGTGCTGGCACAGAAACAAAGACGCAACCATTAGTAGCCATTGTCCTCAATGATTATTAAAGTAAACAGAGAGTGTAGAGTGGAGGCAGCTGCAGTCACTTGAGGGGAGCGTCCGTGAAGAGGGGAGGAAGAGAGGGGAGGAAGAGAGCGGAGGAAGAGAGGGGAGGAAGAGAGGGGAGGAAGGGCCCGGGCCAAGCAACCCACAAGACTCTCTGTTAGAGAGGTGAGCCCATTATTCTGAGGCTTCTAGAGAACAGCAGAGCGCTACGATAATTAGCTTAGAAGATCAGGGTGGTTGTCATTACACACCAAACTGAAGAAAAATAAAATAAAACAGTGAGGGACTATCAGGACTCAATAAGAACTGCTCGTTTTCCCTTTCTGTTGAAAATGTTTCGATACGGTGTGCCTTAATGAATAGGGCCCCAGATCTACCTCTGGGTTAGGACTCATCTGGGTGTCGTAACAGCAGTGTAATGACAGACACGGCTAGGAGCAAAACATTCTGTTCCTGGGGCCAATCTGTCATTGCTACATTCATTTCTAGACTTTTAAATGAATTATATACACTGAGTGTACAAAACATTAAGAACACCTGCTCTTTCCATGACATCCTGTGACCAGGTGAATCCAGATGAACGATATGATCCCTTATTGATGTCACTTATTAAATTCACTTCAATCAGTGTAGATGAAGGGGAGGAGACGTGGGTTAAAGAAGGATTTTTAAGCCTTGAGACATGGATTGTGTGTGTGTGCCATTCAGACAGTGAATGGATAAGACAATAGATTTAAGGGCCTTTGAACAGGGTATGGTAGTAGGTGCCAGGTGCACCGGTTTGTGTCAAGAACTGCAACGCTGCCGGGTTTTTCAACGCTCAACAGTTTCCTGTGTGTATCAAGAATGGTCCACCACCCAAAGGACATCCAGCCAACTTGACACAACTGTGGGAAGCATTGGAGTCAACATGGGCCAGCATCCCTGTGGAACGCTTTCAACACCTAGTAGAGTCAACGTGGGCCAGCATCCCTGTGGAACGCTTTCAACACCTAGTAGAGTCAACGTGGGCCAGCATCCCTGTGGAATGCTTTCAACACCTTGTAGAGTCAACATGGGCCAGCATCACTGTGGAACGCTTTCAACACCTAGTAGAGTCAACATGGACCAGCATCCCTGTGGAACGCTTTCAACACCTAGTAGAGTCAACATGGACCAGCATCCCTGTGGAACGCTTTCAACACCTAGTAGAGTCAACATGGGCCAGCATCACTGTGGAACGCTTTCAACACCTAGTAGAGTCAACATGGGGCCAGCATCACTGTGGAACGCTTTCAACACCTAGTAGAGTCAACATGGGCCAGCATCACTGTGGAACGCTTTCAACACCTTGTAGAGTCAACATGGGCCAGCATCACTGTGGAACGCTTTCAACACCTTGTAGAGTCAACATGGGCCAGCATCACTGTGGAACGCTTTCAACACCTTGTAGAGTCAACATGGGCCAGCATCACTGTGGAACGCTTTCAACACCTAGTAGAGTCCAGCATCCCTGTGGAACGCTTTCAACACCTTGTAGAGTCAACATGGGCCAGCATCCCTGTGGAACGCTTTCAACACCTAGTAGAGTCAACATGGGCCAGCATCACTGTGGAACGCTTGTAGAGTCAACGTGGGCCAGCATCCCTGTGGAACGCTTTCAACACCTAGTAGAGTCAACGTGGGCCAGCATCCCTGTGGAACGCTTTCAACACCTTGTAGAGTCAACATGGACCAGCATCCCTGTGGAACGCTTTCAACACCTAGTAGAGTCAACATGGACCAGCATTTAGCGTCCTTGACCTGACGAATTGAGTCTGTTCAGGCGACAAAATGTGTTCTTAACGTTTGGTAACGTTTGGTAACGTTTCTGTGTGCACCAATTGATTCTTGAAGAATACAACGTATAAATGCCTTGTAAAGCATAGTTCAACTGTCGTACCCCAACAGAACCCAAACTACACTCTTGTTTGTAGAAATAAAACAAGTAACGGCATAAAAACAACTATAGCCTACAAAATATTATTACTTATTCATCGCTGTATGTCTAATGAATCACTGTGTGTGTTTATTTCAGGAACATTTCCCTGAGCCTCCTTTGACCCAGGAAATGCTCAGTCTGATTGGAAGATATTTCCATACACATCCCTAATTGGCTGATAGGACAGTCTAGAGCCCACCCCTGAACAGTCATTGGTCTATTATAATCAGATCACATTGTGAAGTCATGATTGTGGGCCAAAGGTTCCATCCCACCTGAACAGGCTGAAAACCCAGGAACTGTTTTTCTAGCCAACTCTTAAGACAAAAAGGGCATGATCATCATTTTCAAAATTTGAGAGTGTAATTTCAACCTCATAGTGTGGAAATATAAAAATAAAAACAGGTAAATATATATATTTTTTTTATTGCTCTGCTCCTTTGAAAACATTTGAATATCATGGATGGTCAGTCCTTGCGTCCATAACTCTGTCTATGTATTTGAGTGGGGTTGCATTTCTCCAGCCTTCTCTCAGTTGTTTACTGAAATCTGGGGATCTCCTTCGTTATGATTTGAACTGCAGATGAACCCCTTTTAAAATTACACCCCGTTACCAGTCCACTAAGAAGAAGGTGGTCACGTGGTCTGGTTGACTGGTTCCTCACAAGGTTTATTCCTTTTCCTTAGGAAAATAAAAAAAGAGTCGACACCAGAACACTGATAAAAATTCACACACTTTTATTGCGCAACGTTTCTGACCCATGATGCATCGGTCCTTTATTTCATGGTTATTTTGTTTGTTTGTTTGTACCTAGCACCTGCATGTTATTGGATGTGTCGTGTGCGTTTGAAACCAATCTGCCTTTGTGCTTCTGCTTGCTCTACCTGGGGAGGGGAGGGGGGGGGTTCTCTGATCCACGAAGGAAAAGCTATAAAACACATTAGATAAGATCAGAGAGGAGAAGAAAAACCCAAGATGAGAATCTGTACATAATACTCTGGGATGTTTTTAAATGGGGTTTCCCAAGTATTGTATACGGGCACATAGAGAATCTGCTTCCTGGGTTTCAACGAAGAAGAGTTCATTGTGAAATACAATTGTGTGACTTGAAGACTGTACCCAAACACTGTGGCCCGGGTGTTACACTGCATGTTGCCTTGCCATGGACTGACAGAACTATCTCCACAGGGCGAAGGAAAGGAAGTGGTTTCTCTTCTCTACCAAAAAAAAAAAGAAGCTTCACTACAATGTGGAAGTGTCTGCGTATGAAATGGCACCCTTCTCCCCCTGTATCGGGGCCCTAATAGAGTGAATCGGATGACATTTAGTATGCAAACGATGTTTGCCGGTGGTTTCGATGAGAGGAGCGATGCCCACTCAGTGGACAGTCATCCCAAAGAAGCAGGAAAAGTTCCTGCACCGGGGGAAACCAAGAGACTAGACATGAAGAGGTGACCCTTTAACCAACCCCAGGAACAGCACTGTCAAAACACAGAACCACGACATGTGACAGTCCTACAGAACCGAACCCCGACATGGGACAGTCCTACAGAACCACGACATGGGACAGCCATACAGAACAGAACCACGACATGGGACAGCCATACAGAACCACGACATGGGACAGCCATACAGAACCACGACATGGGACAGCCATACAGAACAGAACACGACATGGGACAGCCCTACAGAACCACGACATGGGACAGTCATACAGAACAGAACCACGACATGGGACAGTCATACAGAACAGAACCACGACATGGGACAGTCATACAGAACAGAACCCACAGAACATGGGACAGCCATACAGAACCACGACATGGGACAGTCATACAGAACAGAACCACGACATGGGACAGCCATACAGAACCACGACATGGGACAGTCATACAGAACAGAACCACGACATGGGACAGCCATACAGAACCACGACATGGGACAGTCATACAGAACAGAACCACAGAACATGGGACAGTCATACAGAACAGAACCACGACATGGGACAGCCATACAGAACCACGACATGGGACAGTCATACAGAACAGGCGATCTAGAATGGACTTCATCTTGTCTGACTGAGCAATTCTTTAGACTAGAATTATAAAAACACGTATTTGGCTTTAAAAATTGGTAGCATGGATAGACCATTTACAGCTTATTGAAAAGCCCTCTGGTGCTAAGAGGAACACCGTAAAATCTTGATGCTTTTTTGGCATGTGACCTTTTCTTGATGTAAGTGCTTTGAATGGAAAAGTTGAATATTGAGACCGATCAGACCTGGTCGGTTCATCAGAGAGCCAGTATAATATTGAGACCGATCAGACCTGGTAAGTTCATCAGAGAGCCAGTATAATATTGAGACAGAACAGACCTGGTCAGTTCATCAGAGAGCCAGTATAATATTGAGACAGAACAGACCTGGTAAGTTCATCAGAGAGCCAGTATAATATTGAGACAGACCTGAAGTTCATCAGACCAGTATAATATTGAGACCGATCAGACCTGGTAAGTTCATCAGAGAGCCAGTCATCAGAGAGCCTGGTCAGTTCATCAGAGAGCCAGTATAATATTGAGACAGAACAGACCTGGTAAGTTCATCAGAGAGCCAGTATAATATTGAGACCGATCAGACCTGGTAAGTTCATCAGAGAGCCAGTATAATATTGAGACAGAACAGACCTGGTCGGTTCATCAGTCAGTGATACATTGTATGATGTTGAATCAATCTGACATTTCAATCTGAGCAAAAACTGCTGAATGAAACCAACTAATAATAAGTGAATAATCTCAACATTAAATTCTCTCTTAGCCCCATTTCTGTTTGTGCCTTTCAGCCAACTATAATGTCTTTGTCACACAAACAGATCTCTTTCTTCAACCAAAAATAAACAACAGTGGATTTGGCTGTGGCTTGTTTTTGGGACGGGTTGGTTTTATACAGATGTTTAAATCGCTGCGGGTGTGTTCAGCAGGCCACAACGTTTGTGGAGCATTATATACAACCACATACCTCTCCGGGGTTTGTTAAAGAGAGTCACACCACTGCTCTTTGTAACGCTCAACAACGTTAGTGCCTACTGAACGTGGCCCTGTTGCTGTGATGTAAGGCTGGAGTCACATGTCGAGCAGTAGAACGCGGGGATCCTCCACCACAGACTTGATCTTACGCAGGAAGGTGACGGCCTCTCTGCCGTCGACCAGCCGATGGTCGTAGGTCAGAGCCACGTACATCATGGGTCGGATCTCCACCTGATGGAGAGAGAGAGAGAGAGAGAAATAACTATACAGCAGACAGTAGAAACAAAATGTTGATTAAAAATGTATAAAATAATGTCGAATTTAACTTGTTGGCATACAGACGGGAATGCACTGTGGGTGAGACCCACCTTGCCGCCGATGGCTACAGGCCTGTCGAAGATACCGTGCATGCCCAAGATGGCAGACTGGGGTGGGTTGATGATGGGCGTGCCGAACATGGAACCAAACACTCCTCCGTTACTAATGGTGAAGGTTCCTCCGTCCATGTCCTCCACAGCCAGCACATTATTACGAGCCTGGACAAAAACACACACACAAAGCAGTCGAGTTTGGGTCCTTATTCAATGCCATTCGTTTCATTGATTTTTTATTTATTTTTTTCCTTGAAGAGCTTCTTGGCAGCTTTGATCATAAAGGTGATGTTATCATATTGACGTCGTGATAAAACTAATCAAATCAAACTTTAGTAGTCACATGCGCCGAATACAACAAATATGGAGGCTATATACAGGGTATTACGGTATAGAGTCAATGTGGAGGTTATATACAGGGTATTACGGTACAGAATCAATGTGGAGGTTATATACAGGGTATTACGGTACAGAATCAATGTGGAGGCTATATACAGGGTATTATGGTACAGAGTCAATGTGGAGGCTATATACAGGGGGTACCGGTACAGAGTCAATGTGGAGGCTATATACAGGGTGTTACGGTACAGAGTCAATGTGGAGGCTATATACAGGGTGTTACGGTACAGAGTCAATGTGGAGGTTATACAGGGTGTTACGGTACAGGGTCAATGTGGAGGTTATACAGGGTGTTACGGTACAGAGTCAATGTGGAGGCTATATACAGGGTATTACGGTACAGAGTCAATGTGGAGGCTATATACAGGGTGTTACGGTACAGAGTCAATGTGGAGGCTATATACAGGGTGTTACGGTACAGAGTCAATGTGGAGGCTATATACAGGGTATTACGGTACAGAGTCAATGTGGAGGCTATATACAGGGTGTTACGGTACAGAGTCAATGTGGAGGCTATACACAGGGTATTACGGTACAGAGTCAATGTGGAGGCTATATAAGGGTATTACAGTACAGAGTCAATGTGGAGGCTATATACAGGGTGTTACGGTACAGAGTCAATGTGGAGGCTATATACAGGGTATTACGGGTGTACAGAGTCAATGTGGAGGCTATATACAGGGTGTTACGGTACAGAGTCAATGTGGAGGCTATATACAGGGTATTACAGTACAGAGTCAATGTGGAGGCTATATACAGGGTGTTACGGTACAGAGTCAATGTGGAAGCTATATACAGGGGGTTACGGAGTCAATGTGGAGGCTATATACAGGGTATTACGGTACAGAGTCAGTGTGGAGGCTATATACAGGGTATTACGGTACAGAGTCAGGGTGTAGGCTATATACAGGGGGTTACGGAGTCAATGTGGAGGCTATATACAGGGTATTACGGTACAGAGTCAATGTGGAGGCTATATACAGGGTGTTACGGTACAGAGTCAGTGTGGAGGCTATATACAGGGGGTACCGGTACAGAGTCAATGTGGAGGAGGCTATATACAGGGTGTTACAGGTCAATGTGGAGGCTATACGGGTACAGAGAGTCAATGTGGAGGCTATATACAGGGGTTACGGTACAGAGTCAATGTGGAGGCTATATACAGGGTATTACAGTACAGAGTCAATGTGGAGGCTATATACAGGGTATTACGGTACAGAGTCAATGTGGAGGCTATATACAGGGGGTACCGGTACAGAGTCAATGTGGAGGCTGTATACAGGGTATTACAGTACAGAGTCAATGTGGAGGCTATATACAGGGTGTTTTACGGTGCCGTTTATCACAAGGTGACGCAATCATCCTCTGTGCCTCAGTTGGTAAAGCATGGTGCTTTGTAAACACCAGGGTTGTGGGTTCAATTCCCAGGAACCACCGGTACGTAAAATGTATGTACGCATGACTAAGTCATGTTGCATAAAAGCGTCTGCTAAATGGCGTATGCTATTATTTTTTATAATTATCATTGACCAAAAGTAAAGCACAACCTCATGAGCTGATGTATCATATGTACTATAGACTCTTTCATCCCATTCAGACAAAGCTTTGTTACCTTCTCTCCCAGACCGTTGATGCTTTTCTCAATGTCAGCAAAGTTCATGGTCTCTACGTTGCGAATAACCGGTACAACCAGTCCCTGGTGAAGAGGAGCACATATACAAGGAAATGACGCAGATCTTTCTGGTCAAAACACCAACAGAACCAAACACAACCAACCAACCAACCGAACCAAACACAGCCAACCAACCAACAGAACCAAACACAACCAACAGAACCAAACACAACCAACAGAACCAAACACAACCAACCAACCAACAGAACCAAACACAACCAACCAACCAACCGAACCAAACACAACCAACCAACCAACCAACAACCAAACACAACCAACCAACCAACCAACCGAACCAAACACAACTAACCAACCAACACAACCAAACACAACCAACCAACCCTGAACCAAACACAACCAAACACAACCAACCAACCAACAGAACCAAACACAACCAAACACAACCAAACACAACCGAACCAAACCAAACACACACAACCAACCAACCAACCGAACCAAACACAACCAACCAACCAACCGAACCAAACACAACCAACCAACCAACCAACCGAACCAAACACAACCAACCAACCAACCAACCGAACCAAACACAACCAACCAACCAACCGAACCAAACACAACCAACCAACCAACCGAACCAACACAACCAACCAACCAACCGAACCAAACACAACCAACCAACCAACCGAACCAAACACAACCAACCAACCGAACCAAACACAACCAAACACAACCAACCAACCGAACCAAACACAACCAAACACAACCAACCAACCAACCAACCAACCAAACACAACCAACCAACCAACCGAACCAAACACAACCAACCAACCGAACCAAACACAACCAACCAACCAACCAACCGAACCAAACACAACCAAACCAACCAAACACAACCAAACACAACCAACCAACCAACCGAACCAAACACAACCAAACAAACAACCAACCAACCGAACCAAACACAACCAAACACAACCAACCAACCGAACCAAACACAACCAAACACAACCAACCAACCGAACCAAACACAACCAAACACAACCAACCAACCGAACCAAACACAACCAAACACAACCAACCAACCGAACCAAACACAACCAAACACAACCAACCAAACAAACAACCAAACACAACCAACCAACCAACCAAACACAACCAACCACAACCAACCAACCGAACCAAACACAACCAAACACAACCAACCAACCGAACCAAACACAACCAACCAACCAACCGAACCAACCACAACCAACCAACCCAGTCGACACCACACACTGATACAAGGAGCTCCAGCCCTTCAGAAATAAAACGATTGAATGTATAGATTAGGTCACGCCTCCCACCAACAGCCCAAGACCCAGACGTGACAAATTACAACAACCAAAAAAATAGGTTCATAGGTTCAATAGGCAGAATGTTTAGGTCCACAGGTCCTCTGTGTGCCTTACCTTTGGAGTGGCCACAGCCACACTGATGTCAACATAATCCCTGTAAACAATCTCTTTGGTTGTATCGTCAATCACTGGGAAGAGCAAGAGAAGAAATATCATTCACTTTTTTGTATTTTTTTAAAACTTCAATACCGTTTCAATCCAATGCATTCTGGGCTCTCAAGCAAAGACATTTGAGTTAGAAGTGTCAAAAGCTATTATGAGTTGATGTGTATAAGCTTCCTCCTATAAACAGAAGACCATCCCTTCATCAAAGCCAGTTTACTTTTAAAATGTAACCGCTGAAATAAGTGTCTGTGGTGTTGGAAGCAGAGTTAACAATTGGGGGAATTTGTTGTTGTTGTTGTTATAAATTCCATCGTTTTCAATAAATCCTGGTTCGAGGATTCCAGATTTCCTGCTTATTCCGGGAATTTTCTAACTAGGATTTCTGGAAAACCTTAGTTGGGAGAAAGACAGAGAGATAGTCTTAACCTCCGTTGACAGAAGGCTGGTCCATGAGAGCGTGGGCTGAAGCCTTAACGAAGGCCGACGTGAAGCCAAGCTTGATGTTATGTCTCTTCAAGAAAGCATCTTTATGGAGCTTCCTCATCTCCTGGATGTTGCTACAGAGGGAGAGAAGAACTGTTAAAGCAGGCTGTGTCTGTAGGAAGCATCTTTATGGGGTTTTCCCCATCTTCTGGATGTTGCTGCGGGAGGAATGACTGTTAGAGGACTGGGTCGTTTTTTGGAAAACCTGCCATTTTGAAGATTCTGTATGTCAATGTATCTGTAGGGTGGCATGTGCATCCGTGAAACCACCGGGCCTTCTGGGAAAAATAAAGTGATATTGCATTGGACATCAACAGCAGCATTGTGTTGCATCGTCTCACCTCATGTCTATCTCGTTGAAGGTGGTGAGCATGGCACAAGTCTGCTGAGCCTCCTTCAGTCGCTGGGCGATCCTCAGCCTCATACGATTCATCTTTACCTGGACGAATAACGAGACAAATCGGTTGGTTGTTAATTGGATGCATCTGTAGTTTTTTTTCTTTTTTCTTTTCAATAAACGAGAGTGAGACACTTCTCTTGATTTGAAACCAGCCTAAGGCTTTATCCCTGCTATTTCATCTCGTTGTGTCAGTACGGGGAGTGTTGGCCTGAACCTGGCCTGGTGTAGAGAGGTCGTACCCTGCTCTCTGTCCTGGCCCCATGGGCTGCTGCTGGTGGTGCTGGTGCAGTGGGCTTGACCGCAGAAACTAGAGAGAGAGAAAAAAAACAAGACTTTATTACACAAAACAAATATCAGTTTAAGTGAGTCCCCATCACCACTTAAATGTTGTAATAATTCTACTAAAGTCAACATGAATGAAATGTTTGTTTATAAACAGCAGCTGATGACGTACAAGGTTTGACTTGTGCTGCCACGGGGGGTAAGGCGACCATTGTTGGGGGAGGGGCTGCTGCTGCAGGGACATCTGCTGCTGGGGTGGCGTTGGCTGCTGCGGCTGACCAGAGAAGAAGAGACATTCAGATCTAGCTACAGATTGCTACACCAGATAATGTGACAGAACCAGAGATTGTTGGTATCCATTATTACTGGCCATTCCAGGTTTGCACATCTTTGTTCTCGATTCTGACCAAACATGCATCTACTAAAATCTCAGTGTCCATTTGCAGGTGGTGCGTTTGAATTAATTAAAATAAATACATGTTTTGCCATTTTAGTCTGGTTTAAATCTTCCCTCATTGATCGAGGCAGTGGAGTGGGAGGGGGATGGATCCACTTGTCTCAATGACTCAACACGTCAGCTACCACAGTGGTTGAAATGACTGCATCACTTAAAGAGCTGCAGTTAGTTTCAGAATGGATGGCAAGGAATAAGTTAGTCCTAAATAAATACTTCTAAAACTAAAAGCACAGTATTTGGAACAAAACATTCACTAAACCCTAAATCTCAACTTAATCTTATAATAAATCATGTGGAAATTGAGCCAGTTGAGGTGACTGAACTGCTTGGAGTAACTCTGGTTTAAACATGTTGATACAACAGTAGCTAAGATGGGGAGAAGTCTGTCCATAATAAAGTGCTGCTCTGCCTTCTTAACAGCACTATCAACAGGGCAGGTCCTACAGGCCCTAGTTTCTACCTTAACAACACTATCAACAGGGCAGATCCTACAGGCCCTAGTTTCTACCTTAACAACACTATCAACAGGGCAGATCCTACAGGCCCTAGTTTCTACCTTAACAACACTATCAACAGGGCAGGTCCTACAGGCCCTAGTTTCTACCTTCTTAACAACACTATCAACAAGGCAGGTCCTACAGGCCCTAGTTTCTACCTTCTTAACAACACTATCAACAAGGCAGGTCCTACAGGCCCTAGTTTCTACCTTCTTAACAACACTATCAACAAGGCAGATCCTACAGGCCCTAGTTTCTACCTTCTTAACAACACTATCAACAAGGCAGGTCCTACAGGCCCTAGTTTCTACCTTCTTAACAACACTATCAACATGGCAGATCCTACAGGCCCTAGTTTCTACCTTCTTAACAGCACTATCAACAAGGCAGGTCCTACAGGCCCTAGTTTCTACCTTAACAACACTATCAACAGGGCAGATCCTACAGGCCCTAGTTTCTACCTTAACAACACTATCAACAGGGCAGGTCCTACAGGCCCTAGTTTCTACCTTAACAACACTATCAACAGGGCAGGTCCTACAGGCCCTAGTTTCTACCTTCTTAACAACACTATCAACAAGGCAGGTCCTACAGGCCCTAGTTTCTACCTTCTTAACAACACTATCAACAAGGCAGGTCCTACAGGCCCTAGTTTCTACCTTCTTAACAGCACTATCAACAAGGCAGGTCCTACAGGCCCTAGTTTCTACCTTCTTAACAGCACTATCAACAAGGCAGGTCCTACAGGCCCTAGTTTCTACCTTCTTAGCAACACTATCAACAAGGCAGGTCCTACAGGCCCTAGTTTCTACCTTCTTAACAGCACTATCAACAAGGCAGGTCCTACAGGCCCTAGTTTCTACCTTCTTAACAACACTATCAACAAGGCAGGTCCTACAGGCCCTAGTTTTGTCGCACCTGGACTACTGTTCAGTCATGTGGTCAGGTGCCACAAAGACGGACTTAGGAAAAGTGCAATTGTCTCAGAACAGAGCAGTACGGCTGGCCCTTAGATGCACACGGAGAGATAACAATAATATGCATGAATAATATATAAATATAAATATACAGGAAGAACTAACATTAATGATATGCATGTCAATCTCTCCTGGCTGAAAGTGGAGGACAGATTGACTTCTTCACTACTTGTTTATATAAGAAGTGTTGACATGTTGAATGCACCAAGGTGTCTGTTTAAACTACTGGCACACAGCTCAGACACCCATGCATACCCCACAAGACATGCCACCAGTGGTCTCTTCACGGTCAACAAAGTCCAGAACAGACTATGGGAGGCGCACAGTACTACATAGAGCCATAACTACATGGAACTCTATTCCACATCAGGTAACTGATGCAGCAGTAGAATTAGTATAGCTCCTTTTTTGATTCTACAAGACCATCAGACTGTTAAACAGCCATCACTAGCACAGAGCGGCTGCTGCCTACATACAGACTTGAAATCATTGGAACACTTGATGAGAGAGAAAGATGGAGATGGGGAGAGAGTGTACCTCCTTTTTTGAGTTTGAAGAGGGGATTCCCGGCCTCTACCCTCCCTCCATCTGGCACCAGGAGCTCCGTGATCACACCGGCCGCCGGAGATGGCACCTGCAACGAGGTCTGAGACAAAACGCATTCTTGTTATCAAACCGTACACACAGTTAGTCAAATTACAAACATACTACATTCCAGTATTTGATAGCTTTGACTTTTATAAATATCTGATCATCAATGACGTCATAAGGTTTTTTCTCCACTTCCTGTCTGAATGACGTGCCCAAAGTAAACTGCCTGTTACTTAGACCTCGATGCCAGGATGTAGTATGTAGGATAATATAACACAATAGTGAGGACCCTTTTTTCTCCACTTCCTGCCTGAATGACGTGCCCAAAGTAAACTGCCTGTTACTCAGGCCCAGAAGCCAGGATATGTATATAAATGGTACCATTGGATAGAAAACACCTTGAAGTGTGTAGAAATGTTAAAATAATGTAGGAGAATAAAACACAATAGATATGGTAGGAGAAAATCCAAAGAAAAACCAAACAGGAAATGTTTTAAACAGTTAAGGCTATATTGTGTATTCCTATATACACTGCTCAAAAAAATAAAAGGGAACACTTAAACAACACAATGTAACTCCAAGTCAATCACACTTCTGTGAAATCAAACTGTCCACTTAGGAAGCAACACTGATTGACAATACATTTCACATGCTGTTGTGCAAATGGAATAGACAACAGGTGGAAATTATAGGCAATTAGCAAGACACCCCCCAATAAAGGAGTGGTTCTGCAGGTGGTGACCATAGACCACTTTCTCAGTTCCTATGCTTCCTGGCTGATGTTTTGGTCACTTTTGAATGCTGGCGGTGCTTTCACTCTAGTGGTAGCATGAGACGGAGTCTACAACACACACAAGTGGCTCAGGTAGTGCAGCTCATCCAGGATGGCACATCAATGCGAGCTGTGGCAAGAAGGTTTGCTGTGTCTGTCAGCGTATTGTCCAGAACATGGAGGCGCTACCAGGAGACAGGCCAGTACATCAGGAGACGTGGAGGAGGCCGTAGGAGGGCAAAAACCCAGCAGCAGGACCTCTACCTCCGCCTTTGTGCAAGGAGGAGCACTGCCAGAGCCCTGCAAAATGACCTCCAGCAGGCCACAAATGTGCATGTGTCTGCTCAAACGGTCAGAAACAGACTCCATGAGGGTGGTATGAGGGCCCGACGTGCACAGGTGGGGGTTGTGCTTACAGCCTAACACCGTGCAGGACGTTTGGCATTTGCCAGAGAACACCAAGATTAGCAAATTCGCCACTGGCGCCCTGTGCTCTTCACAGATGAAAGCAGGTTCACACTGAGCACATGTGACAGAGTCTGGAGACGCTGTGGAGAACGTTCTGCTGCCTGCAACATCCTCCAGCATGACCAGTTTGGCGGTGGGTCAGTCATGGTGTGGGGTGGCATTTCTTTGGGGGGGGCCGCACAGCACCTCCATGTGCTCGCCAGAGGTAGCCTGACTGCCATTAGGTACCGAGATGAGATCCTCAGACCCTTTGTGAGACCATATGCTGGTGCGGTTGGCCCTGGGTTCCTCCTAATGTGGCTGGAGTGTGTCAGCAGTTCCTGCAAGAGGAAGGCATTGATGCTATGGACTGGCCCGCCCGTTCCCTAGACCTGAATCCAATTGAGCACATCTGGGACATCATGTCTCGCTCCATCCACCAATGCCACGTTGCACCACAGACTGTCCAGGAGTTGGCGGATGCTTTAGTCCAGGTCTGGGAGGAGATCCCTCAGGAGACCATCCGCCACCTCATCAGGAGCATGCCCAGGCGTTGTAGGGAGGTCATACAGGCCACGTGGAGGCCACACACACTACTGAGACTCATTTTGACTTGTTTTAAGAACATTACATCAAACCACCAAAGTTGGATCAGCCTGTAGTGTGGTTTTCCACTTTAATTTTGAGTGTGACTCCAAATCCAGACCTCCATGGGGTTGATAAATTTGATTTCCATTGATAATTTTTGTGTGATTTTGTTGTCAGCACATTCAACTATGTAAAGAAAAAAGTATTTCATAAGAATATTTCATTCATTCAGATCTAGGATGTGTTATTTTAGTGTTCCCTTTCTTTTTTTGAGCAGTGTGTAATGTGACTTCTTTAGTGTTTACAGGACCTTGTCAGTCTCGATCTCACACACCACCTCATCCTCTTTCACTGTATCTCCAACAGCTGGAAAAGACCAAAGGAAGGTATTACTGTCCTGCACAAAACCTAGATGGCAACAAGATAGTAAACATGAGCCGAGTGGATTTTCCTGAGACCCCCCCCCCCCAAAAACTACCTTTCTCCCACCTGACATCCCCTTCTGTGATCGACTCAGAGAACGGAGGGGTGTTGACAGTGACAACTTCCTCCCCTGATTAAAAAAAACACAAAGATGTCAGGCAGATTTGATTTAAAACAGTAACTTGTTTAATACACAGAGAAAGGCTAGAGATACAGGCTAGAGATAAGATAGATAAGGCTAGAGATGAATACATACTATGTGCTGTAGATGTCTTGAAGTATCTGATGTGGAAGACAACAATTGATGACGGAGGCTCACATCTAAAACACAGAGGAAGAAAACATGTTTATTATGTAGCAGCCTATAAACTAGCCTATTTTTTTTATATATATTTTTTTTTACCTTTATTTAACTATGCAAGTCAGTTAAGAACAAATTCTTATTTTCAATGACGGCCTAGGAACAGTGGATTAACTGCCTTATTCAGGGGCAGAATGACAGATTGGTACCTTGTCAGCTCAGGGACTTGAACTTGCAACCTTTCGGTTACTAAGCCCAGTGCTCTAACCACTAGGCTACCAGGCCACCCCGGGGTAAAGTAGCCTCTTGAAAAACAAGGGGTTTAAAACCAGCGCAACGCTCATTAAAAGACTCTCGAACATAATTAATGAAACAAACATTTTCTGTATCAAACAAAAATACATGTGAAACCTTCAGATTTGTTCATCAGCCTAAGGCCAAACATACTGAGATAAACTCAGGACCAAGAGAAGACACTTACAACTGAGTGTTCCTGTAGACAACCCTGTTGCCAGTGGAGAGGCCTTCAAGAAGATAAAAGGGGAGAGAGAGACAGAGAGAGACAGAGAGAGACAGAGAGAGACAGAGAGAGACAGAGAGAGACAGAGAGAGAGAGAGAGAGAGAGAGAGAGAGAGAGAGAGAGAGAGAGAGAGAGAGAGAGAAAAAATTGCGTGGGAGAGAGAGCGGAAGAGAAAAGAGTGAGGAAGAGCGAGAAAGAGGGCATGAGGAGAGAGAGTGAAAGACAGAGAGCGAGGGACTGAGGATATTATTATTATTAGTGTTTCCAACACAGTGATAACCACTGTTGAGTCAGTGCATTCTGGAGAACACTGGGGTGTATAGCTACATTAACAGCTCCTTGATGATGGGGATATTTATCCACTTACAGGCCTTACGGTGATCTTTGATACTTAACCGACATCAACAGTCATCATCCAAACAGAGTATGTTTTTTCCCCCCCCGAATTTATAAAACAGAATAAAGGCCCATCATCTAACATTAGTCCTAAGTTGGGCCGTGTTAATCATGCACAAAACAGAACAAAACAAAGGACTGAAAACAAGGAGGGGCTTACCTGGACTTGTCTTAACGAGGAAAGTTTGTTTTTCGTTGAGAAATGCTTTGTTACGGTGTGCACTAACAAAGAGGTCATTGTAAACTCTAACAACCTGAGCAGAGAAGGAGAGAGAAAGGCCTACTCACCTGAAGTGGTCCTCCCAGCCAGCACATTATTACCCTGAAAATAAATGTTCAAGGGAGAAAGATAAATTTCCACAAAACGGCGCAAACTACACATCATTATCAAACAGCATTTCAGGTGTGTTTGCTCCCATTTTGTGGCTGTGGCCTGATCCGGATGGGTGAGACAACTTGAAATCTCAAAACTTGTGCAGCACCCCATACACAATAGCTGTCTGGGTCACCATGAGCACACTGCATTTCAACTGGTCAGTACAGTGCCGTTGAAGTCAAATAAAACCGTCCTGTCATACTGAACGCACCCTTCAAATCAAATCAACGTTTATTTGTCACATGCGCCGAATACAACAGGTGTAGCAGACCTGAATACAACAGGTAGACCTGTTGTACAACACTGTAGACCTTACAGTGAAATGCCGAATACAACAGGTGTGGTAGACCTCACAGTGAAATACTGAATACAACAGGTGTAGTAGACCTTACAGTGAAATACTGAATACAACAGGTGTAGTAGACCTTACAGTGAAATACTGAATACAACAGGTGTAGTAGACCTTACAGTGAAATACCGAATACAACAGGTGTAGCAGACCTGAATACAACAGGTAGACCTGTTGTACAACACTGTAGACCTTACAGTGAAATGCCGAATACAACAGGTGTAGTAGACCTTACAGTGAAATACTGAATACAACAGGTGTAGTAGACCTTACAGTGAAATACTGAATACAACAGGTGTAGACCTAGAAATACCTGTAGTAGACCTTAGTGAAATACTGAATACAACAGGTGTAGTAGACCTCACAGTGAAATGCCGAATACAACAGGTGTAGTAGACCTCACAGTGAAATGCCGAATACAACAGGTGTGAAATGTACACCTCACCTTACAGTGAAATACCGAATACAACAGGTGTAGTAGACCTCACAGTGAAATACTGAATACAACAGGTGTAGTAGACCTTACAGTGAAATACCGAATACAACAGGTGTAGTAGACCTTACAGTGAAATGCCAGGTGTAGTAGACCTTATGAAATACCGATCAACAGGTGTAGGTAGACCTTACAGTGAAATACTGAATACAACAGGTGTAGTAGACCTTACAGTGAAATACTGAATACAACAGGTGTAGTAGACCTTACAGTGAAATGCTGAATACAACAGGTGTAGTAGACCTTACAGTGAAATGCTGAATACAACAGGTGTAGTAGACCTTACAGTGAAATGCTGAATACAACAGGTGTAGGTAGACCTTACAGTGAAATGCTGAATACAACAGGTGTAGTAGACCTTACAGTGAAATACTGAATACAACAGGTGTAGTAGACCTTACAGTGAAATACTGAATACAACAGGTGTAGTAGACCTTACAGTGAAATACTGAATACAACAGGCTCTAACCAATAGTGCAAAAAACAGGTATTAGGTGAACAATAGGTAGGTAAAGTGAAATAAAAAACACCAGTAGAAAGACAGGCTATAACAGTGTAGTAGACCTTACAGTGAAATATATACAGGTGTAGAGGCTATATACAGTACAACAGGTGTAGTAGACCTTACAGTGAAATGCTATATACAGTGTAGTAGACCTTACAGTGAAATGCTATATACAGTAGAGAGGCTATATACAGGTAGAGGCTATATAAAAATAGAAAAAAGGTATTAGGCTATATAAAGAAATAAAAACAGTAGACAGTAAAAAGACAGGCTATATACAGTAGAGAGGCTATATACAGTAGAGAGGCTATATACAGTAGTGAGGCTATATACAGTAGAGAGGCTATATGCAGGAGAGGCTATATACAGTAGGGAGGCTATATACAGTAGAGAGGCTATATACAGTAGAGGGGCTATATACAGTAGAGAGGCTATATACAGTAGAGGCTATATACAGTAGAGTCTATATACAGTAGAGGCTATATACAGTAGAGAGGCTATATACAGTAGAGAGGCTATATACAGTAGAAAGGCTATATACAGTAGAGAGGCTATATACAGTAGAGAGGCTATATACAGTAGAGAGGCTATATACAGTAGAGGCTATATACAGTAGAGAGGGTATATACAGTAGAGAAGCTATATACAGTAGTGAGGCTATATACAGTAGAGATGATATATACAGTAGTGAGGCTATATACAGTAGAGAGGCTCTATACAGGCACCGGTTAGTCAGGCTGATTGAGGTAGTATGTACATGTAGATATGGTTAAAGTAACTCTGCATATATGATAAACAGAGAGTAGCAGCAGTGTAAAAGAGGGGTTGGTGGAGGGGGTGGGCACACAAAGCAAATAGTTCATGGTCACTCTGCATCTCAGTAAGGAGTCCAGACATGTTCGAATAACAGTTACATGTTAGTCACTTAGCAGAAGCTCTTATCCAGAGAGACTTACCGGAGCAATTAGGGTTAAGTGCCTTGCTCATGGACACATAGATGTTTCACCTAGTTGGCTTAGGGATTCAAACCAGCAACCTTTTGGTTACTGGCCCAACGCTCTTCACTCTTATGCTACCCATAGGAACATGCAGGAGTTCAATGCCACAGAACTGACAGATGATCAGTGAGTCCCTACTGATACACGTTACCCCCCTCTTTCCTTCCCCATTGATACACGTTACCCCCTCTTTCCTTCCCCATTGATACACGTTACCCCCTCTTTCCTTCCCCATGGAATCACCTTACCCCCTCTTTCCTTCCCCAGGGATACACATTACCCCCCTTCTTTCCTTCCCCCCAGGGACACACGTTACCCCCTTTCCTTCCCCAGGGATTTTAAACCTTCCCCAGGGATACACGTTACCCCCTGGATACTTTCCTTCCCCAGGGATACACGTTACCCCCTCTTTCCTTCCCCAGGGATACACGTTACCCCCTCTTTCCTTCCCCAGGGATACACGTTACCCCCTCTTTCCTTCCCCAGGGATACACGTTACCCCCTCTTTCCTTCCCCATGGATACACGTTACCCCCTTTTCCTTCCCCAGGGATACACGTTACCCCCTCTTTCCTTCCCCATGGATACACGTTACCCCCTCTGGATACACGTTCCTTCCCCCCATGGATACACGTTACCCCCTCTTTCCTTCCCCATGGATACACGTTACCCCCCTTTCCTTCCCCATGGATACACGTTACCCCCTTTCCTTCCCCATGGATACACATTACCCCCTCTTTCCTTCCCCTCTTGATACATGTAAATCCCCCTTTCTTTCCCTTGATACACTTCATCCCCCTCTTTCATTTATCTTTAAAAAAAATGGTCTTTCTCTTTTTCAGCCTATGGTTTTCATCTGTCACCACCTACCAACAAACCTTCATACAATTAATGGATAATGTTTCCTCTCGACAAAAAAGGAATAACCTACGCAGTCACCAAACAAGTGGATAGTTACCCAAGTTGAATTGGTTGCTGTTCAAACAAAAAATTTGATGAAATGCATGCAATCTGATCCAGCACAGCGCCCCAGTACGGCCATTGCCTTTACCAGAGCAATGCATGTTATGTATTGGCCTTAGGCCTTGCTCTGATCAGGCCATTGACAACAAACTAGTTTGGCAATGTGTGTTTACTCAAACAGGGGAGCTGGAATAAATCCTCTTTGGAAAAGTAATGTATGTGGCACAGTGTTTAACACAAAAACCTCAATCAAGTAGCAAACGATTTGTCATAGGCATAGAAATCTGACTCTTCTCTCAGCTATCTGGTAGTGGGTCAGTGGGAAATATTCAAAGAGTAGCTAGCTATAGTTATGCTTACACTGGCCAAGGCACAGGTTAGGTTGTGTAAGTCGGTGTAGGCTAAAGTGGGGTTGCAGAGACAACCGAAGACTCTCTGAACTACACACAAGGTTAGTTCATGCATAACACGGGCTATTTCTAGCATAGGTTACAAGCAGAGGTCAAGCTGTAAAAATGGACGAGAAAGTCCAAATGTACTGCTAGCTGGGTAATAACTCGCTTTCAGTCTGTGCATGAGAGTTGTGGCTCAAGTGTGTCTTGACAATGATCTGAATGTGTATAGCTAGCTAACGTTGCTATACCTAAGGCAGTGGTTCCCAACCATGGGTACTTGGCTCATAGGGGGGTACTGGTGAAAACTCATGAGACCATAGGCTTACTAGAGTAAAATGCATATGAGGGGGTAGGCTACTTCAGGGGTACCCAGGGAAGAGCACACAATTCAGTTGGTGTTACAACACCCGAAAAGGCTTGGGAACCAATGACCAAAAGGCATTAGACCCGTGTTACATGCCTGACAAGTCACACTCACGCTTCTTAATTAATTAAAACATTAAAAAAAAAACATAATGCTAGCTAATTATTTAGCAAATACGCTCCTAATCACTTAATAGTAAGCTAAGTGAATGATTCTAGTGATATTCCTACCAACTGAGCACAGCTAGCTATCCAAATATGTATATGTCATAAATATAGTTAAGAGGGAAACGCAAGTCATTTCCTTAGCGGTTTAGCTAGACCCTGGACTGGTGGCATTCTGTCCTTGGGTTGGGCTAAGGTCTATTCCCCGGTAGTTAACGTTATGGCCTTGGATATAAATTAAAACACGCTTTTGCCGAACCCAACCATTCGATACACGTGGAAATTGAATTGGTACTTCTCTCCTTACCTGACTTAGCGCAGACAGGGAGCGCCCAAGTGTCCTGCAAAGACATCGGGAATGCGATAACATAGCGTCAACAGAGGTGTCAAAACGACCAAAGGGAGCAGTACGGAAGTTCAGTACACCTGGGATGGTAGTAGGGGCGGTACCGTGGGGTCACGACTAGAAGGGATCCACCTTTTGTCAAATGAACATCAGATTTTACTTTTCGCAGCAGCAGATTAAGGAGCATTTACGCAGTGTGTTATTAAGAGAATTGACGTGGCAGTTTAGGATCATTAGGTTAGGGTTAGATAAAACTGTCTATTTTTGACGTTCATTTGATAAGAGATGGATATCATCTAGCTATGACTGCTGCCGACTGCCCCGATAGGAAATAACGAGGGACAAACCAATTTCGTTTTTATGATAGGGGAGATAGCTCATACCAAATAAATGATGTACAACTACAGGCAGTCCAGAAGTTTAGGCTTCCTTTTGTTCGCTAAAATATTTAACACAACTTTAAATAAGGTTTTAATTGCTTTAGAGGCTTATTAATTCAATCGTCTTGGGGTTTTATGTGACCAATGTTATGAAAATAAAATGCGTGTGTGTAAAATGGTGGGGTGGGGAAACAAAAATAAGAACCTCACTTACATACTTTCGACATCCAAAATAAACATTTTCCAAGAAATGTCGGATGCTTTTGTCTTTCATCCAGTTCCCACGGGGGGCAGTAATGGTACGTGCTAATTTATATGCGGTTGATTTAATTATAGGGTGCCACGCCCCCTCCTCGTGTGGATTGATTGTGGATGAAATACAGTAACCCAGTTTATAATAACTCCTTCTCCCCTGTGACACGCATCATTTCAGCTCTCGTCTCTGGACAGCTACTGGACGCCAACATTCACTCAGAGCAACTGGTAGGCAGGCATCCTTTTTTTTGTTGTTGTCGGGTTTTTGGAAGTAAACACGTGAAAAGTAGGCACTAGGCTGCAACAAAATCTTCTCAACATAGAGTATGCTCATTTAAAGTAACATGTTTTTTTAATTAAAATAAATAGTGTGATTTTGGATTTGATCAAATTAATAACAGATATTCTCGTTTGGGTCTTAATTTAACTTGTCTGCTGCTACTTTGATACATGGAGCATTTATATATAAAGAAAAGGCTAGTGTTAGTCATTTCGGTGAACAGTTTTCTTTAAAAATGTTGATTTTAATTGTGCTTCTACAGGATGCATATTTGCATAATTCAAGCATTGACATTACCTTAACAATCTTTTGAGGTAAAATGTGAGTAATATTGTTTGCTTCTGCATCATTGCTGCACACTATGACAATACACTATCACACAATACAGATATTGTTGTCTAGTAGATGACTTCACAAAACGTCTAACTTTCAAACTGCCAGTAAAATACAGTATTTCATATTTATTACCAATGGCAAAATGTTATAGTTTTAATCACAAATACTCTATTTTAGTTCATCTGTTAAATATAGGTTTGTTTTGTCGTTAAAATTATATGTAGTTTTCTGGGGAAAATAACATTTTGCAGTATTGATGATTTTCCATCAATATTGTTTTATTTTAAAAGATTTTATTACAACAGTTGCCAATGTTAAATGCTTTCTAAAGACCTGTTTTTCCTATAAACTATGTTTATGGTTATGTACATTTATTTTGCATGAAGCATGGAGCCGAGCCTTTTGGACCACAACATGCATCATTCCTCCAGCAGCACCTACCCAGAGGACAGGACAGAGAATCCTCCCTCCTTTCCGCACAACAACACATACAACTCCTCCTCCCCTCAGTCCTCCTCTCAGTCAAGTGGTGAATCCCTTATCTCTACGCTCCTACAAACAACCATAGAGAGTAAAAGAACCCTGCAGGAGAGCACCACTGCATATTACCCCCCAGACACTCCCATGTCCAGCTCTGCCTTGACGAATCTTAACCAGGTGGACCACCACAGCAGCAGTACCACCATGGCACCTCTGTCTCCAGCCAGCCAGGCATCCACCGGGGCCAGTCCCACTAGATTCAGACCCAATGAGGCCGGGTTGACCCAGGACTGGATGCTGGAGCTGGTTGACAGACACCGGGCCAAGCGTGCCAGAGTGGAGAACATCATCAGAGGCATGGCAGGCTCTCCTCTCAGTGTTTATTTCACAGGTGAAGAGTTTGGTGAAGGGGAGACCACTCCAACCAGTCACCTTCAGAGTGAGATGTTGGAAAACAAGAGGAAACAGAGGGTGCCGCGGCACCAGGACCTCCCCGGGACGGGGGGCGTTAGCGGGAAGAGTACGGACGAAGGCCATATCCTGAAGAAGCAGCTTCAGACCATGCAGAGGCTCCTGGGTCAACTCCAGGCCAGGTTCATCCAGATCTACGAGAATCAGACTAATGAGTCTGAAGAGGAGGACCACCATAGTACTTGGAACAAAGAATATGTGGAGACAAAGATATCTCCTGGTGAGGTGTTCTTGGACCCTTACAGTGAGTTTAACAATAAGACACCTTTAGATAAAGGTCATCTGGGATGGATGAATAACAAGCAAACTGACTACCTTCACTCGAACCCAGACAACGAAGACAAACTCCTAGCAGACATTCTCAAGTATGAACTCTCCAGAGCTGTAAACTCGAGCGTTGACTCAATTTTCAAAAACATATCGCATGCTTTCGTCAAGTCACCACAGCTACACGTCGAGGATGGTGGAATGGTGGAAACAGACGATGAGACCGTGTTCCTCAGCTCTCGCGAGCCGGCGTCAACATCCACCCATGTAGACAGCATGTCACGACTCCCCTCATGTTCCGAGAGTGGTATGGCCCAACAACTACCAGAGATTCAAACCGAGGCTCTATCTCTGGTTGTTCAAAAGCCTGCTTCAATGACTCGCCCATGTTCTCTAAAACAAACAGTGAAAGGGTCTCTCCATTTCCACCAGCCTCCATTCCTATACAACCACCCCACTGCTGTACAGGAAAGCCACCAAGTACTGGACAACCTGAAACACGACAGCTCCCATCACGATACCTTCGGAGGGCTCCAGTGTAGACCCAGTACCATGGGTCTGCCTACCCCAGAGATAGTTGACTTACCATGGGATCCGGTCATAGTGAGGTCCAGGGTGACCTCCAGGCCACCCGGGAATCCTCAGGTTAACCAACCCTTGACCACAGGGCATCACGTGCTTCTGGACAGTCTCCCTCACATCAAGATGGACTGTGGTAGCTTTCAGAGTATGGTGAAAAGGACCTCGTATGTGCTGAATGTATCCTTCTACAAGAGCGGTCTCTTCTTCTTTATTGAAAGTGTTTTCCCCACGTGTTATTCAGACAGAAAGGAAATGAGGTGGGGTTGACAGGCAAGTGGCAGAAACAGTGTTTAACTATAGAATACTACCATATACTTTACATTGAGTGAAGCCAGTGAATCTGTGATATTATAGTTAAGTCAGTGAATCTGTGATATTATAGTTAAGCCAGTGAATCTGTGATATTGTAGTTAAGTCAGTGAAGTCAGTCATTTATTAACCATCATTTTACCAGGTCAGATGACTGAAAACATATGGCCTCTTTTACAGTAATAACCTGGGGGAAGAGTTACAGGGGGAAAAGAGGGGATGAATGAGACGATTGGAAGCTGGGGATGATTAGGTGGTCATGATGGTATGAGGGCCAGATTGGGTATTTAGCCAGGACACCGGGGTTAACACCCCTACTCTTACGATAAGGGATGAATCAACATTTACAGAATGGTTACATGGAGGAAAATGGAGAGGGTCATGCTTTTTCAATTTCAGTCTAGAGGAGGGTTTAGTATTTTTTTCAATTTCAGTCAAGGGGAGGGTTTAGTATTTTTTTTTTAAATGTAGTCTATTTTTTTTTTATTTTACCTTTATTTAACTAGGCAAGTCAGTTAAGAACAAATTCTTATTTTCAATTTAGGAACAGTGGGTTAACTGCCTGTTCAGGGGCAGAACGACAGATTTACCTTGTCAGCTTTTGAACTTGCAACCTTCCGGTTACTAGTCAACGCTCTAACCACTAGGCTACCCTGCCGCCCCAGTGGAGGGTTTAGTATTTTTTTTAAATTGAGTCTAGTGGAGGGTTTAGTATTTTCATGTAGTCTAGAGGAGGGTTTAGTCTTTTCATGTAGTCTAGAGGAGGGTTTAGTCTTTTCATGTAGTCTAGAGGAGGGTTTAGTATTTTTTTCAATGTAGTCTAGAGGAGGGTTTAGTCTTTTCATGTAGTCTAGAGGAGGGTTTAGTATTTTTTTCAATTTCAGTCTAGAGGAGGGTTTAGTATTTTTTCAATTTCAGTCTAGGGGAGGGTTTAGTATTTTTTTCAATTTCAGTCTAGAGGGAGGGTTTAGTATTTTTTCAATTTCAGTCTAGAGGAGGGTTTAGTATTTTTTTCAATTTCAGTCTAGAGGAGGGTTTAGTATTTTTTCAATTTCAGTCTAGAGGAGGGTTTAGTATTTTTTTCAATTTCAGTCAAGGGGAGGGTTTAGTATTTTTTTTAAATTTAGTCTAGTGGAGGGTTCAGTATTTTCATGTAGTCTAGAGGAGGGTTTAGTCTTTTCATGTAGTCTAGAGGAGGGTTTAGTCTTTTCATGTAGTCTAGAGGAGGGTTTAGTATTTTTTAAATGTAGTCTAGAGGAGGGTTTAGTCTTTTCATGTAGTCTAGAGGAGGGTTTAGTATTTTTTAATGTAGTCTAGAGGAGGGTTTAGTCTTTTAATGTAGTCTAGAGGAGGGTTTAGTCTTAATGTAGTCTAGAGGAGGGTTTAGTCTTTTAATGTAGTCTAGAGGAGGGTTTAGTCTTAATGTAGTCTAGAGGAGGGTTTAGTCTTTTAATGTAGTCTAGAGGAGGGTTTAGTCTTTTAATGTAGTCTAGAGGAGGGTTTAGTCTTTTAATGTAGTCTAGAGGAGGGTTTATAGGCTAGTTAGAGTGGAGCTTAACCAGTGGCTGTGCTGTGTATGACTACGGTGGCACTTCAGGAGGAGAGTGAAAGGCATCTGCCTGAAAATAATGTTTGATGACTTGCCTAGTTAAATAAAGGTTAGTCCTAGTTAAAAAATTTACAAAAAAAACATGCGTGTGGACTAGCCTATGTTCTGTTCAGCTTGAGAAGGAGAGTGCAAAGATGAAAAGGAGGACCGGAGGTTAACTTTGATTAGCTTGCTACTATTATAATCTATTTTATTAACAACAATATGTTTCTTGCTCATGATGTATTCGTCAGAGTTAAGTGATATATCAGGGAACGGCAGGTAGCCTAGTGGTTAGTGTTGGGCCAGTAACCAGCAGGTAGCCTAGTGGTTAGTGTGTTGGACTAGTAACCTACAGGTAGCCTAGTGGTTAGGGTGTTGGACTAGTAACCTACAGGTAGCCTAGTGGTTAGGGTGTTGGACTAGTAACCTACAGGTAGCCTAGTGGTTAGTGTTGGACTAGTAACCTACAGGTAGCCTAGTGGTTAGTGTTGGACTAGTAACCTACAGGTAGCCTAGTGGTTAGGGTGTTGGACTAGTAACCAGCAGGGTAGCTTAGTGGTTAGTGTTGGGCCAGTAACCTACAGGTAGCCTAGTGGTTAGGGTGTTGGACTAGTAACCAGCAGGTAGCCTAGTGGTTAGGGTGTTGGACTAGTAACCAGCAGGTAGCCTAGTGGTTAGGGTGTTGGACTAGTAACCTACAGGTAGCCTAGTGGTTAGGGTGTTGGACTAGTAACCTACAGGTAGCCTAGTGGTTAGGGTGTTGGACCAGTAACCAGCAGGTAGCCTAGTGGTTAGGGTGTTGGTAGCCTAGTGGTTAGGGTGTTGGACTAGTAACCAGCAGGTAGCCTAGTGGTTAGAGTGTTGGGCCAGTAACCAGCAGGTAGCCTAGTGGTTAGAGTGTTGGACTAGTAACCTACAGGTAGCCTAGTGGTTAGGGTGTTGGACTAGTAACCTACAGGTAGCCTAGTGGTTAGGGTGTTGGACTAGTAACCAGCAGGTAGCCTAGTGGTTAGAGTGTTGGACTAGTAACCAGCAGGTAGCCTAGTGGTTAGAGTGTTGGACCAGTAACCAGCAGGTAGCCTAGTGGTTAGAGTGTTGGGCCAGTAACCAGCAGGTAGCCTAGTGGTTAGAGCGTTGGGCCAGTAACCAGCAGGTAGCTTAGTGGTTAGAGCGTTGGACTAGTAACCAGCAGGTAGCCTAGTGGTTAGAGCGTTGGGCCAGTAACCAGCAGGTAGCCTAGTGGTTAGAGTGTTGGACTAGTAACCAGCAGGTAGCCTAGTGGTTAGAGTGTTGGCCTAGTAACCAGCAGGTAGCCTAGTGGTTAGGGTGTTGGGCCAGTAACCAGCAGGTAGCCTAGTGGTTAGGGTGTTGGGCCAGTAACCAGCAGGTAGCCTAGTGGTTAGGGTGTTTGGCCAGTAACCAGCAGGTAGCCTAGTGGTTAGGGTGTTGGGCCAGTAACCAGCAGGTAGCCTAGTGGTTAGAGCGTTGGGCCAGTAACCAGCAGGTAGCCTAGTGGTTAGAGTGTTGGACTAGTAACCAGCAGGTAGCCTAGTGGTTAGAGTGTTGGCCTAGTAACCAGCAGGTAGCCTAGTGGTTAGGGTGTTGGGCCAGTAACCAGCAGGTAGCCTAGTGGTTAGGGTGTTGGGCCAGTAACCAGCAGGTAGCCTAGTGGTTAGGGTGTTGGGCCAGTAACCGGAAGGGTGCTAGATTGAATCCCGGAGCTGACAAGGTAGAAATCTGTTGTTCTGCCCCTGAACAAGGCAGTTAAACCAACTGTTCCTAGGCTGTCATTGTAAATAAGAATTTGTCCTTAACTGACTTGCCAAGTTAAATAGAGATAACATTAAAATAAAGAAATAAAAATATATAACAGTGTTTTGTTCCGTGATGCTTTATGGTACAAACAAGCTGTAAAAACCTGGGAAAGTCTTGACTCTGATTCAAATGGGGATATCATTGTTTCATTTCTTTGACTTTCAGACATTCGCTCCTTTGCACCCCATTATTTGTATTTCTACTTTGCACATTCTTCCACTGCAAATCTACCATTCCAGTGTTTTACTTGCTATATTGTATTTACCATGGCATTGACTGTATGTTTGTTTTACTCCATGTGTAACTCTGTGTCGCTGTATGTGTCGAACTGCTTTGCTTTATCTTGGCCAGGTCGCAATTGTAAATGAGAACTTGTTCTCAACTTGCCTACCTGGTTAAATAAAGGTGAAATAAATAAAATAAGAGGCTGAGCTACAACCTTCTGTAGCCAAGAAGACAAAAAATTGACTTTCCTTGGGAAGTAATCTAATTCTGTCATTACCAACTGATTAAACGATTCACTTTCTGTACAATAGAAGATGTTTAAACTCAGACCGCTTTAAGGGAAACACTTGTGACCTTCTCTCGTTGGGTTAAACCACAGAAGAAGAGTAGCCAGCAGTTAAAGCTGACATTTTTCTGTGTCAGTAGTCCTACTCTGTCTGGGGTGGAAAGGTAGGTCCTACTCTGTCTGGGGTGGAAAGGTAGGTCCTACTCTGTCTGGGGTGGAAAGGTAGGTCCTACTCTGTCTGGGGTGGAAAGGTAGGTCCTACTCTGTCTGGGGTGGAAAGGTAGGTCCTACTCTGTCTGGGGTGGAAAGGTAGGTCCTACTCTGTCTGGGGTGGAAATGTAGGTCTACTCTGTCTGGGGTGGAAAGGTAGGTCTACTCTGTCTGGGGTGGAAAGGTAGGTTCTACTCTGTCTGGGGTGGAAATGTAGGTCTACTCTGTCTGGGGTGGAAAGGTAGGTCTACTCTGTCTGGGGTGGAAAGGTAGGTCTACTCTGTCTGGGGTGGAAAGGTAGGTCTACTCTGTCTGGGGTGGAAAGGTAGGTCTACTCTGTCTGGGGTGGAAAGGTAGGTCTAACTTGTGAAAGTACCTTGCTCAGATTTCTAATGACATCTCCGATTTAATTATTTGCAAACAGGGACAGTTTCATTGCAAGCAACACACACTGATTTTACATTGGAGCAAAATGAAATGATGAAAACATAGGCCTATTCTTTCATTTTGGTAATTTGTGTGGTATTAAAAAGATTCTGCTAATATGTAAATCAAAGTTTATTTGTCACGTGCGCTGAATACAACAGGTGTAGTAGACCTTACAGTGAAATGCTGAATACAACAGGTGTAGTAGACCTTACAGTGAAATGCTGAATACAACAGGTGTAGTAGACCTTACAGTGAAATGCTGAATACAACAGGTGTAGTAGACCTTACAGTGAAATGCTGAATACAACAGGTGTAGTAGACCTTACAGTGAAATGCTGAATACAACAGGTGTAGTAGACCTTACAGTGAAATGCTGAATACAACAGGTGTAGTAGACCTTACAGTGAAATGCTGAATACAACAGGTGTAGTAGACCTTACAGTGAAATGCTGAATACAACAGGTGTAGTAGACCTTACAGTGAAATGCTTAGTTACAGGCTCTAACCAACCGTGCAAAAAAAGGTATTAGGTGAACAATAGGTAGGTAAAGAAATAAAACAACAGTAAAAAGACAGGCTATAAACAGTAGAGATGCTATATACAGTTAGAGGCTCTATACTGTAGAGAGGTTATATACAGTAGAGGCTATATACAGTAGTGGTTATATACAGTAGAGAGGCTGTATACAGTAGAGAGGCTGTATACAGTAGAGAGGCTATATAACAGTAGTGAGGCTATATAACAGTAGAGAGGCTCTATAACAGTAGAGAGGCTCTATAACAGTAGAGAGGCTCTATAACAGTAGAGAGGCTCTATAACAGTAGAGAGGCTCTATAACAGTAGAGAGGCTCTATAACAGTAGAGAGGCTCTATAACAGTAGAGAGGCTCTATAACAGTAGAGAGGCTCTATAACAGTAGAGAGGCTCTATAACAGTAGAGAGGCTACATAGACACCGGTTAGTCAGGCTGATTCAGGTAGTATGTACATGTAGATATGGTTAAAGTGACTGCATATATGATAAACAGAGAGTAGCAGTAGCGTAAAAGAGGGGTTGGCGGGTGGCGAGACACAATGCAGATAGCCCAGGTTAGCCAATGTGCGGGAGCACTGGTTGGTCGGGCCAATTGAGGTAGTATGTACATGAATGTATAGTTAAAGTGACTATGTATATATGATAAACAGAGAGTAGCAGCAGTGTAAAAGAGGGGTTGGGGGGGAACACAATGCAAATAGTCCAGGTAATTACCTGTTCAGGAGTCTTATGGCTTGGGGGTAAAAACTGTTGAGAAGCCTTATTGTCCTTGACTTGTACTCCAGTACCACTTGCCATGCGGTAGTAGAGAGAACAGTCTATGACTGGGTTGGCTGGGATCTTTGACAATTTGTTGGGCCTTCCTCTGACACCGCCTGGTATAGAGGTCCTGGATAGCAGGGAGCTTGGCCCCAGTGATGTACTGGGCCGTATGCACTACCCTCTGTAGTGCTTTGCAGTCGGAGGCCGAGCAGTTGCTGTATCATGCAGTGATCCAACCAGTCAGGATGTTGCAGCTGTAGAACCTTTTGAGGATCTGAGGACCCATGCCAAATCTTTTTAGTTTCCTGAGGGGGAATATGTTTTGTTGTGCCCTCTTCACAACTGTCTTGGTGTGTTTGGACCATTCTAGTTTGTTGTTGTTGTGGCCACCAAGGAACTTGAAGCTCTCAACCTGCTCCACTACAGCCCCGTCGATGACGTTGTGGCAGATGTGTTGCTACCGTCCGGAAGTCCAGGATCCGGTTGCAGAGGGAGGTGTTTAGTCCCAGGATCCTTAGCTTAGTGATGAGCTTTGAGGGTACTAAGGTGTTGAACCCTGAGCTGTAGTCAATGAAAAGCATTCTCACATAAGTGTTCCTTTTATCCAGGTGGGAAAGGGCAGTGTGGAGTGATATAGAGATTGCATCATCTGTGGATCTGTTTGGGATAATGCAAATTGGAGTGGAGGGTTTCTGGGATAATGGTGTTGATGTAAGCCATTACCAACCTTTCAAAGCACTTCATGGCTACAGACGAGTGCTACGGGTCGGTAGTCATTTAGGCAGGTTGCCTTTGTGTTCTTGGACACAGGGACTATGGTGGTCTGCTTGAAACATGTTGGTTTTACAGACTAAATCAGGGACATGTTGAAAATGTCAGTGAAGACACCTGCCAGTTGGTCAGCACATACATGCCCAGAGCACACATCCTGGTAATCCATCTGGCCCGCAGCCTTGTGAATGTTGACCTGTTTAAAGGTCTTACTCACGTTGGCTACGGAGAGTGTGATCACACAGTCATCCTGAACAGCTGATGCTCTCATGCATGCCTCAGTGTTGCTTGCCTCAAAGCGAGCATAGAAGTGATTTAGCTCGTCTGGTCTAGGCTCGTGTAACTGGGCAGCTCGCTGCTGTGCTTCAGTAATATTAGTTAATCAGTAATGTTTGAGTTATAGTCAGTAATATTAGTTATAGTCAGTAATATTAGTTAGTCAGTAAAATGAGTGTTATATGTTGTGGTCAAGCCTGAACTTTGTTTTTCAAATGCATGGCATTTCCACCAAGAGATTCTTTGGTAAGCTTTCTTTAGTGAGGCAATTGGCTTCTGATATAAAGTAGTACAACTCGTATCAATAATACCGTGTCTAAGAAAGCTTCTGCCTGTCTTTGAGGTTTAGCTAAGTGTCTCACAATAATAACCTTCCTCTGCCCACAAGGATAGTCCATAAACAAGTATCCAATGTTCTACTGTCTTTCCAGGAGAACAATATCTATGAGGCTTGGGGGAGCATTAGTAGCTGTGGTAGGATGCATTTCAAGGAGAATTTGCCCTTTTGATCTTGTGATCTCTACTCCTAAGGAAATTGCTTCTACTATCTGAGTGTAGTCTAATAATTGCAGAACAGAGAAAAACATTGATGTAAAAAATAATATCTGTCTTAAGATGTGTCAGGATTCCGGAACCGAAGCTTGTTTTCAAAGGAAGTCTATGCTTAGGCTATAATGAAGTGTAGCAATATAGTGAAAACCTATTTTGTGATGAAAACAATCAAAGGGTACAGGACATGATTCACTCTAGGAATACAATGTATTTTCATCCATTTTCTGATGTATGCATGGTTCGAGTTCATTGTGTTAGCTACGTAACCTGACATGGTCTGACCACACCGTACCTGAATGTGTTAGCTTCATTTCCCCCACCACCCCTATTTTTAAAATGTATCCTTTGTTTAACTAGGCAAGCCAGTTAAGAACAAATTCTTATTTACAATGACGGCCTACCCCAGGCCAATTGTGCGCCGTCCTATGGGACTCCCAATCATGGCCGGATGTGATACATCCATACATCCGCATGGGATACACTGAGATGCAGTGTCTTAGACCACTGTGCAACTCGGGAGCCCCAAATTCATAACCTGCCATGTAGGAGGGTCTGACCACACAGCACCTGGATGTGTTAACTCCATAACCTGACATGTAGGAGGGTCTGACCACACAGCACCTGAATGTGTTAACTCCATAACCTGACATGTAGGAGGGTCTGACCACACAGCACCTGAATGTGTTAACTCCATAACCTGCCATGTAGGAGGGTCTGACCACACAGCACCTGAATGTGTTAACTCCATAACCTGCCATGTAGGAGGGTCTGACCACACAGCACCTGAAGAAAGCCAAGTTGATGTTCTTCTACACTCGCTACCCGAGTTCCAACGTACTCAAAACCTTTTTCTCCGATGTCCAGGTATTAAAAAAGTATCTTGTTAATGAATGACCTATCCTATGGTGTGTTCTACTGGTAGAGTGAAGGACCTATCCTATGGTGTGTTCTACTGGTAGAGTGAAGGACCTATCCTATGGTGTGTTCTACTGGTGTTCTACTGGTAGAGTGAAGGACCTATCCTATGGCGTGTTCTATTGGTAGAGTGAAGGACCTATCCTATGGTGTGTTCTACTGGTAGAGTGAAGGACCTATCCTATGGCGTGTTCTATTGGTAGAGTGAAGGACCTATCCTATGGTGTGTTCTACTGGTAGAGTGAAGGATCTATCCTATGGTGTGTTCTACTGGTAGAGTGAAGGACCTATCCTATGGTGTGTTCTACTGGTAGAGTGAAGGACCTATCCTATGGTGTGTTCTACTGGTAGAGTGAAGGACCTATCCTATGGTGTGTTCTACTGGTAGAGTGAAGGACCTATCCTATGGTGTGTTCTACTGGTGTTCTACTGGTAGAGTGAAGGACCTATCCTATGGTGTGTTCTACTGGTGTTCTAGGTAGAGTGAAGGACCTATCCTATGGTGTGTTCTACTGGTAGAGTGAAGGACCTATCCTATGGTGTGTTCTACTGGTAGAGTGAATGACCTATCCTATGGTGTGTTCTACTGGTGTTCTACTGGTAGAGTGAAGGACCTATCCTATGGTGTGTTCTACTGGTAGAGTGAAGGACCTATCCTATGGTGTGTTCTACTGGTAGAGTGAAGGACCTATCCTATGGTGTGTTCTACTGGTAGAGTGAAGGACCTATCCTATGGTGTGTTCTACTGGTAGAGTGAAGGACCTATCCTATGGTGTGTTCTACTGGTAGAGTGAAGGACCTATCCTATGGTGTGTTCTACTGGTAGAGTGAAGGACCTATCCTATGGTGTGTTCTACTGGTAGAGTGAAGGACCTATCCTATGGTGTGTTCTACTGGTAGAGTGAAGGACCTATCCTATGGTGTGTTCTACTGGTAGAGTGAAGGACCTATCCTATGGTGTGTTCTACTGGTAGAGTGAAGGACCTATCCTATGGTGTGTTCTACTGGTAGAGTGAAGGACCTATCCTATGGTGTGTTCTACTGGTAGAGTGAATGACCTATCCTATGGTGTGTTCTACTGGTAGAGTGAAGGACCTATCCTATGGTGTGTTCTACTGGTGTTCTACTGGTAGAGTGAAGGACCTATCCTATGGTGTGTTCTACTGGTGTTCTACTGGTAGAGTGAAGGACCTATCCTATGGTGTGTTCTACTGGTGTTCTACTGGTAGAGTGAAGGACCTATCCTATGGTGTGTTCTACTGGTAGAGTGAATGACCTATCCTATGGTGTGTTCTACTGGTGTTCTACTGGTAGAGTGAAGGACCTATCCTATGGTGTGTTCTACTGGTAGGTGAAGGACCTATCCTATGGTGTGTTCTACTGGTAGAGTGAAGGACCTATCCTATGGTGTGTTCTACTGGTAGAGTGAAGGACCTATCCTATGGTGTGTTCTACTGGTAGAGTGAAGGACCTATCCTATGGTGTGTTCTACTGGTAGAGTGAAGGACCTATCCTATGGTGTGTTCTACTGGTAGAGTGAAGGATCTATCCTATGGCGTGTTCTACTGGTAGAGTGAAGGACCTATCCTATGGCGTGTTCTACTGGTAGAGTGAAGGACCTATCCTATGGTGTGTTCTACTGGTAGAGTGAAGGATCTATCCTATGGCGTGTTCTACTGGTAGAGTGAAGGACCTATCCTATGGTGTGTTCTACTGGTAGAGTGAATGACCTATCCTATGGTGTGTTCCACTGGTAGAGTGAAGGATCTATCCTATGGTGTGTTCTACTGGTAGAGTGAATGCCTGAATGGGCAAACCAATGTTGAGCTAAAATCCCTTAATTGAAAACAATCACTGAACACATAACTGTGGGCAATTTGCTTTTATTCAAATAGTTCATAGATGATTTATTGACAAAGACAGTCAAAAACAGTGGGATGACAAACACACACACAAACTAAATAAAATGCTACAAAATGAAATAACAAAAAGCATGAATAACTTAGAATGTACTTACTGTTTGTTTCTTTGCATCCCCATACAGCTCACTCGGTGTACCACGTCCCAGCTGATTAAATGGTTCAGTAACTTCAGAGAGTTCTACTATATTCAGATGGAGAAGTTTGCCCGCCAGGCCCGAGTGGAGGGAGTTAACAGTGTGAGGGACGTAGCAGTGAGCAGAGACTCGGAGCTCTTCAGAGCCCTCAACATGCACTACAACAAGGCCAATGACTTTCAGGTAGGCTAAAACATCTTGTTTGTGTATTCAAAGAGAATCTCGCTCGTGTAGTCATTTAGCCTCATATGACCATCCTGATCTAGAGTTTTCATTCTGTTTTGCTAAGTGTATTTACACTGAATTTTTTTTAATTGTAAAAAAATATATATATATCTGTATAGAGGAACAGAATGTCAGACCAGGATGGTCGTAAGAGGCTAGGATTCATTGTGCTGCTCACATCTTCACCTCTCTAATGTATTTCTAATGCATATCTTCACCAATAAATACATCTTAAGTTTGATCAGGTGGATCAGACAGCCAAAGGATAAAATAGGATACATAATACATTGTTTATGGGTGGTTGGCATGTACAACAGGTGTATTAGTCTACATGTACAACAGGTGTGTTAGTCTACATGTACAACAGGTGTGTTAGTCTACATGTACAACAGGTATGTTAGTCTACATGTACAACGGGTGTGTTAGTCTACATGTACAACGGGTGTGTTAGTCTACATGTACAACAGGTGTGTTAGTGGAAGTCTACATGTACAACAGGTGTGCTAGTGGAAGTCTACATGTACAACAGGTGTGCTAGTGGAAGTCTACATGTACAACTGATACACAGCACTATGTGAACACACCTTCAAATTAGTGTATTCGGGCTATTTAAGCCACACCCGTTGCTGACAGGTGTATATAATCAAGCACACCGCCATGCAATCTCCATAGACAAACATTGGCAGCAGAATAGCCTTACTGAAGAGCTCAGTGACTTTCAAATGTGGCACCGTCATAGGATGCAACCTTTCCAACAAATCAGTTTGTCAAATTTCTGCCCTGCTAGAGCTGCCCCGGTCAACTGTAAGTGCTGTTATTGTGAAGTTGAAATGTCTAGGAGCAACAACGGCTCAGCCGCAAAGTGGTAGGCCACCAAAGCTCACAGAAAGGGACAACCAAGTGCTGAAGTGCAATAATCCAGGACAGATTATTTTTTATGCATACCTCACTACCAAGTTCCAAACTACCTCTGAAAGCAACGTCAGCACTAGAACGGTTCGTCTTAAGCTTCATGAAATGTATTTCCATGGCCGAGCAGCCGCACACAAGCCTAAGATCACCATAGACAATGCCAAGCGTCGGCTGGAGTGGTGTGAAGTTCGCCGCCAGTGGATTCTGGAACAGTGGAAATACATTCTCTGGAGTGATGAATCACGCTTCACCATCTGGCAGTCCAACAGACGAATCTGGGTATGACGGATGCCAGGAGAACGTTACCCGCCCGACTGCATAGTGGCAACTGTAAAGTTTGGTGGAGGAGGAATAATGGTCTGGGGCTGTTTTTCATGGTTCGGGCCCCTTAGTTCCAGTGAATGAAAATAGCATACAATGACATTCTAGATGATTCTGTGTTTCCAACTTTATGGAAACAGTTTGAGGAAGGACATTTCCTGTTTCAGCATGACAATTCCCCCGTGTATAAAGCGAGGTCCATACAGAAATGGTTTGTCAAGATCGGTGTGGAAGAACTTGACTAGCCTGCACAGAACCCTGACCTCCAAGCCCGTCGAATACCTTTGGGATGAATTGGAACGCCGACTGCGAGCCAGGCCTAGTCACCCAACCACAGTCCCTAACCTCACCAATACTCTTGTGGCTGAATGGAAGCAAGTCCCTGCAGCAATTTTCCAACATCTAGTGGAAAGCCTTCCCAGAAGAGTGGAGGCTGTTATCGCAGCAAAGGGGAGACCAACTCTATATTAATGCCAATGATCTCGGAATATGTTTGACGAGTCCATATACTTCCATATACTTTTGGCCATGTACTCGATATCATCTACTGTATCTTGCCTATGCTGCTCTGTACCATCACTCATTCATATATCCTTATGTACATATTCTTTATCCCCTTACACTGTGTATAAGACAGTTTTTTGGAATTGTTAGTTAGATTACTTGTTCGTTATTACTGCACTGTCGGAACTAGAAGCACAAGCATTTCGCTACACTCGCATTAACATCTGCTAACCATGTGTATGTGACAAATAAAAATTTGATTTGATGTAGTGTACTGTATTTTAGTGGAAGTCTAAACACAGATTTTTGTTTGAGTGTTATACCTGTACACATCTACAAAGATCAATGCAGTATGGTGAGTTGGTGAACATACAAATAAAAAAAATAAAAACACTTATGTTTATATATAAAGATGCTTTGTGGAGGTTTTGTTTTGAAGCCACAAACGGGTCCCCGAATCAAAGTAGCCCCATAACATCAAAGACCACCACCATACCCACATTTAAAAAAATACTGCAGAATACTATAGAATACTCTTGTACTTACTATAGAATTATATTGTATTCTGTAGTATACTATACTACTCTAGTTTCCCTTGATCATGTAGTGCTTACTGTATAATTGTGTAGTATACTGTAAAATATTATACTCCACACTATAGTATACCTCGATCATGTAGTGCTTACTATATAGCTTTTGGTAGTATTGCTGTACGGCAAATTGTATCGATATTCTAATATTAATTTGCATATGCCCTGCCCATTCCCCACCCCCATATCCCAATTTGTGCCACCGATGAGTGAGAAACCTGCATGCCAATTATAGTCTATATATTGTGTTCCCAACAGGTCAGAGAAAAGGTTAGACCCTATGAACTGAGCTGTTCAGACCCCAGCCCAACTTATAGGTTTTGGACAATTTGATCTTTTAATATTTGTCCAGTTGATTTCCTCAAGGACAAAACCTTATAAAAAGTAGATAAGTAAGATAAAACAGAAATACCATTGTAAATACTACAGGCTACTGCAGTAATGTTTGCAAAAAATACAGTAAATACTAGTCTACTGCAGTACTGCATTACTACACAAAAATACTACAGTGAATACTACGTATACTACAATCATATCAACAAAAACACTAGAGTAAACACTAGTGTTTTTTTGTGCAAACAAAAACAGTAGTTCTTTTTCCCTATGGGTATTTTACAGTAGGCATGGGGTTATTTTCTTCAAACACATCATTTTTTCAACAACACAACCAACCACTGATGTGCATGGCCAAAGAGCTCTATTGTCATCTGACAATAACACAGGTTCCAATCCAAGGGCCAATGCCGTTTAGCCAACTTCAGGTATTTTTTACACTTGTTGGATGATATTACACTAGAATGATGCAGAAAATAACCTAAAATTTCACGGTGGATCTTTGAAGTTATGGGGCTATTTTGCTTCCAATGGTCCTGGGGCCTTTGTTTATGTCAACAGCATCATTGACTTAACTCACTGCCAGGATATTTTAGCCCAAAACTTGGTTGCCTCTGCTAGAAGACTGAAACTTGGCCACAAGTGGATCTTCCAGCAAGAGAACACATCAAAATTCAGAAAGAAATGGTTAATTGACCACAAAAATCTAAATTTTGCAACGGCCATCTCAGTCTCCGGACTTGAACCCCATTGAAAACCGATTGTTTGATTCAAAGAGGACAGTCCGCAAGAGCAGACTAAAGAACATCAAGGGTCTGGAAAGATTCTGTATGGACGAATGATCTCAGATCCTTTCCAATGTGTTCTAGAATCTCATAAAACAGAGTAGGAAAAAGGCTCCGTTCCATTATCCTCGCAAGGGCAGGTATTGAAAACAGGGGTACCAATATTCACCCCCCAGCTTTTAGATCATTTGTTGTGAACTTTTTTCTGTGCTCTTATGTTAGCATAAAAAAAGATCCAATTTTTTTATTTTACAATCGCTCAGTATTTGAATTTTGTTTTTGTTGCTAATCTTTATCTCAGGTGCCAATAATTTTGGGCCTGATTAACAACGTTCGTTCAGAGGGGTAGAGTTGGAGAGTTCATTACTTTTGTTGTTGTTGCTTATTCTGTCAGATGTCTTGCTTGCTAAAGCTGGTTGGAGACTAGAAGTTTTCATTAGTCCATCAAGAGACTGAAATGTTTATTCTGCTCTGCCCCCCCTTCAAAAAAGCCACCTGCCAGCCTGTTTACTCACCCAAGCATTGTGATCTCCTCTCTCAGGCCACTGAGCACGAGTCATTTAGAACAGATGGGTGCCAAAGAGCCACAAAAAATGAATTCATTTCCTGCTGAAGAAATACCCATTTATGTTGGCATAAAAAGCATGTATAACTTACCATCTCCCTCTTCAAGTCCCCCTTCTGAGACTGACTTCCTTATCATCAACACATCTGACAAAAGTGTCAGAATTACATTGTATATGAGAAAATGTTCCATATCCTACTCCGATGTCATCATACAGTCCTTGGTCTGTATAGGTTAGAGCTATAATGTTGATCTCAGGGATGGTCAGTCATTGCATCTATAGCTCTTGTCTATACATTTGCAAGTGGTTACATTTCTCGAGCACCCATCATCTTTTTTATCCAAAATGGTAGCGGCTTTGTTTGAATTGCAGATTGCCCTTTTGAAATCGAACTGATTGTGCCTTTTATCCACAGGTCCCCGACAGGTTTCTTGAGGTGGCTGAGATCACACTACAGGAGTTTTACATTGCCATCTCTCTGGCCAGAGACTCAGACCCATCCTGGAAGAAAGTCATCTATAAGGTTATCTGTAAACTGGACAGTGACGTACCGGCTGAATTCAAAGCCCCCTTCACAACGTAGAAAGAGCCAGACAAGAGAGGAGTTTAACCCAGGATGATTGGCGCTGTATTAAAATATATATATTTCCCTGCATGTCCTTCAAAAAGCTCACCTCACAACATAGACCTTTTTTGCAATTGGATTTCCACGATTCCTCTCCTTTAAAAAAACAAAAACAAATTAGGGAAGAGGAAACTTGTAAACAAATGAGGAAACTTGTAAACAAATGCACGGGTAAGAAAAGACTCATAGTCAGAGAGGTGTGTTTAATCCTTTTATGTATACATATTCTCTCTTAGTGCCAGAGGCCTCTACTGAATGTGTGTCACTATCAATGTTGACAGTTCTGGATAAAAGCATCTGCAAAATACCATATTAACCGCAGTAGACCTACAGCTAAAATACCATATTAACCGCAGTAGACCTACAGCTAAAATACCATATTAACTGCAGTAGACCTACAGCTAAAATACCATATTAACTGCAGTAGACCTACAGCTAAAATACCATATTAACCGCAGTAGACCTACAGCTAAAATACCATATTAACCGCAGTAGACCTACAGCTAAAATACCATATTAACTGCAGTAGACCTACAGCTAAAATACCATATTAACTGCAGTAGACCTACAGCTAAAATACCATATTAACCGCAGTAGACCTACAGCTAAAATACCATATTAACTGCAGTAGACCTACAGCTAAAATACCATATTAACCACAGTAGACCTACAGCTAAAATACCATATTAACCACAGTAGACCTACAGCTAAAATACCATATTAACCGCAGTAGACCTACAGCTAAAATACCATTTTAACTGCAGTCTGGCCTTCAGCAGCCTACTAACCATGCCACAAACAGAAAGATCTGCCATGTGCAAGGGTCTGTAGTTGTGTGAATCTCTGGGCAAATTACATTTCTGTTAGACATGTGAATCAAAATGGAATTGGCCTGTCGAGCAGCGTTATCAACCAGTATATCATTTTAAAACAGGCATAATGAATTGTACAATGTGTATTTTTTTTTGCTATATCAACACGATTAACAATAATACAAGAGGCCTTGGTTCACATTTTCTTTTATACATACATCAATTGAAACAAGAATTTCGCAGGCATATTAATAAGTACCTGCAGTATGTTAGGATTATTTGATTAGATAAATCAAAATATCTGTTTTCCCAACTCTAAAGAGGACAGAAGTCAGACTGTGGCAAAGGAAAAAGACAACAGAGACAAAAATAAAAGCCACAAGAACAATATTCTTTAATATTAAAGCATGTCACAAGTGAGCTTTCTTTTTCTTCTACTCAAGACAATTTAGGTTTTTACAAAAAAAAACAATTGTTGCAATTGATGTGACATGTATACAGTCGTGGGCAAATGTTTTGAGAATGACACATTCATTTTCAAAGTCTGCTGCCTCAGTTTGTATGATGGCAATTTGTATATACTCCAGAATGTTATGAAGAGTGATCAGATAAATTACAATTAATTGCAATGTTCCTCTTTGCCATGCAAATGAACTGAATCCCCCAAAATTTCCACTGCATTTCAGCCCTGCAACAAAGGGACCAGCTGATATCATGTCAGTGATTCTCTCGTTAACACAGGTGTGAGTGTTGACGAGGACAAGGCTGGAGATCACTCTGTCATGCTGGTTGAGTTTGAATAACAGACTGGAAGCTTCAAAAGGAGGGTGGTGCTGGGAATCATTGTTCTTCCTCTGTCAACCATGGTTACCTGCAAGGAAACACGTTCCATCATCATTGCTATGCACAAAAATGGCTTCACAGGCAAGGATATTGCTGCCAGTAAGATTGCACCTAAATCAACCATTTATCGGATCATCAAGAACTTCAAGGAGAGCGGTTAAATTGTTGTGAAGAAGGCTTCAGGGCGCCCAAGAAAGTCCAGCAAGCGCCAGGATCGTCTCCTAAATTTGATTCAGCTGCGGGATCGGGGCACCACCAGTACAGAGCTTGCTCAGGAATTGGCAGCAGGCAGGTGTGAGTGCAACTGCACGCACAGCGAGGCGAAGACTTTTGGAGGATGGCCTGGTGTCAAGAAGGGCAGTAAAAGAAGCCACTTCTCTCCTGGAAAAACATCAGGGACAGACTGATATTCTGCAAAAGGTACAGGTATTGGACTGCTGAGGACTGGGGTAAAGTCCTTTTCTCTGATGAATCCCCTTTCCGATTGTTTGGGGCATCCGTAAAAAAGCTTGTCCGGAGAAGACCGCTACCATCAGTCCTGTGTCATGCCAACAGTAAAGCATCCAGAGACCATTCATGTGTGGGGTTGTTTCTCAGCCAAGGGAGTGGGCTCATTCACAATTTTGCCTAAGAACACAGCCATGAATAAAGAATGGTACCAACACATCCTCCGAGAGAAACTTCTCCCAACCATCCAGGAACAGTTTGGTGACGAACAATGCCTTTTCCAGCATGATGGAGCACCTTGCCACAAGGCAAAAGTGATAACTAACTGGCTCAGGGAACAAAACATTGATATTTTGGGTCCGTGGCCAGGAAACTCCCCAGACCTTAATCCCATTGAGAACTTGTGGTCAATCCTCAAGAGGCGGGTGGACAAACAAAAACCCACATTCTGACAAACTCAAAGCATTGCTTATGCAAGAATGAGCTGCCATTAGTCAGGATGTGGCCCAGAAGTTAATTGACAGCATGCCAGGGCAGATTGCAGAGGTCTTAAAAGGGTCAACACTGCAAATATTGACTCTTTGCATCAACTTCATGTAATTGTCAATAAAAGCATTTGACACTTATGAAATTCTTGTAATTATACTTCAGTATTCCATAGTAACATCTGACAAAAAATATCTAGACACCGAAGCAGCAAACTTGGTGGAAATTAATATTTGTGTTATTCGCAAAACTTTTGGCCATGACTGTAGAGTAACAATATATAGTTGTAAAACACTGTAGAAAAATCCCATTTCACTTCATACAGCTGAAATGAAAGACGGTTGAATGACACCGAACAAGAAAATTAAAAAGCAACATGTGAAGTGTTGGTCCCATGTTTCAGCTGAAATAAAAGATCCCAGAAATGCTCCATACACACAAAAAACGTATATTCTATAAAATGTTGTCCACACATTTGTTTACATCCCTGTTAGTGAGCATTTCTCTGTTGCCAAGATAATCCAACATGATCATTACACAGGAGCACCTTGTGCTGGGGATAAAAGGCCACTCTAAAATGTGCAGTTTTGTCCCAAAACATAATGCCACAGATGTCTCAAGTTTTGAGGGAGCGTGTAGTTGGCATGCTGACTGCAGGAATGTCCACCAGAGCTGTTGTCAGATAATTTAATGTTCATTTCTCTACCATAAGCCGCCTCCAACATCGTTTTAAATCATTTGTCAGTACGTCCACCCGGCCCCACAACGTGTGTGGTTTGCTGATGTCAACGTTGTGGACAGAGTGCCCCATGGTGGCGGTGAAGGTTATGGCAGGCTACGGACAACGAACACAATTGAATTGAATTGTTGGCAATTTGAATGCAGAGATACCGTGATGACATCTTGAGGCCCATAGTGAGGCCCGTTGTGAGGCCCATTTTTTAAAGGTATCTGTGACCAACAGATGTATATCTGTATTCCCAGTCATGTGAAATCCATAGATCAGAGCCAAATGAATTTATTTAAATGAACTAATTTCCTTATATAATCTAAGTAAAATCTTTGAAATTGTTGCATGTTGCATTTATATTTTTGTTCAGTCTAAATATCCATTAGCTACTACATATTGATTGGTAGAAATGTGCTTTGTTAGGTATTTTAGTATTAGAAACATTCTGTAACTAACCACATTTTTAATTCAATATTACTCACCTTGACGTCGCTCTGCTGAAAGTTCCAGCCATTGCCCAGGAAACGTCTAAGCTAATTGAACAAGGTCTTCAACAGGTGTTCAGGTGATATCTTCATAGCCAGCAACATCTGTTGATTGTCACTCAAAGCAGATGTTTCAGAGGCATGTAATCTAGGTCTTGTGTATCTTCAGTAAAATCGCATCACACAGCAATAGGACAATAGCTATCCCTGGGGCAAAGAGATGTATAGAGATCGCAGCGTTGTATTTGTCCCATTATGGCGTCTGTGAACGCACGGGCAGCACACCATTGAGGCCATCTCCATTTAAAAAAAATTAAGTTGTACCTTTTATCTTCTACAACTTCTGAGTAGGTAAACAAACTGAAAGGGTTATGTACCGCTACCTGGACTGTGTTGTTTGTACAGGTATAGAGACGAGGTTGGTGACGTACTGCCACCTGGACTGTTGTTTGTACAGGTATAGAGACGAGGTTGGTGACGTACCGCCACCTGGACTGTGTTGTTTGTACAGGTATAGAGACGAGGTTGGTGACGTACCGCCACCTGGACTGTGTTTGTACAGGTATAGAGACGAGGTTGGTGACGTACTGCCACCTGGACTGTGTTGTTTGTACAGGTATAGAGACGAGGTTGGTGATGTACCGCCACCTGGACTGTGTTTGTACAGGTATAGAGACGAGGTGGGTGACGTACCGCCATCTAGAGTGCGTTGTTTGTACAGGTATAGAGACGAGGTTGGTGACGTACCGCCATCTAGAGTTATGGAACATTTCCTCACAAGTATATTCATTTGTCTGATCTCTCGTGATAACCAGAATACAATTGTGTGATCCTTCCTTAACCCATAGGAAGGTCTCACCCAATTTGACTACTTCAAAATGGTGATAGTCCTCAATGGACGCTGCCCATGCTAAAACAGTTTTTTTTGGGGGCACTAAGAGTATAGACCAGTTGTTTAAATTTAAAAAGAGAAGTATGTCCTTCTATACAGTGAAACAGGTGGCAGTGCAGAGACAGCTCCTATGGGCTCTGGTCAAAAAGTAGTGCACTATGAATGGGAATAGGGAGTCATTTGGGATGCAGTCTTTGAGCTACAGTACAGAACATTTGGTACAGTATGCCATTCAACAACCATTCACAACTACAGGATACAGTGTATTCCTCTCAGATTGTCATAATTGACAATATTCACTCAACAGGATCATATAACCACTGCATGATAATCTCAGATTGACAGGTCAGAAACAAGACAGTCTGGATTATATCTGTGTAGTCAGAATTTATTTCAGTCTAATTAGCAATAGGAATAAAAGTCATGTGACGAGAATACAGAAGAAGGAGAAAGCCCCTTAGTGGAGTTAGGGCCCGGTAATGCTTGATATTGCTGACGAGAGCCTACTGTAAAAAAAAAAAAAAAAAAAAAGAGAGGTGACCATTGATGGTTTAGTTTTCTTTTTGGCTCGATACCTATCAGGAACACGTCGTTTGCCTCAGTTAGCAAGTTGATAGTGTAGAATTGCCCATTATCAGAAACTTCTAGACGTTTGGTTGTGTTTCACAAGCAAGGTGATTCTGCGTGACTGTCATGGATTGTTTATTTATTTGTAAGATCATGTAACGGCACAAAATATATACTGGACTTTCAATTCAGTATTTTATTTGTTGCAAGAAACGATGAGTGTGAACTTTCTTAAAGTTTAGGAGATTAAATTATGTGAAATGCAAATGAGGTAACAGATTTTTGAATTAAAATCAAATTAAAGACAGTGATACTATGTGGTTTGATTGAGTACTGAAAACTCATTTCATTTTGCATTACCCAACCCCCACCCCCCCCCAACACACACATGCACTGAGGCGCAAAGGGTAAGACACAGTGCAGCCTCCGTGTAGCAGTTTGAGAGTTCCTTGCTCATGGGCACAATGGCAGCCAGTGACTCAGACACCAGCAGTCCAGTTTCCACTTCCTCGCTAGGCTCGGGGCTTGAACCAAGAACCTTCCTGTTCCTGTTCCGTCACTCTAACCTATGCTACTTACTTCCTGTAACACAGTAGGGCCTTAGAGATACGAACACAGAGGGAAATGGAGGTTGTTTTTGAAATACTGAAATGTTCGTAACTTTGAAAAAAAAAAAAAGAAGAGACAAAAAAATATATCACCATAAAATTAGGTTTGTATCTTTGAGGTTCTACTGAATGTGGTCCACATGAAAACAGACATCACAGAAGACTCTCCATGACGTAGCCCATATGACCACTCACACGAGACTCTCCTGCTTGTTTTTGTGTGTGTGAAACCTTTTATTGTTTTCTTGAGTTTATTTCTTAAAATAAGCAACAGTGCTAACATACACGTAGACGTTACAGCTTGTACAGTATAAAATGAGAAGCACACTGGTGCAAAAAACAACTTACCAATCGAAAAGCATAGGACGAAAGAAAATAAAAACTACACATAATTCTAAATGAACATCAACAGAAAGCTATATCCTGTATTCTAAGAATGGAATAAACAGCTACGGATTTCCTAAACGCCGGCCTGTAGAGTGTGTCTGATATTCAGTCTGCAGACCTAGAGGAGAAAAAAAAGAGAAGAAAACTGATTGAAAAATATGCAACACATATATATATATATATAAAAAAAAGGGTAATCTGCAATTGCTACATCCATCCAAATTGACTTTTCAATTAATGATCTTACAATAACAATACATCTTCCAAAATTAGGAAAACATAATATAGACAACGGATGAAAAAAAAAAAACTGTTTTGTTACGTGTAATTAAATTGTAACAATTTAACGACACTGAGCAAAAATAAAACGTAACATGTAAACACTGTGATTAAAAAGATCCCAGAAAGGTTCCATTTGCACAAAAAAAGCTTATTCCTCTCAAATCTTATGCACAAATTTGTTTACATCCCTGTTAGCGAGCATCTCTCTTTTGCCAAGATAATATATCCACCTGAATCGGGTGGCACATCAAGAAACTGATTAAACAGCATGATCATTACACAGGTGCTGGGGACTAATGGCCACTAAAATGTTCAGTTTTGTCACAACACAATGCCACAGATGTCTCAAGTTTTGAGGGAGCGTGCAATTGTCATGCTGACTGCAGGAATGTCCACCAGAGCTGTTGCCAGAGATTTAATTGTTGCCAGTTAATTTCTCTACCATAAGCCGCCTCCAATGTTGTTTTAGAGAATTTGGCAGTACGTCCAGCTTCTTCACCTGCGGGATCGTCTGAGACCAGCAACTCGAACAGCTGATGAAACTGTGGGTTTGCACAACCGAAGAAGTTCTCCAAAAACTGTCAGGAACCGTCTCAGGGAAGCTCATCTGCGTGCTCGTCGTCCTCACCGGGGTCTTGACCTGATCGGTGTCGTAACTGACTTCAGTGGGCAAATGCTCACCTTCGATGGCCTCTGGCACGCTGGAGAAGAGTGCTCTTCACAGATGCATTCCGGTTTCAACTATACCGGGCAGATGACAGACAGCGTGCATGGAGTTGTGTGGGCGAGCGGTTTTCTGATGTTAACGTTATGTTAACGTTACCACATGGTGGCGGTGGGGTTATGGTATGGGCAGGCATAAGCTACCGACAATGAACACAGTTGCATTTTATCGATTGCAATTTGAAAGCAGAGAGATACCGTGTCGACATCTTGAGGCCCATTGTCGTGCCATTCATCCGCTGCCATCGCCTCATATGTCATCACACAGCCCGATGTCAACACACAGCCCAATGTCAACACACAGCCCAATGTCAACACACAGCCCGATGTCAACACACAGCCCAATGTCAACACACAGCCCAATGTCAAGCCCAATGTCACAGCCCAATGTCAACCCACACAGCCCAATGTCAACACACAGCCCAATGTCAACACACCCAATGCCCAAATGTCAACACACAGCCCAATGTCAACACACAGCCCGATGTTGCAATGACCTGTACACATTCCACAGGACACAATCAACAGCCTGATCAACTCTATGTGAAGGAGATGTGTCGCGCTGCATGAGGAAAATGGTTGTCACACCAGATACTGACTGGATATCCGTGACCAACAGATACATATCTGTATTCCCAGTCATGTGAAATCCATAGATTAGGGTCTAATGAATGTATTTAAATTGACTCGAGTTCCTTATATGAACTAACTCAGTCAAATCTTTGAAATTGTTGCAGGTTGCGTTTATATTTTTGTTCAGTGTAGGATGCATTCTCATTGGTCAATATTTAAGTCATTGCTTTTCTCCAAAAATAGTTACTTCATATCAAATCACATTTTGTTGGATGCTTTCACATAGAACAAATGTTTCATAACTCCCAAATTAGGGTCAAAATAACTACTAATCCCCCTCTCTCCTAACTGTAATAAACAAAGACACATCATTACATCAACGCCCCTCCAAAAAACACAACAATACTGTATCAAATTAGATGACGAATAGAATGTAATGGACATACCTATAAACCAGGAAGCAGGGGGTGAGGGCAGTGATCTTCTGTTACTAAAAATACTTAGTGCGATTGAGAGCTCTCTGAGCTATCTGTCCGCTCTGGTCGGTGATTTTCTCCCAGTCTGTTTGACCCACCACAAAGCCGATATCACGCTTGCGCTCTGCATCCTTCTGCTCTTCGAGGTCAGCCCAGCGAACCTAGACGACAGGAAGGAAAACATCCAACGGGGTCACGAGCAGGAAATGGGTCATGATTGGACGAGGTGTAGGCATGCTATGTTCATGCTAGCTAGCTGGTCTGACATTGCATTTCAAGTTAAATATTCTAGTAAAATTTGTGAAAGAGTATTTAAGGAGCACACCCAAACCACGATCAAAACCAACATTTTTCACCAATAGATAATCCAGATTTTGTGATGAATTTCTCCAGGCGCCTTGGATTATAGAGATGTTGTGACTGGCCAAACGATCACATATCTCTATAGTCAGTCAGGCTGCCATTGTAAATAAGAAGAGTTGCCTAAATAAATAAAGGTTATATAAAACAATATAATATAATAAATAAAACGCGACACGATGGAGATGTTTTGGGAAATGTTAAACAATCAAATATTTCCTGGTTTGTTAAAGAGAAACAGGTAAGGCAAGAACATAATATATAAAATACTTTACCCTCTTCTTGCCAGGCTCAGAGTGGCGAGTGGCGTAGTCGTCCGTTAGCTGAAAGTCGTCTCCCTCCCTCTTCCTCTTCCCCCCCATCACCAGGCCGTCCAGCTTGTCTGTAAGGAGAAGAGCGCTCGCCACGTCACCTCACGACCCAGCAAAAAAAATAATAAACACTATCGCTACTTCACCGGTATCGCAGGTCACCGTGACGACGATGACCTTCCTTAGATTCTGTATTATTGCCATGTTCTTTTTTTCTGTCTATAAATATTTAGAATGTTCTTTCAGAAAGGTTACATGTTGTCCGGTTTTATTACCAAGGATCCCCTCAAATCAAAGAGTCGCCTCCTCTCATTTTGATATTGACGCAAGGAGAATTGAGCACATTTTTTTTTGCCCTTCAAACTGTGTGCACAGTTTAAAGCAAGCGCAAATGGTAATTGTAAATAGGAGTTGAAGTTACTAATTTGAAATGACCTATTTTGATCACACCTGTGTGTTTTGATCAGATCATGTGTATTCAGCATGTCTGCTAAAAGGAGACTGGAAACTGTTTAGGCAACAAGTGTCAAACCTCTCTTTGGGGATCCCCAGCCGTACCATTCATTTGAACCATTCCAGAGCTAGCACACCTGATTCAACTTGCCAACTAGTAATCAAGACAATGAACTACTTAAAATCAGGTGAGCTAGTTTAGGGCTACAACAAAATTGTGAAACGTCTGGGGGGGGTCCCGACGAGAGTTTTGAAGACCAATGGCTTAGATCAAGGAGTTGAAGAGCATATCACTGTGGCGCAACAGGAACATTTTCTGGAAGCTAGAGTTATTAGTGAACATCATGTACATTAGTAAGACAGAATACCTACCTAGTTTCGCATCAGAAGTGTCCATCTCCCATTTGCTTTGTGGAATGTAACCCTAAATTATACAGAGAAGAGACTGCAACGGTTAGGCCTCGGAGCTAGGGGTCAGGAGGAGAGAGAGAGAGAGGGAGGGTGTGGGGAAGGGTTTCGGTGACGGGAGACAAGGCGTTCAAATAGTTAGGTTAATCAAACAATACCAGTACAATCACGGACACACAAAAAAATATATAAAAAAATAAATAAAAAAATAAATAAAAAATCGCAAGAATGACACGACATGAGACGGCATGAAATAGCTTTAAAAAAAGATGTTGGCATGCAAACAATGTCAGATGTCATTATGACACCTCAGTTGAGAGGACGTGCCTTCGGTATAAAGCCACGATCAAAGCATTCAGAGAAAGTTATGGCTTCAGAAGCCAGCTAGTTGATACACAAGCTAGCCTACTGCAAGAGCAACAAGTACACTTTCATTGACACCTTTTTGTGTTCATCGTAGTTCCACTTTGGTAGGACACCAAGTTGAAACAACTCATTTCATTATATTGCCTAGTTGCCCAACTAAAGAAAAATATTAGCTAGTCTACTAGTTAGGGATTAACAACACTGGTATACACAAGTTGGACCTTAACAGTCTTTGATTATGAAGTATTTTGTAAACAAATGAAGCAATAAGTGAATTCTGACTAAACTCTTCAGTTCTAAACGCCTGTTAGAAAAGAAAACAATTTCCTTAATAACAGATGCCTGTCGTGGATATAGCCATTTCCTTAATAACAGATGCCTGTAGTGAATATAGCCATTTCCTTAATAACAGATGCCTGTAGTAGATATAGCCATTTCCTTAATAACAGATGGATGTAGTGGATATAGCCATTTCCTTAATAACAGATGCCTGTAGTGAATATAGCCATTTCCTTAATAACAGATGCCTGTAGTGAATATAGCCATTTCCTTAATAACAGATGCCTGTAGTAGATATAGCCATTTCCTTAATAACAGATAGCCATTTCCTTAATAACAGGTGGATATAGCCATTTCCTTAATAACAGATGCCTGTAGTGAATATAGTCATTTCCTTAATAACAGATGCCTGTAGTGGATATAGCCATTTCCTTAATAACAGATGCCTGTAGTGAATATAGCCATTTCCTTAATAACAGATGCCTGTAGTGAATATAGCCATTTCCTTAATAACAGATGCCTGTAGTGAATATAGCAATTTCCTTAATAACAGATGCCTGTAGTGAATATAGCAATTTCCTTAATAACAGATGCCTGTAGTGAATATAGCCAATTCCTTAATAACAGATGCCTGTAGTGAATATAGCCATTTCCTTAATAACAGATGCCTGTAGTGAATATAGCCATTTCCTTAATAACAGATGCCTATAGTGAATATAGCCATTTCCTTAATAACAGATGCCTGTAGTGAATATAGCCATTTCCTTAATAACAGATGCCTGTAGTGAATATAGCCATTTCCTTAATAACAGATGCCTATAGTGGATATAGCCATTTCCTTAATAACAGATGCCTGTAGTGAATATAGCCATTTCCTTAATAACAGATGCCTGTAGTGAATATAGCCATTTCCTTAATAACAGATGCCTGTAGTGAATATAGCCATTTCCTTAATAACAGATGCCTATAGTGGATATAGCCATTTCCTTAATAACAGATGCCTGTAGTGAATATAGCCATTTCCTTAATAACAGATGCCTGTAGTGGATATAGCCATTTCCTTAATAACAGGTGAATATAGCCATTTCCTTAATAACAGGTGAATATAGCCATTTCCTTAATAACAGATGCCTGTAGTGAATATAGCCATTTCCTTAATAACAGATGCCTGTAGTGAATATAGCCATTTCCTTAATAACAGATGCCTATAGTGAATATAGCCATTTCCTTAATAACAGATGCCTGTAGTGAATATAGTCATTTCCTTAATAACAGATGCCTGTAGTGAATATAGCCATTTCCTTAATAACAGATGCCTGTAGTGAATATAGCCATTTCCTTAATAACAGATGCCTATAGTGGATATAGCCATTTCCTTAATAACAGATGAATATAGCCATTTCCTTAATAACAGATGCCTGTAGTGGATATAGCCATTTCCTTAATAACAGGTGAATATAGCCATTTCCTTAATAACAGATGCCTGTAGTGAATATAGCCATTTCCTTAATAACAGATGCCTATAGTGGATATAGCCATTTCCTTAATAACAGGTGAATATAGCCATTTCCTTAATAACAGATGCCTGTAGTGGATATAGCCATTTCCTTAATAACAGGTGAATATAGCCATTTCCTTAATAACAGATGCCTGTAGTGGATATAGCCATTTCCTTAATAACAGGTGAATATAGCCATTTCCTTAACAGGTGGATGTAGCCATTTCCTTAATAACAGATGCCTGTAGTGAATATAGCCATTTCCTTAATAACAGATGCCTGTAGTGAATATAGCCATTTCCTTAATAACAGATGCCTATAGTGGATATAGCCATTTCCTTAATAACAGATGCCTATAGTGGATATAGCCATTTCCTTAATAACAGATGCCTATAGTGGATATAGCCATTTCCTTAATAACAGGTGGATATAGCCATTTCCTTAATAACAGGTGATATAGCCATTTCCTTAATAACAGATGAATATAGCCATTTCCTTAACAGGTGGATGTAGCCATTTCCTTAATAACAGATGCCTGTAGTGAATATAGCCATTTCCTTAATAACAGATGCCTGTAGTGAATATAGCCAATTCCTTAATAACAGATGCCTGTAGTGAATATAGTCATTTCCTTAATAACAGGTGGATGTAGTAGATGTAGCCATTTCCTTAATAACAGGTGAATATAGTAGATGTAGCCATTTCCTTAATAACAGGTGAATATAGCCATTTCCTTAATAACAGATGCCTATAGTGGATATAGCCATTTCCTTAATAACAGATGCCTGTAGTGAATATAGCCATTTCCTTAACAGGTGGATGTAGCCATTTCCTTAATAACAGATGCCTGTAGTAGATATAGCCATTTCCTTAATAACAGGTGGATATAGCCATTTCCTTAATAACAGATGCCTGTAGTGGATATAGCCATTTCCTTAATAACAGATGCCTGTAGTGAATATAGTCATTTCCTTAATAACAGATGCCTGTAGTAGATATAGCCATTTCCTTAATAACAGATGCCTATAGTGGATATAGCCATTTCCTTAATAACAGATGCCTGTAGTGAATATAGTCATTTCCTTAATAACAGATGCCTATAGCGGATATAGCCATTTCCTTAATAACAGATGCCTATAGTGGATATAGCCATTTCCTTAATAACAGATGCCTGTAGTGAATATAGCCATTTCCTTAACAGGTGGATGTAGCCATTTCCTTAATAACAGATGCCTGTAGTAGATATAGCCATTTCCTTAATAACAGGTGGATATAGCCATTTCCTTAACAGGTGGATATAGCCATTTCCTTAATAACAGATGCCTGTAGTGAATATAGCCATTTCCTTAATAACAGATGCCTGTAGTGAATATAGCCATTTCCTTAATAACAGATGCCTATAGTGAATATAGCCATTTCCTTAATAACAGATGCCTGTAGTGAATATAGCCATTTCCTTAATAACAGATGCCTGTAGTGAATATAGCCATTTCCTTAATAACAGATGCCTGTAGTGGATATAGCCATTTCCTTAATAACAGGTGAATATAGCCATTTCCTTAACAGGTGGATATAGCCATTTCCTTAATAACAGATGCCTATAGTGGATATAGCCATTTCCTTAATAACAGATGCCTGTAGTGGATATAGCCATTTCCTTAATAACAGATGCCTGTAGTGGATATAGCCATTTCCTTAATAACAGATGCCTATAGTAGATATAGCCATTTCCTTAATAACAGATGCCTGTAGTAGATATAGCCATTTCCTTAATAACAGGTGGATATAGCCATTTCCTTAATAACAGATGCCTGTAGTGGATATAGCCATTTCCTTAATAACAGATGCCTATAGTGGATATAGCCATTTCCTTAATAACAGATGCCTATAGTGGATATAGCCATTTCCTTAATAACAGATGCCTGTAGTGAATATAGTCATTTCCTTAATAACAGATGCCTGTAGTGAATATAGTCATTTCCTTAATAACAGATGCCTGTAGTGAATATAGCCATTTCCTTAATAACAGATGCCTATAGTGGATATAGCCATTTCCTTAATAACAGATGCCTGTAGTGAATATAGCCATTTCCTTAATAACAGGTGAATATAGCCATTTCCTTAATAACAGATGCCTGTAGTGGATATAGCCATTTCCTTAATAACAGATGCCTGTAGTAGATATAGCCATTTCCTTAATAACAGATGAATATAGTGAATATAGCCATTTCCTTAATAACAGATGGATATAGCCATTTCCTTAATAACAGGTGAATATAACCATTTCTTTAATAACAGATGCCTATAGTGGATATAGCCATTTCCTTAATAACAGATGCCTATAGTGAATATAGCCATTTCCTTAATAACAGGTGAATATAGCCATTTCCTTAATAACAGATGCCTATAGTGAATATAGCCATTTCCTTAATAACAGATGCCTGTAGTAGATATAGCCATTTCCTTAATAACAGATGCCTATATTGAATATAGCCATTTCCTTAATAACAGATGCCTGTAGTGAATATAGCCATTTCCTTAATAACAGATGGCTATAGTGGATATAGCCATTTCCTTAATAACAGATGGCTATAGTGGATATAGCCATTTCCTTAATAACAGATGGATATAGCCATTTCCTTAATAACAGAATATAGCCATTTCCTTAATAACAGATGGATATAGCCATTTCCTTAATAACAGGTGAATATAGCCATTTCCTTAATAACAGATGAATATAGCCATTTCCTTAATAACAGGTGGATATAGCCATTTCCTTAATAACAGGTGGATATAGCCATTTCCTTAATAACAGGTGAATATAGCCATTTCCTTAATAACAGATGCCTGTAGTAGATATAGCCATTTCCTTAATAACAGATGCCTGTAGTGGATATAGCCATTTCCTTAATAACAGATGCCTGTAGTGGATATAGCCATTTCCTTAATAACAGATGCCTGTAGTGGATATAGCCATTTCCTTAATAACAGGTGGATGTAGTAGATGTAGCCATTTCCTTAATAACAGATGCCTGTAGTGGATATAGCCATTTCCTTAATAACAGGTGGATGTAGTAGATGTAGCCATTTCCTTAATAACAGGTGGATATAGCCATTTCCTTAATAACAGATGCCTGTAGTGGATATAGCCATTTCCTTAATAACAGATGCCTGTAGTGAATATTGCCATTTCCTTAACAGGTGGATATAGCCATTTCCTTAATAACAGATGCCTGTAGTAGATATAGCCATTTCCTTAATAACAGAATATAGCCATTTCCTTAATAACAGATGCCTGTAGTGAATATAGCCATTTCCTTAATAACAGGTGGATATAGTCATTTCCTTAATAACAGATGCCTGTAGTAGATATAGCCATTTCCTTAATAACAGGTGAATATAGCCATTTCCTTAACAGGTGGATGTAGCCATTTCCTTAATAACAGGTGGATATAGCCATTTCCTTAATAACAGATGCCTATAGTGGATATAGCCATTTCCTTAATAACAGATGCCTATAGTGGATATAGCCATTTCCTTAATAACAGGTGGATATAGCCATTTCCTTAATAACAGGTGGATATAGCCATTTCCTTAATAACAGATGAATATAGCCATTTCCTTAACAGGTGGATATAGCCATTTCCTTAATAACAGATGCCTGTAGTGAATATAGCCATTTCCTTAATAACAGATGCCTGTAGTGAATATAGCCATTTCCTTAATAACAGATGCCTGTAGTGAATATAGCCATTTCCTTAATAACAGGTGGATGTAGTAGATGTAGCCATTTCCTTAATAACAGGTGGATGTAGTAGATGTAGCCATTTCCTTAATAACAGGTGAATATAGCCATTTCCTTAATAACAGATGCCTATAGTGGATATAGCCAATTCCTTAATAACAGATGCCTGTAGTGAATATAGCCATTTCCTTAACAGGTGGATGTAGCCATTTCCTTAATAACAGATGCCTATAGTGGATATAGCCATTTCCTTAATAACAGGTGAATATAGCCATTTCCTTAATAACAGAGGCCTGTAGTAGATATAGCCATTTCCTTAATAACAGGTGGATATAGCCATTTCCTTAATAACAGATGCCTGTAGTGGATATAGCCATTTCCTTAATAACAGATGCCTGTAGTGAATATAGTCATTTCCTTAATAACAGATGCCTGTAGTAGATATAGCCATTTCCTTAATAACAGATGCCTATAGAGGATATAGCCATTTCCTTAATAACAGATGCCTGTAGTGAATATAGTCATTTCCTTAATAACAGATGCCTATAGCGGATATAGCCATTTCCTTAATAACAGATGCCTGTAGTGAATATAGTCATTTCCTTAATAACAGATGCCTATAGTGGATATAGCCATTTCCTTAATAACAGATGCCTATAGTGGATATAGCCATTTCCTTAATAACAGATGCCTGTAGTGAATATAGCCATTTCCTTAATAACAGGTGAATATAGCCATTTCCTTAACAGGTGGATGTAGCCATTTCCTTAATAACAGATGCCTGTAGTAGATATAGCCATTTCCTTAATAACAGATGCCTATAGTGGATATAGCCATTTCCTTAATAACAGGTGAATATAGCCATTTCCTTAATAACAGATGCCTATAGTGAATATAGCCATTTCCTTAATAACAGATGCCTGTAGTGAATATAGCCATTTCCTTAATAACAGATGCCTATAGTGAATATAGCCATTTCCTTAATAACAGGTGGATATAGCCATTTCCTTAATAACAGATGCCTATAGTAGATATAGCCATTTCCTTAATAACAGGTGGATATAGCCATTTCCTTAACAGTGCCTGATGGATGTAGCCATTTCCTTAATAACAGATGCCTGTAGTGAATATAGCCATTTCCTTAATAACAGATGCCTGTAGTGGATATAGCCATTTCCATAATAACAGGTGAATATAGCCATTTCCTTAACAGGTGGATATAGCCATTTCCTTAATAACAGATGCCTATAGTGGATATAGCCATTTCCTTAATAACAGATGCCTGTAGTGAATATAGCCATTTCCTTAATAACAGATGCCTATAGTGAATATAGCCATTTCCTTAATAACAGATGCCTGTAGTGAATATAGCCATTTCCTTAATAACAGATGCCTGTAGTGAATATAGCCATTTCCTTAATAACAGATGCCTATAGTGGATATAGCCATTTCCTTAATAACAGATGCCTGTAGTGGATATAGCCATTTCCTTAATAACAGATGCCTATAGTGGATATAGCCATTTCCTTAATAACAGATGCCTGTAGTGGATATAGCCATTTCCTTAATAACAGATGCCTATAGTGGATATAGCCATTTCCTTAATAACAGATGCCTGTAGTAGATATAGCCATTTCCTTAATAACAGGTGGATATAGCCATTTCCTTAATAACAGATGCCTGTAGTGGATATAGCCATTTCCTTAATAACAGATGCCTATAGTGGATATAGCCATTTCCTTAATAACAGATGCCTATAGCGGATATAGCCATTTCCTTAATAACAGATGCCTGTAGTGAATATAGTCATTTCCTTAATAACAGATGCCTGTAGTGAATATAGCCATTTCCTTAATAACAGATGCCTGTAGTGGATATAGCCATTTCCTTAATAACAGATGCCTATAGTGGATATAGCCATTTCCTTAATAACAGATGCCTGTAGTGAATATAGCCATTTCCTTAATAACAGATGCCTGTAGTGAATATAGCCATTTCCTTAATAACAGATGCCTGTAGTAGATATAGCCATTTCCTTAATAACAGATGCCTGTAGTGAATATAGCCATTTCCTTAATAACAGATGCCTGTAGTAGATATAGCCATTTCCTTAATAACAGGTGAATATAGCCATTTCCTTAATAACAGATGCCTATAGTGGATATAGCCAATTCCTTAATAACAGATGCCTGTAGTGAATATAGCCATTTCCTTAATAACAGGTGAATATTGCCATTTCCTTAATAACAGATGCCTGTGGTGAATATAGCCATTTCCTTAATAACAGATTCCTGTAGTGAATATAGCCATTTCCTTAATAACAGATGCCTGTAGTGAATATAGCCATTTCCTTAATAACAGATGCCTGTAGTGAATATAGCCATTTCCTTAATAACAGATGCCTGTAGTGAATATAGCCATTTCCTTAATAACAGATGGCTATAGTGGATATAGCCATTTCCTTAATAACAGATGGATATAGCCATTTCCTTAATAACAGGTGAATATAGCCATTTCCTTAATAACAGATGGATATAGCCATTTCCTTAATAACAGGTGAATATAGCCATTTCCTTAATAACAGATGAATATAGCCATTTCCTTAATAACAGGTGGATATAGCCATTTCCTTAATAACAGGTGGATATAGCCATTTCCTTAATAACAGATGAATATAGCCATTTCCTTAATAACAGATGCCTGTAGTAGATATAGCCATTTCCTTAATAACAGATGCCTGTAGTGGATATAGCCATTTCCTTAATAACAGATGCCTGTAGTGGATATAGCCATTTCCTTAATAACAGATGCCTGTAGTGAATATAGCCATTTCCTTAATAACAGATGCCTGTAGTGAATATAGCCATTTCCTTAATAACAGATGCCTGTAGTGGATATAGTCATTTCCTTAATAACAGATGCCTGTAGTGGATATAGCCATTTCCTTAATAACAGATGCCTGTAGTGGATATAGCCATTTCCTTAATAACAGGTGCCTGTAGTGAATATAGCAATTTCCTTAATAACAGATGCCTGTAGTGGATATAGCCATTTCCTTAATAACAGATGCCTATAGTGGATATAGCCATTTCCTTAATAACAGATGCCTGTAGTGGATATAGCCATTTCCTTAATAACAGATGCCTGTAGTGGATATAGCCATTTCCTTAATAACAGATGCCTGTAGTGGATATAGCCATTTCCTTAATAACAGATGCCTATAGTGGATATAGCCATTTCCTTAATAACAGATGCCTGTAGTGGATATAGCCATTTCCTTAATAACAGATGCCTGTAGTGAATATAGCCATTTCCTTAATAACAGATGCCTATAGTGGATATAGCCATTTCCTTAATAACAGATGCCTGTAGTGAATATAGCCATTTCCTTAATAACAGGTGAATATAGCCATTTCCTTAACAGGTGGATGTAGCCATTTCCTTAATAACAGATGCCTGTAGTAGATATAGCCATTTCCTTAATAACAGATGCCTATAGTGGATATAGCCATTTCCTTAATAACAGATGCCTGTAGTAGATATAGCCATTTCCTTAATAACAGGTGGATATAGCCATTTCCTTAATAACAGATGCCTGTAGTGGATATAGCCATTTCCTTAATAACAGATGCCTGTAGTGGATATAGCCATTTCCTTAATAACAGATGCCTGTAGTGGATATAGTCATTTCCTTAATAACAGATGCCTGTAGTGAATATAGCCATTTCCTTAATAACAGATGCCTATAGTGGATATAGCCATTTCCTTAATAACAGATGGCTATAGTGGATGTAGCCATTTCCTTAAAAATGGGTACGTAGAAACTTGCTCTAACTACAGTATGTTTCAAAGGACAAGAGCCAACAATAAAAACTTAACATTGTGATAAGTCTAACGTTTACACTTTGTGTTTAGGTCCAAAACTATGTATAAAAAAAAAACAATATGAATTTAGTCAATTTATCTAAGATTTTTTGTCGTAATCCCATTTATTACAGCTAGTACTAGAGCACAGCTAGTACTAGAGCACAGCTAGTATTATAGCACAGCTAGTACTAGAGCACAGCTAGTACTAGGGCACAGCTAGTATTATAGCACAGCTAGTATTATAGCACAGCTAGTACTAGAGCACAGCTAGTACTAGAGCACAGCTAGTATTATAGCACAGCTATTACTAGAGCACAGCTAGTACTAGAGCACAGCTAGTACTAGAGCACAGCTAGCACTAGAGCACAGCTAGTACTATAGCACAGCTAGTATTATAGCACAGCTTTTACTAGAGCACAGCTACAGCCCAGTTAAACAAGTCAGAAAGTACAACATCAATATAAATAGTAAAAGTAGCAAACTGAAGTGAAGCCTTCTTACACTTTTTAATATGCTACATTTTGAAATCCTCAAAATGTTAGCCTCTGATAAGGCTTAATAAATACTACTTTAAATATGCTTCAAATATTTTGATATTCAAAATCACTTACACAAAGCTACTTTGTGGCAAATGTGCTGCAAACTACATGGTGAGCCACAAAATGTAGACAGTTTTTTTTTGCCACTAGTTGGGTAAATTGTGGCAAACTTCTGGCAACAATAATATTTATTGCCAGAGGTTGTTTTCTAGCCAAAAAAGCTCAATATTGTACTGGAGTCTGTTGCAAACCTGTGGCAACAATATATATTGCCAATAGTGGCAAATAGTGTCCCGGAAGCCGTTTCTGGTGAACATGAATTCCAAGACCAGTAACCGTTGATGACCAATCAGGGGGATTGGGAAATGGAAACCAAGCTATCTAGCTAGCTAGCTACCTACCAAAGTTGTCCAGTGAGTGTCTAACTTAATTAAACTTCCTAATATACTTAAATTATGTTAGCTAATTGATGCTTGGTTAGCAATGTCATGTTTTATAGGATAGAGTGAAACATTTTGTTGATCCCAGTCTCAAATCAGTCAGCGCCACCGATTGGCTAGCGTTAAGCTAGCTAACTTTAGCAATCATATTTTTTCACAAATAATGTGAAAGCTACCTAGCTAACGATTTGCCTAAACACTTTAGGTGAATATGTTTCCTGTCTTTTAAAATCAATATGCTAGTGTCATTGTGCAGTAGCATGTTAGCTAGCACAACAGCTAAGGTAGCAACAATATGAGCTGACTTGACATCAAAGCGAGACTTCACTTTTGCAGACGGATACCCTCTCCCTACCCGTAATGTGGGAAGAGGCTGTATTGGGAGAAGGATGCATCGACACCCTGGAAAGATGTTCGGGATGCACTCAATCATACTCATTTATAACTCAAAAAAGCATGGTCTTCAAGCTTGATAAGGTAAGTAAATGCATGTACTATTCTCATAAATGTAGTCCATACTTTCATTCTTTGTAAACAATTCAATATTTAATTGCTTTAAACTAGTAGTTAGCTCATCTTCATCATGTGATGTTCCTCCTATCTTTCAGTTACAAGGGAAAAATACAGATGGAGGCCTTCAATCAAACTGAAGACAGAGAAATGTGTGTTCACCGGGTCAAGGCTTCTTACATGCATGGCTTTGAAATGTAAGTTAACAATTCATTTAGGAAATATTATATGAATTGCCATATTAGGCATAGCTCAATTTTATGTTGCTTTACTTCCACCCATATACAACTTGAGTCAGGAAGAAAAGACAACGACAGTAGTAGACAACTGGCTCTTAATGATGACATCCCCCAGTTGAGATTGAATATCATAAGTAGTTGAAATCAATTGTGTTGAGGCTTGGCTAGAGACAAATATTGTACTCTAGGAACTGTTGGCCCCACATATTTAAAAAAGGTACATTTGGTAGGCCTAAATCCATCGTTTTGTTTATATAGCATTTTATACAAGGCAGAAACATTGTTTCCTTGCTGAAAAAAATATAGAGAATGCCAAGTTTCAGTAAGAAGCTTAGCAACGTCATCAACTGATGATATCCGTCTGTTACGACATTGAATGTTTACCACATTTAATATGTTTAGTTCTCTGTGAGAAGCATTTATTCATTTAAAATTGTGTGTGATTTGGTTTTGTAGATGCATTTCAATGTTGTTAATAACACACAGTAAACAAAAAACACTTACATATTCATACTGAGTTTGCAGCAAATTTGCTGCAAACAGTAGAATGTTCGTCACAAGTTTTCCCAGAAGTTCACACAAGTTGCAATTTTACCGCAACAGTTTGCCACAAAACTAATTTGAATTGGAAAAATGAGCAAATTGGTGAAGAGTTTGACACAACTGTTTGCCAGAAGCCTGCTTTTCAGTAAGGGCAGTCACTTCCCCTACCGATATAGTGCTGACGAAATTACCACGGCATGCCGAAAATACGCTCTGACAGACAATCCCCTTGCGTCTAACCTCATCCACCAGACTGCACTCTGTCTGTATTCTGCATCAATAGGGATGAGGATACCTTGTCACTAACAACACAAAGCTAATGGAGGAGTGACTTCCAGCAGGTTTGGGGTAAATTCTATTTCAATTCAGAAAGTATACTGAAATTCCAATTCTCTTCATTGCTTTTCAATGAGGGAAATGTGGAATTTGGTTTACTTTCGGAATTGAAATGGAATTGACCCAAAAGCCTGTAGAATGATATTTCCTAATGTCCAATCCCATTCAACTTCTGAGTGAGAGTTGTTTCCTGGTGTACTGTAGCTGTAACAATTTCTAATACACTGAATAAAAATAGAAACATGTAAAGTGTTGGTCTCATGTTTCATGAGCTTAAATAAAATATCCCAGAAATGTTCCATATGTACAAAAAGCTTATTTCTCTCAAATTTTGTGCACACATGTTTATATCCCTGTTTGTGAGCATGTCTTCTTTGCCAAGATAATCCATCCACCTGACAGGTGTGGCATATCAAGAAGCTGATTAAACAGCATAATCATTACACAGGTGCACCTTGGGCTGGGGACAATAAAATGCCACTAAAATGTGCAGTTTTATCACACAACAATGCCACAGATGTCTGTGTAGTTGCGGGAGCGTGGCTGAGTGTGCAATTAGCATTCTGACTGCAGGAATGTCCACCAGAGCTGTTGCCAGAGAACTTTATGTTAATTTCTCTACCATGAGCCGCCTTCAACATCGTTTTTGAGAATTTGTCAGTACGTCCAACCGGCCTCACAACCCCAAACCACGTGTAACCACACCAGCTAAGGACCTCCACATCCAGCTTCTTCACCTGCAAGGTGGTCTGAGACCAGCCACCCGGACAGCTGATTAAACTGTGGGTTTGCACAACTAAATAATTTCTGCACAAACTGTTAGAAACCATATCAGGGAAGCTCATGTGTGTGCGCTCGTCGTCCTCACCAGGATCTTGACCTGACTGCAGTTCAGCGTCGTAACCGACTTCAGTGGGCAAAATGCTCACCTTCCGATGGCCACTGGCACACTGGAGAAGTGAGGCTCATTGTCGTGCCATTCATCCACCACCATCTCCTCGTGTCCATGACACTTCGCGGCCCCATGTCGCAAGGATCTGTACAGAATGCCTGGAAACGTCCCGGTTCTTCCATGGCCTGCATACTCAGCAGACATGTCACTCATTGAGCATGTTTGGGATGCTCTGGATCCACGTGTATGCCACCGTGTTTCAGTTCTCGCCAATATCCAGCAACTCGCACGGCCATTAAAAGAGGAGTGGGACAACACACAGGTAACAATCAACAGCCTGATCAACTTTGTGTAGGAGATGTGTCACGCTGCACGAGGTAAATGGTGATCACACCAGACACGGACTGGTTTTCTGATCCACATCTCTACCTTTTTTTTTTATATATATAGATACTGTATGAGTGACCAACAGATGCATATCTGTTTTCCCAGTCACTTAAAATCCATAGATTAGGGCTTACTGAATTTATTTCAATTGACTGATTTCCTTTTATGAACAGTAAAATATTAACAATTGTTTAGTTAAATTTTTTTTTGTAAATAGACTATCTAACGAATCATCTTAATAATAAATCGTTTTGGAAGACCTCCCCCTTGGGCGTTTCAGCTGTGATTCTGGTGCAGGTTGAGATGAAGGGGTTGATTCAATTAAAACACCTGGAAATTTAAATCCGAGTAATCAGACCAGTTATAAGGAGTAGGGCTGGATTGAAAAGGGTTTCAGGAGGAACATTTTGTTCCTTTATTTGCTAAATACATGAGAAAAACATCATGGTGCTGTTTGTAAAAAATAAAAATAGCTTCACAAATTGTTATCAACTGGGCGGTGGAAGTGCATATTATCAAGTCATATCCGTTATTTGCATCAGAAATTAGAGAACGAATGATAAAATCGTCCGGGACGATAGTGTCCTTTTTCTAGATTAATCGTCCGTTCTCTATCGGCTTTGCAGATAGTCGCTCTACATAGCAAAACTGCTGAGGAATGTCTGGCTGGAAAAATAAGCAGCAAGCTATCTTATTCTCCAACAGAAAGGTGCAGTATTGAGAAATGGTTGAACTGAACCAAATATGAATTTAGTTAATTCACTAATAATAAGACTTGTTTCGACGTGCCCGGACATGCATGCAATAAGCAGGCTAGCTAGCTAAGCAGATAGCTATGAGACCTGTTAGCAAAGATTACGATAACTAACCCTTTCATCTGTGGTGTTAGCTAGCTAACTATATTAGCTAATATGCTAGCTAGCTGGCTAGATAAAAAAAAAAACAGTGCTAAGATATCAGCTAGAAGCTAATAGCCAACGTAGCTAGCTAACTTTAGCTGGTTATCATGTTGAACATGCACCATCTTCGGCAATGAGCATCTGGTTTAGCTATTTGCTGGTTGATCTGACCAGCCACAATTGCATCCGTAAATATGACAGTTGATAGTCGGATTAGATGATTGTTGTAATAGGGAAAGAAAGTGTTTTAAAATGCCTAAATAAAAAAATAAAAAAAGGTTGTCATTAGGTTTAGCTACCTAAGAATCTTCCTGTATGTTTTATGGACCAAGAAAATTGTAGATCAGCGTGTGCATTCTCACTTATCAAACTACGGACAGATTTGAGTCATTTCAGACAGAACGAGCATCGTTGTTTCATATTTTTCCCACCCTCGCTCTCCTTGTTAGATATTATGCACATTTATGGCTTGGTAGCAAATGTCATTATCATTGAGTTGTCATTGTAGCAGTAAACAGCAGTAAGGTATACTGGAGGGAGTTGTGAAAGGGAGCAGAGTTACAGCCTCACCTCTAACCACTTGTAGTAGTAGGATCAAGTTACAATCCGCCAATTTCCTTGACAGACATCTGAACTAGCCAATTGAGTCGTTTTCAAATTTCATCCTGGCAGCTGAGTTATTAAGAGATGGGTCTTGACAGCTGAAAAAAATATATATTTCCAGATAACGGAAAATTACTAAATATGACAAGTTTCATAAGCTTCCCGTGATCACAAAATCATGGCGTTACGTTCAACCAAATTTGCATTGAATAGATGTTATTTTATATTGTCAAACTAACAGCAATACTTACATGATGTCCTTACAAACAGATGTGACATGCTGGAGTGATGCTTCTACGTAAATGTTGTTGATCAGTAGAGGCTAATATGAATCGACCAAATCAAGCTCACCAACTCAATGCATGAAACACTCCTATTGAATATGGATTCACCTAAATTGAGAGTAGGCCTATGCCATCTTAAAAATGTACCCAGTTTTAAAAATGACCATTATGTTGCTAAAAAACAAAGTCACGTGTAATGTTTTTGATTGATGCCACACATTTCAAATTGAACCATACTGAATATCAGTCTAAAAAAAACAAACAAAACAAAAATTGGCAGAGTGCTAGTAGGCAAGTCGTTTTCAAGAAGACAAGTTTGATGAAAGACTCGTGTGAAACCTCTCATATGCTTCAGGAGGAGCTTCTCATCTTTTTCATTCAATTTGATTACCTACCATTTGAAAGTTTGGCCTACAACACCACAATAGAGTTTTACATGGGTCTCCTATATACAACACCACAATAGAGTTTTACATAAGTCTCCTATATACTACACCACAATATAGTTTTACATGGGTCTCCTATATACTACACCAGAATAGAGTTTTACATGGGTCTCCTATATACTACACCACAATAGAGTTTTACATGAGTCTCCTATATACTACACCACAATAGAGTTTTACATGGGTCTCCTATATACAACACCACAATAGAGTTTTACATGGGTCTCCTATATACTACACCACAATAGAGTTTTACATGGGTCTCCTATATACTACACCACAATAGAGTTTTACATGGGTCTCCTATATACTACACCAGAATAGAGTTTTACATGGGTCTCCTATGTACAACACCACAATTGAGTTTTACATGGGTCTCCTATATACTACACCAGAATAAATGTAGAAATTATAGAGGATGTGTTAATCACAGACTTTCAAGATTATCACACTTTGTGTGTCAAAAACTGAATGGAAAATCTCTGAATCTTAATTCTAAAAGCTATGCTTATACTTACCATCTAGTAAGGAACTGTAACAACATAGCATCAAACAGATTGTCTTACTCAAAGAAGAGTTTGATTAGAGAAGAAATCCAGAACTAATTTAGGCTTGTTTTGATTAACAATCAACAAATATCTAGGGATATTTCAAATCAATTACAACCATTACCCTCAGATCCACATTACCTCGACAAAAGGTTACCATGAAATGTTTCACCTATTTATTTTGAATATATATATATATTTTTTATAAATGGGTGGAAAATCCCACTCCTTTAGTTATTTGTGGTTTTATTGAACAGGTGGGACAGTGACGAAACAACAGGAAAGGTCAGAGTCAGAAGGGTTATGGGTCGGATTCAAACCCATGCTGACTCTGGTAAATGTGTGTGTGTGTGTGTGTGTGACGGGGTCAGTCAGGGGCACTAAACATTAGACCACAATGCTTTCTCAACTTTTAGTTTCCGAATCTCATGATCTTCCTCTGGTTACATGATGTATTATTGTATAGGATGTCCGACTTGGCAAAAGTTTCTGTAAAAGTTATCATTCATGTTTTGAGATAAAAAATATATATATATATAAATATATAAATTATTAATCTCAGGACACAAAGAGTACTAAAAATCGACCAAACAAGACCAACAAAAATAAAAATAAACCAGAGACATGGTCTTTAATTAAGAGCCAAGGGCTTAAGTCATCAAGTCAGTCACTGTACCTGCAAACTACCTAGCATGTCTGTTCACTGTACCTGCAATCTACCTAGCATATCTGTTCACTGTACCTGCAATCTACCTAGCATGTCTGTCCACTGTACCTGCAAACTACCTAGCATGTCTGTCCACTGTACCTGCAAACTACCTAGCATGTCTGTCCACTGTACCTGCAAACTACCTAGCATGTCTGTTCACTGTACCTGCAATCTACCTAGCATGTCTGTCCACTGTACCTGCAAACTACCTAGCATGTCTGTCCACTGTACCTGCAATCTACCTAGCATGTCTGTCCACTGTACCTGCAATCTACCTAGCATGTCTGTCCACTGTACCTGCAAACTACCTAGCATGTCTGTCCACTGTACCTGCAAACTACCTAGCATGTCTGTCCACTGTACCTGCAAACTACCTAGCATGTCTGTCCACTGTACCTGCAAACTACCTAGCATGTCTGTCCACTGTACCTGCAAACTACCTAGCATGTCTGTCCACTGTACCTGCAATCTACCTAGCATGTCTGTCCACTGTACCTGCAAACTACCTAGCATGTCTGTCCACTGTACCTGCAAACTACCTAGCATGTCTGTCCACTGTACCTGCAAACTACCTAGCATGTCTGTCCACTGTACCTGCAAACTACCTAGCATGTCTGTCCACTGTATCTGCAATCTACCTAGCATGTCTGTCCACTGTACCTGCAAACTACCTAGCATGTCTGTTCACTGCAACGACATGGAGTGTGACCATATCAAATGGACTAACAGGCTTCTGGTGCAGGCCTCTCCAAACCGGTTCCTGGAGAGCTACTGTCCTGTAGGTTTATACCAGGGCTCTCCAACCCTGTTCCTGGAGAGCTACTGTCCTGTAGGTTTACACCAGGGCTCTCCAACCCTGTTCCTGGAGAACTAACATCCTGTAGGTTTTCACTTCAACCCTAATCTAGCACACCTGATTCCAATAATTAGCTGGTTGATAAGATGTGAAAACCTACAGGAGATTAGCTGTAAGGGCATGTTTAGGAACATTGAACACCACCTATAAGGGCATGCTGACTGGGTCCTACCTTAACGTCTTCTTCCTCCTCCTCCTTATTCTTCTTGGGCTTCTTCAGCGTCTCATCATCAGGATTGAAGTCTTCCATCTCAACCTTCAAATACAAAATGTTTCCTATTGAATTTGGTGTGGGTCCTCCTGTAGCTCAGTTGGTAGATTACTGCGCTTGTAAACGCCAGGGTAAAATGTACGTACGCACCGACTAAGTCGCTTTGGATAAAGAGCATCTGCTAAAATGGCTTCTAGAACACTTCTAGAATTCTAGAACACAATTACAGCCACACAAGAGGATAAAGTGCATCTAAAATCACGGAGGATAGCACCGACAGGTAGTACCACCTTGTTCCCTGGTCCTCTGCCATAGAGAGGACTAGGGTTCACTCTTAAAAACAGGAACCCAGAACCTAGCAGTATTTCATCAGGTCTCCATTAATAGAAAACCATTAGTCCGACTTATTGATAAAATAAAAATGGATGATTCCGTACGACATACCTCCTCAATAGCAGCATCCTGAAGCAGGGAACGGACATCCAGCCGCATCATGTGACGTGGTGACGACTCCCAGTTACTGGACATCTATATAGACAACCGAAAAATGAATATATACACACACTTATGGACTGTCCCTGTTATATACACTGAATAAAAGTATACATAGTACAGATAAATGAATAGACACAACATGTATGGTCTATCACTGTCATTATCAATACCTTGAGAAATAGGACACCTGATGCCATTGAAAATGTAATGAGAGCTCTGCGCTTGTTGACGCAAGAATGCCCAGTACCTTTTGAATATCCCTCATCTTCCGGCCGTGGGCGTTTCTTTTAGCGCATGTCTGATAGTCTGCCGAGATTTCAGCCAAGTACACCTAAGAAAACAAACATTTACACATTTATAATGTACAGTGCCTTGCAAAAGTATTCAGACCCCCTTGGATTTCTTCACATTTTATTGTGTTACAAAGTGGGATTAAAATGGATTTAATTGTATTTTATTTATTTAAAAAATAATAATTTGAAAACAAAATAAAAAACAACAACGAAACAAACTAAAAATAGTTGTTGCTTAAGTATTTGGCCCCTTTGGTTACGCAAGCCTAAATTAGTCCAGGAATCAAATTTGGCTTAACGAGTTACATGGACTCACTGTGTCAAAAAAATAGGAGTTGCCATGATTTTTGAATGACTAACCCTTCCTCTGTCCCCCATACATACATCTGTAAGGTCCCTCAGTCTAGTAGTGAATGACTAACCCTTCCTCTGTCACCCATAAAACATCTGTACGGTCCTCAGTCTAGTGGTGAATGACTAACCCTTCCTCTGTCCCTCGTACATACATCTGTACGGTCCCTCAGTCTAGTGGTGAATGACTAACCCTTCCTCTGTCCCTCGTACATACATCTGTAAGGTCCCTCAGTCTAGTAGTGAATGACTAATCCTTCCTCTGTCCCCCGTACATACATCTGTAAGGTCCCTCAGTCTAGTAGTGAATGACTAATCCTTCCTCTGTCCCCCGTACATACATCTGTAAGGTCCCTCAGTCTAGTAGTGAATGACTAACCCTTTCTCTGTCCCCCATACATACATCTGTACGGTCCCTCAGTCAAGTATTCAATATCAAGCACAGCTGCAACTAAAAAGACCAGCAAGATTTTTCACAAACCTCAAAAGGGCAGTGATTGGTAGAAGGGTGACAAATTAGATATTGAATATATCTTTAAGCATGGTCAAGTTAATCATTCTTATATATTAAACCACCCAGACACATCGAAACTGAGCTGCAGGACAGGAATTAAACTGCTCAGGAACATCACCATGAGGCCATTGGTGATTTTAAACCAGCGACAGAGTTCAATGGCTGTGCTGGTAAAACACTGATGGATATAAATAACATTGTAGTGACTCCACAATAATGACAAGAGTGAAAAGAACACAAATATATAGAATAAAAAATATTCCAAAACATGCATCCTGTTTGCAACAAGGCATTAAAGTAACACTGCAAAAAAACTAAACTTTTAGGCCTAAATGCAAAGCCTTAAGTTTGGGGCGAATCCAACAACACATCACTGATTTTCTCCTTATTTTCAAGCATGATGTTGGCTGCACCATGGTGTGGGTATACTTGTCATCGGAAAAAACGGAGGGTTTTCAGGATAAAAAGAAACAGGATGGAGTTAAGCACAGGCAAAATCCTAGACGAAAAACCTGCTTCAGTCTGCTTTACACCAGTCACTGGGAGACTAATTCACCTTTCAGCAGGACAATAACTTAAAACACAAGACCAAATCTACACGGGAGTTTCTTACCAAGACAGTGAATGTTCCTGAGTGACCGAGTTACAGTTTTTGACTTAAATCTTCTTGAAAATCTATGGCAAGACATGAAAATTGCTGTCCTAGCCATGATCCCCAACATCTTGACAGAGCTTGAAGAATTTTAAAGAAATATTGTACAATCCAGGTGTGCAAACCCTCTTAGAGACTTAGGAGCTGAAAACTTTGCAACGACTATATTTTAGTAATTTAATTTCTATTAATCTTTAAAGAAATGTGAATTTTTCGTCACTTTGACAAGAGTATTTGTGTAGATTGTCGACATGAAAATACAATATCTGTTCTAATATCAACACTAGGACACTACTTAAAATGAAGTCATTTGATTTGAATTTATTTATCCCCCCCTTTTTCTCCCCAATTTCGTGATATCCAATTGGTAGTTACGATCTTGTCTCACCGCTGAAACTCCCCTACGAACTCGGGAGAGGCGAAAGTCGAGAGCCACGTGTCCCGCCAAACCGCACTGCTTCTTGACACTCTGCTCGTTTAACCCCGGAAGCCAGCCACACCAAAATGTTGGAGGAAACACCGTCCAACTGACGACCAGTGTCAGCTTGCAGGCGCCCGGGCCCGCCACAAGGAGTCGCTAGAGCACGATGAGACAAGGACATCCTGGCCGGTCAAACCCTCCCCTATTCCCGGATAACGTTGGCCCAATTGTGCGCGGCCCCATTGGTCTCCTGAACCAGAGGCTATAGTGGCGCCTCAGCACTGCGATGCCTTAGACCGCTGTGCCACTCAGGAGGCTTGGGCATGTATTCTAAACGGTATGCTAGTTTGCAAATTGGTAGGTAGGTTTACATCTCTTTTGATATTTCGAGATATGAAAACAAACGTCAACTCACCTCGAAGCCTTTAGTCTTGGCAGCACTCCAGAACTGATCAAAGTATTTAACCCTGTCATTGATAGCGTCGATGATGATGAAGGGGAAGAAGCCGTCGTCTAGGGTCTTCCTGAATGTTTTTAGCATGCTGTTCCTGTACGTGTCTTCCATCTCCGCTTCGTACTCGTATTCCAGACACTGACAAAAGGAAAATGTTAGGAATTGATATTACATTACATGTAAATAAAGGAAAATTACATAAAAATAACAAATAAATAAAATCACCTGGCAAAGCCTGTGTAAACTACATTGAGCAAATGTAGCTTCAGTGAGCCATTATGTAATACATGCGTAGGTGTCTTTAGGCCTTCTTTGGCTGCATTTACACAGGCAGCCCAAATCTGATCGTCAGCCCAATTATTGGGAAAAGAGACGATCTGAATTGTCAAAAGATCAATTAGTGGAAAAATATCAGAATTAGGCTGCCTGTGTAAATGTAGCCTTTTAGGCCTACAGTCATCTATCTACAGAACGATAGTATCTGACTAAACTAGATAGTAGTGGTGCTCTATAGTGATTGGCTAGGACTGAAATAGGTGCCGGAACTCATTTTGAGTGACGGTACGGTTTATATTTTTGGTGCAGGAACTCTTCAATACATTTCATCTAACATTCTATAAGAGATACAGGAACTCAACATACAGTAGGAACAGAGGGGATTAAAATGTCTTCAGAGAGGATTAAAATGTCTCCACACAGGAACAGAGAGGATTACAATGTCTTCACATAGGAACAGAGAGGATTACAATGTCTTCACATAGGAACAGAGAGGATTAAAATGTCTCCACATAGGAACAGAGAGGATTAAAATGTCTTCACATAGGAACAGAGGATTAAAATGTCTCCACACAGGAACAGAGAGGATTAAAATGTCTTCACATAGGAACAGAGAGGATTAAAATGTCTCCACATAGGAACAGAGAGGATTAAAATGTCTTCACATAGGAACAGAGGATTAAAATGTCTCCACACAGGAACAGAGAGGATTAAAATGTCTTCACATAGGAACAGAGAGGATTAAAATGTCTCCACATAGGAACAGAGAGGATTAAAATGTCTTCATATAGGAACAGAACGGATTAAGTGAGTAGGTCAGAGGGAAAGCAGAAAGGACAGACCTTAAGTTTGACTCGTTTCCCTGTATCTTGGTCCTTCTCCATCTTCTCCACCTCCGTCATGAAGTAGTCGTCTAACCCCAGCACTCTGGGTGGAGCCCCTCCACACTCCACCTCCTTGTCCTTAACCCGCGCAAAAACATTTAACATTTTAGTCATTTAGCAGATGTTCTTATCCAGAGAGATTTACAGTTAGTGCATTCAATTTAAGCTAGCTAGGTGGGACAACCATACATCACAGTAAGTCAAACTTTTTTCAATAAAGCTGCTATGAGCTAGTAACGACGACAAGGTATTTCAGTGAGAGAAGTTTCAGGAAGTGACATGTTTTGGGCAGAAGATGAAGATGACTACGGTGGGTTTGTGGAAATTGAAATCAATGTTTGTTTACAATGAAGGGCAGGTATTTGTTATCCTGACTGCTGCGAGGATCTCGTAAGCTCGCGAGATAAGGACAATCAAACGAGCTGTATCCAGGCACTCCGTGTTGCGTCATGGTCAATATACCACAGCTAACAGCTGTATCCAGGCACTCAGTGTTGCGTCATGGTCAATATACCACAGCTAACAGCCTTATCCAGGCACTCAGTGTTGCGTCATGGTCAATATACCACAGCTAACAGCCTTATCCAGGCACTCAGTGTTGCGTCATGGTCAATATACCACAGCTAACAGCCTTATCCAGGCACTCAGTGTTGCGTCATGGTCAATATACCACAGCTAACAGCCTTATCCAGGCACTCAGTGTTGCGTCATGGTCAATATACCACAGCTAACAGCCTTATCCAGGCACTCAGTGTTGCGTCATGGTCAACAGCCCTTAGCCGTGGTATATTGGTCATATACCATACCCCGTTGTGTCTTATTGCTTAACCATAGCAATAAAATGATTTAAATCGACATCCATTGATGTAAAATGATCTGGCGAGTTTAATCAGGATGAATGATCTTTTCACTTGCCACATTTTAAATTCCTTTATTAAGTCATTGCATAGCTCTGAATAATTACTATTTTGACGGATAACCAGATTTTTCTTCCAACGTCATTACAAGTTACTATGATATTCCTTCTTACAATTGGCTCTATAACTTTATGGAAAAAGGGTTTATTGTCTAAATATGGAAACTTGTCTCTTACTGTGAAGAAAAAAAAACATTGGGCTAGTATTTGTTATCCTGACTGCTGCGAGGATAGGATCTCATAAGCTCGCGAGATAAGGACAATCAAACGAGGCTATGGACAGTGGCGTCTGAAATTATTGACACCCTTGACAAAAAAATGTAGTAATAGTGACTGTATAAAATAATTCAAATAGTGAGCTCAAAAACATTTTTTGGTAAATTATATTATACGAATACAAATGCTCAGAGAAATACATTTTGTTTAACTAGTAGTAATTGTTTTCCTCAAAAAAAGGTAGGGGTCAAAATTATTGACACTCCGAAATACGTTTTTATATGTATAGTAGTAAAAAGTGTAGTATTTGGTCCCATATACATAGCACGTAATGTGTTATAACAAACGTGTTGGATGCATTTACAGTTAAATGTTGATTGGTTGTTTCAGATGATTTTGTACCCAATATAAATTAAATGTTAAATAATGTAGTGTGTCATTTTGGGAGTCACTTTTATTGTAAATAAGAATAGAATATAAATAATGATGAGTGAGAAAGTTACAGATGGTCAAATATCACACGATCAAAACAGCCTCTTACCATTACCAGTAACAGGGGAGGTTAGCAAACTGTCATGGCGGAAAATGTTTCTGTTGTTGATTGCTCTTCTCAAACAAAAGCATGGGATTTGTTCTCTGTAATAGCTATTTTAAATTGGAAAACGTAGTTTGATTACCAAGATTCTAATCTTTTGAAGGGTGTAAGACACTTGCATTTCAAGAATGTTTAATGTTACGAAATTGTATTTTTAGTTGTCACTCTGAAATTTCCCCTGATGTTGGTCCCTGTACGGGGATCGCAGCCATAACAGGTTTTAATTAATATTGAAATTCAGCGATTGAAATGATGACCCTATCCTGAGTAGCCTATTCCAACAGGCCATTGGGAAACGAGCACTTCTTACCTCAAAAATTGCCTTGCTTTTCATGTTAGACTTTAATAATGGAACACTAGTCACTTTAATAATGTTTACATACTGCTTTACTCATCTCATATGTATATACTGTATTCTAGTCAATGCCACTCTGACATTGCTCGTCCCAATATTTATATTTCTTATTTATATTCTTTTACTTTAGATTTGTGCACACTATTGTTGTGAATTGTTAGATATTACTGCACTGTTGGAGCTAGGAACACATTACCAATAACATTTTTATTTAATTTGAACTAAACTGCTAAATCATTTAGTTCACATCTTACCTACAATATTTCTAGGCTATTGTAGACTATATGAAATGAGCTGTAGGCCAATCAGCTACCTGCCTTTATCTACGCAAACCATGGCAAAGTTGAACTACAATCACAAATCCAGATTTTAGTCTGAAATGACAAGTCAATCTCACAAATAAGCAATTTATAATTGTTTGTAGTCTTAACATCTGGCACATCGTAACGGCACAATCGCTAGAAAATTGTTTAAGCTCGTCCAAGTGTTTCTTGCTCAGAGATTGAGATCCTCTGTCCAACTTTCATCACTGAAACTCTTCCTGTCGGGATTTACGATTATAAACCTGGTTCGAGCCCTAAATGCTGATTGGCTGAAAGCCGTGGTATATCAGACCAATATACCACTGGTATGAAAGAAAAGATATATATGTGTTTACTTTTCTAATTACGTTGGTAACCAGTTTATAACAGCAATAAGGCACCTCAGGGGTTTGTGGTATATGACCAATATACCACAGCTAACAGCTGTATCCAGGCACTCCGTGTTGCGTCATGGTCAACAGCCCTTAGCCGTGGTATATTGGTCATATACAGTGCCTTGCGAAAGTATTCGGCCCCCTTGAACTTTGCGACCTTTTGCCACATTTCAGGCTTCAAACATAAAGATATAAAACTGTATTTTTTTGTGAAGAATCAACAACAAGTGGGACACAATCATCAAGTGGAACGACATTTATTGGATATTTCAAACTTTTTTAACAAATCAAAAACTGAAAAATTGGGCGTGCAAAATTATTCAGCCCCCTTAAGTTAATACTTTGTAGCGCCACCTTTTGCTGCGATTACAGCTGTAAGTCGCTTGGGGTATGTCTCTATCAGTTTTGCACATCGAGAGACTGACATTTTTTCCCATTCCTCCTTGCAAAACAGCTCGAGCTCAGTGAGGTTGGATGGAGAACATTTGTGAACAGCAGTTTTCAGTTCTTTCCACAGATTCTCGATTGGATTCAGGTCTGGACTTTGACTTGGCCATTCTAACACCTGGATATGTTTATTTTTGAACCATTCCATTGTAGATTTTGCTTTATGTTTTGGATCATTGTCTTGTTGGAAGACAAATCTCCGTCCCAGTCTCAGGTCTTTTGCAGACTCCATCAGGTTTTCTTCCAGAATGGTCCTGTATTTGGCTCCATCCATCTTCCCATCAATTTTAACCATCTTCCCTGTCCCTGCTGAAGAAAAGCAGGCCCAAACCATGATGCTGCCACCACCATGTTTGACAGTGGGGATGTTGTGTTCAGGGTGATGAGCTGTGTTGCTTTTACGCCAAACATAACGTTTTGCATTGTTGCCAAAAAGTTCAATTTTGGTTTCATCTGACCAGAGCACCACATGTTTGGTGTGTCTCCCAGGTGGCTTGTGGCAAACTTTAAACAACACTTTTTATGGATATCTTTAAGAAATGGCTTTCTTCTTGCCACTCTTCCATAAAGGCCAGATTTGTGCAATATACGACTGATTGTTGTCCTATGGACAGAGTCTCCCACCTCAGCTGTAGATCTCTGCAGTTCATCCAGAGTGATCATGGGCCTCTTGGCTGCATCTCTGATCAGTCTTCTCCTTGTATGAGCTGAAAGTTTAGAGGGACGGCCAGGTCTTGGTAGATTTGCAGTGGTCTGATACTCATTCCATTTCAATATTATCACTTGCACAGTGCTCCTTGGGATGTTTAAAGCTTGGGAAATCTTTTTGTATCCAAATCCGGCTTTAAACTTATTCACAACAGTATCTCGGACCTGCCTGGTGTGTTCCTTGTTCTTCATGATGCTCTCTGCGCTTTTAACGGACCTCTGAGACTATCACAGTGCAGGTGCATTTATACGGAGACTTGATTACACACAGGTGGATTGTATTTATCATCATTTGTCATTTAGGTCAACATTGGATCATTCAGAGATCCTCAAATCAAATCAAATCAAATTTTATTTGTCACATACACATGGTTAGCAGATGTTAATGCGAGTGTAGCGAAATGCTTGTGCTTCTAGTTCCGACAATGCAGTAATAAAAAGCAAGTAATCCTCACTGAACTTCTGGAGAGAGTTTGCTGCACTGAAAGTAAAGGGGCTGAATAATCTTGCACGCCCAATTTTTCAGTTTTTGATTTGTTAAAATTTTTGGAAATATCCAATAAATGTCATTCCACTTCATGATTGTGTCCCACTTGTTTTTGATTCTTCACAAAAAAATACAGTTTTATATCTTTATGTTTGAAGCCTGAAATGTGGCAAAAGGTTGCAAAGTTCAAGGGGGCCGAATACTTTCGCAAGGCACTGTACCATACCCCGTTGTGTCTTATTGCTTAATCATAGCAATAAAATGATTTAAATCGACATCCATTGATGTAAAATGATCTGGCGAGTTTAATCAGGATGAATGATCTTTTCACTTGCCACATTTTAAATTCCTTTATTAAGTCATGTCATAGCTCTGAATAATTACTATTTTGGTGGAAAACCAGATCTTCCAACGTCATTACAAGTTACTATGATATTCCTTCTTAAAATTGGCTCTATAACTTTATGAAAAAAGGGTTTATTGTCTAAATATGGAAACTCGTCTCTTACTGTGAAAAAAAAACAACCTTGGGCTAGTTTTCAGGCCTTATATGGGTAGGTTTTGAGTGTTCATTGGTCAAACTTTTTTAGCTCGTCCTGGCAACCCTATGATTTATAAGTCTGATGCACTGAAGACTGTTGGTCAAATAACGGTGTGCCGTAGGATCGATGACATGGGCGACACATCATTTAGGAATCACGCCGGTCGCACGCGCATGAGGTGGTACTTCAGGCAGGTCAAACTGTTTTAGGGGTACAGAACCAACCCCCAAAAAAGGTTGGGAACCACTGATTTAGAGCAATACTCTTCCAGTTGTGCTACTGGTCAACAGGAAACGCGTGACAGGAAATACCATTTAATCCCAGATGAATCAACACTACCACAACAGACAAAACAAAGCTCAAGACGATGGTAACTTTAGGTTCTACTCACCCGTATCAGCTTGGCCACATGACTTTTACCACTTCCTGGTAGGCCTCTCATTATGATGACGATCTGAGAAAACACCATTTTAGACGTTATGGAACTCACTCATGCAGCAGACAATTATCTGGGAATATACTGGGGGATATGTGATGTGTGTGTACTCATGTTGTACTTGTATTGGCCTAACGGGTTGAGGATGTTATTATCCTGGCAACACATTACTTATTTGTCCCTGAGAGGGACAGGTAGCCTAGCGGTTAAGAGCATTGGGCTAGTAACCAAAAACATTTTTGGGGGTTCAAATCCCCGAGCTGACAAGGTGAAAAATCAGTCGATGTGGCCATAAGCAAGACACTTAATCCTAAATTAATCTTGAAAAGATGTATTAAATTGAATGAGAAAATAAGTGAATGAAGTGTAAATAAAGTTGTATTGAATTGAATAAGGAAGTTGGTGAATTAAGTAAGGGGACACACTATACGGCAAGGTGGGCGGTGCTACACGTCAAGGTGGGCGGTGCTACACGGCAAGGTGGGCGGTGCTACATGGCAAGGTGGGCGGTGCTACACGGCAAGGTGGGCGGGGGTTTCAAACAGAGAATGACAGGTGCCTTTAGTGGCCAAAACAACATTAGCATGGACACCGCCATTGAGGGCTTCCACCATTTTAATGTAGTCAACTGGGGAGGACTTCCAACGTCACTGGCTGAACCCTCCTGATGAACCTGTTGGGAGTCATGTCCAACCGGGTCATTAGGAGGGATCAGCCAATCGGGAAGAAGAAAATTGACTCATTATTTGCACCCTTTCTGGACGAGTGTCTCGGCCTGGTAGTTTGAGAAGATCCTCCACGTTCTTGGTCTCCGGTTTCTTCTCGATCCTGGAAGGAGGAGCAGCCGGTGGGGGAGGAGGGTGGGACGACGTGGGGCCGCCTCCTCTCTCTTCTGGGTAACTCCTCCGTTCGCCTGGACCACAGGACGGGACAGCCAGTAGAAAAAAGAAACAGATAATACTGTTACTAATACTAATATTACTAATACTACTAATACTACTAATACTACTAATATTACTAATATTACTAATACTACTAATACTACTAATACACTAATACTACAAATATTACTAATATACTAATACACTAATATTACTAATACTACTAATATACTAATACACTAATATTACTAATACTACTAATATTACTAATACTACTAATACTACTAATAATATACTAATACTACTATAACTAATATACTAATACACTAATATTACTAATACTACTAATATACTAATACTATACTAATACTACTAATATACTAATACTAATAATATACTAATACTACTATAACTAATATACTAATACACTAATATTACTAATACTACTAATACACTAATACTACTAATATACTAATACTACTAATATACTAATACTACTAATATACTAATACTACTATACCTAATATACTAATATGACTAATACTAATATGACTAATATACTAATACTAATATACTAATACTAATATTACTAATATACCAATACTAATACTCTCTTCATTACTTCACAACCAAGTGGCATGAAAAGACGTAGACAACGGAAGATGCCTTAAATACCATTTTGATTGTTTTCTGTGTTTATAGTGCCTTCAGAAGTATTCACACTCCCTTGAATACAACATTTTTTTGTGTTACAGCCTTTAAAATGGTTTAAATTTAGATTGTTTGGTCACTGGCCTACTACACACTTTTGTTTACAAAAAAACTAAAAAATGACAAGCTGAAATTTCTTCTGAGTCAATAAGTATTCAACCCCATTCATATGGCAAGCCTAAATAAAATTAAATACATTTCTTAATAATATGCATAATAAGTTGCATGTACTATGTGCAATAATAAGTGTTTGACATGACTTTTGTAATGACCACCTCATCTATGTTCCCCACATTCAACCTCAAAGATAAGGGAGGTTTTCCAAAACTGTACCCCACACATACACATACATCTATAAGGTCCCTCAGTCGAGCAGTGAATTTCAAACACAGATTCAATCACAAAGACCAGGGAAGTTTTTTCCAATGCCTAGCGAAGGCCACCTATTGGTAGATGGGTAAAAATAAAAAAGCAGACATTGAATATCCCTTTGATCATGGTGAAGATATTAATTATACTTTGGATGGTGTATCAATACACCCAGTCACTACAAAGATACAGGCATCCTTCCTAATTCAGTTGCCGGTGAGGAAGGAAACCGCTCAGGGATTTCACCATGACCCAAAACGGCTACTTTAAAACAGTTACAGAGTTTAATGGCTGCGACAGGAGGAAACTGAGGATGGATCAACAACACTGTAGTTACTAAATAAAATACTATCCTAAATGACAGAGTGAAAAGAAGGAAGCCTGTACAGAATACAAATATTCCAAAACATGCATCCTGTTTGCAAAACGGCACTAAAGTAAAACTGCAAAAAAATGTGGCAAAGCAATCAACTTTTTAACACTTGATATTTTCAAGCATAGTGACGGCTGCATTATGTTATGGGTATGCGTGTAATCGTTTAGGACTGAGGAGTTTTTCAGGATAAAAAAAAAAAGAAATGGACAGGAGCTAAGCACAGGCAAAATCCTAGAGGAAAACCTGGTTCAGTCTGCTATCCACCAGACACTGTGAAATGAATTCACCTTTCAGCAGGACAATAACCTAAAACACAAGGCCCAATCTACACTGAGTGGCCGAGTTACAATTTTTGACTTGTACATCTATGGCAAGACCTGAAAACGGTTGTCTAGAAATGATCAACAACCAATTAGACAGAGCTTGAATCATTTTGAAAATAACAAATTGGAAAATGTTCCACATTCCAGGAGTGGAAATCTCTTAGCGACGTCCCAATAAAAGACTCAACTGTAATGGCTGCCAAATGTGCTTCTACACAGTATTGACTCAGGGATGTGAATAGTTAAGTAAATGAGATATTTAAATTTTCAATAAATTAGCAACATTTTCTAAAAACATGTTTTCATTTGATCATTATGGAGTATTGTGTGTAGATGGGTAGGAGCTGTTAAATTTTTTTTTATACACATTTTGAATTCAGGTTGTAACAACAAAATGTGGAATAAGTCAAGGGGTATGCATACTTTCTGAAGGCCTGGTAGCTTCAGAGACTTCTCTTTTGGACAGTGTAATTTTTTTTCTGTGTACAAATCAGTCCCACTCACATACAGAGACATTTGCATTGCACCCTGTCTGTTCGAGACCGACTTACCGTATGGTGAAGCACCATGATCGAAGCGCTCAGGCCCACGCTCAGGCCCACGCTCGTACGGAGGTCTGTCGTAACCCCCAGGCCTTCCATAAGGTTCCTCTCCATCTCTACTGGTCCGGCCGCCCTCCCTCATGTCCCTCTCCCTGAAGCCCGGGCGAGGTGGAGGATGGCCGGGGGGTGGTCTGGACAGATAGACAAGATCAGAACACTGCACATCTGGATACCCATTTATGAAGAGTTTTAGAGTGGGCCCTGGAGAAGGCAATAATCACAAGGCTACAGCAACCAGCCGGACTAGTCATAGTAACACAGTGTGATATAATACCAGCTGGACTAGTCACACTGTGATATAATACCAGCTGGACTAGTCACAGTGTGATATAATACCAGCTGGACTAGTCACAGTAACACTGTGATATAATACCAGCTGGACTAGTCACACTGTGATATAATACCAGCTGGACTAGTCACAGTAACACTGTGATATAATACCAGCTGGACTAGTCACAGTAACACTGTGATATAATACCAGCTGGACTAGTCACAGTAACACTGTGATATAATACCAGCTGGACTAGTCACAGTGTGATATAATACCAGCTGGACTAGTCACAGTGTGATATAATACCAGCTGGACTAGTCACAGTAACACTGTGATATAATACCAGCTGGACTAGTCACAGTAACACTGTGATATAATACCGAGGTAAAACGGGCTTTATGAAAATACTTGATTGATTGATCAATCTAGTTCTATTTCTAAGCTCAAACCCTCCTAAAACAGAACCGGGTATACCTGTCATCTCGAGGCGGATAGCGCTCCCTCTCGTATGGTTCTCTTTCAAAGTCCATGGGAGCTTTCTCTCTGTACATCTCCCTCTCCCTGCTGTACTCCCTGCGCTCCATGTAGGGGCTCACCGGTCGTCTGTCGTAGTACAGGTCTCTGTGGTAGGGGTCTCTCAGGGGGCCCAGGGGTTCTATAAGGGAAAGGAGGATATCGGTATAACAACAATAATATCTACCATTTAGCAGACCCCCTTTTTTTTAAATCCCAAACCGCCATGTGCATACGTTTCCAGGCGGGAATCGCACCCTTGACGTTGCAAGCTTCAGCAACTGATCCACAGATTGACATAAGGAGGGTTCATATATTTTTCCTAAGCCACTGTTGATAGTAACGCATAACATTTCTATTTTTAGTGATCTAGCAGACCTTATTCAGACGGACAAGTGTGTTCAACTAAAATATGTTTAAAAAAAAAACAATCACCATCCAAGAATTAATATCAACTCACCTTTTTCATAGCTCCTCTCTCTCTCTCTGTCAGGTAAGGGATCGGGTCTCAACACAATCCTTTCACCGTAAGAGATCCGCTCCACCGTGGCAGCACCGAGGTCTGAGAGAGAGAGAGAGACAGAGAGAGAGAGAGAGACAGAGAGAGAGAGAGACACACAGAGAGAGAGAGAGAGACAGACAGAGAGAGACAGAGAGAGAGAGAGAGAGAGACAGACAGAGAGAGACAGAGAGAGAGAGAGAGAGAGAGAGAGAGAGAGAGAGACAGAGAGAGACAGAGAGAGAGAGAGAGAGAGAGAGACAGAGAGAGAGAGACAGAGAGAGACAGAGAGAGAGAGAGAGAGAGAGAGACAGAGAGAGAGAGACAGAGAGAGACAGAGAGAGAGAGAAAGAGAGAGAGAGACAGAGAGAGAGAGACAGAGAGAGAGAGAGAGAGAGAGAGAGAGAGAGAGAGAGAGAGAGAGAGAGAGACAGAGAGAGACAGAGAGAGAGAGAGAGAGAGAGAGAGAGAGAGAGAGAGAGAGACAGAGAGACAGAGAGAGAGAGAGAGAGAGAGAGAGAGAGAGACAGAGAGAGAGAGAGAGACAGAGAGAGAGACAGAGAGAGAGACAGAGAGAGAGACAGAGACAGAGACAGAGAGACAGAGAGAGAAATATAAATTCCATTCAATTCAGGAAGTACACTGAAATTCCAAATTCTCTTCATTGCTTTTAAAATTAAGAACATCTGAAATTGTCACTGGAATTTAGTTCACTTTCTGAATTGACTGGAATTACAAAATGGAAAATGAACCCCCCCCCCCCAAACCCTGCTCCTCATTTCTATCCTTACCATGTCCATGTCCATAGTCGACAGTCTTGGGGGTGACTGGAGGAGCCGTGGACACGTAACCAGTATCTGGAGGCTTGGTGTCTCCCCATGTCAGTTTAGTAGGAGCCAAGCTGGACATAAGATTGGTTGCCTGGGAGAGGACAAAACAGTGCAGTAACAGATAAACAACAACAAGGGTAAATATTTATCTTTTGTAACTGCCCCACCCCCCAATAATTAAAGTAGCCTTCTTCAAATATATTGTTAGACTGTGACTAGCAACAGTGAGCATTTAAAATATAATAACTACTCAAATATACAACTATGAAGCCTTGTCAAAAGAAGTATACAGAGAATAGGGACACAATGAGTTGTAGTTTAGCCTACCTGGAGGGCACTCCGGACCTCAGGGGGGATCTCCAGCCCCAGTAGCCCAGCAGGGAGCTCCGTCTTGGGGTCAGACGTGATGGGTAGGGCCTCTCCCTCAGTCTTATTCTCCTGCATTTCTCTGTTCAGTACCAGAGAAACAGACCTACATTGTATTAGAAATTACATGTGATACATTTGCTAATATGCATACATGTAGCCTAGAATCCATAACCTATTTTGTGTTAACATTCCACACCTTGTACTCTGCGCATTTGCCAAATATTGCATGACAAGGAGTGGAATTATAGCACAAATAGACTAGTACTCAGGCTAAGTATAGAGGTCTCTCACAAAAACAGTTGTGAAAAACATTACTGAATAAAAAATATTTAAAATTTAAATAAAAAAAAATATATATATATATATACACACACACACACACCGAGTGCACAAAACATTAAGAAAACCTGGATAAACTGACTAGGTGAAAGATATGATCCCTTATTGATGTCACTTGTTAAATCCACTTCACTCAGTGTAGATGAAGGGGAGGAGACGGGTTAAAGAAGGATTTTTAAGCCTTGAGACAATTGAGACATGGATTGTGTGTTTGTGCCATTCAGAGGGTGAATGGGCAAGACAAAATATTGAAGTGTCGTTGAACGGGGTTTGGTAGTAGGTGCCAGGTGCACCGGTTTGTGTCAAGAACTGCAACGCTGCTGGGTTTTTCATGCTCAACAGTTTCTCGTGTGTATCAAGAATGGTCCACCACCCAAAGAACATCCAGCCAACTTGACACAACTGTGGGAAGCATTGGAGTCAACATGGGCCAGCATTCCTGTGGAACGCTTTTGACACCTTGTAGAGTCCATGCCCCGAAGAATTTGAGGCGTTTCTGAGGACAAAAGGGGGTGGTTCAACTCAATATTTTGCTCCCGAGTGACACAGCGGTCTAAGTCATAGCATTGCAGTGCTAGAAGAGTCACTACAGACCCGGGTTTGATCACAGGCTGTATCACAAACGGCCGTGATCGGGAGTCCCATAGGGCCGCACACAACAGGCCCAGCGTCAACCAGGTTAGGGGAGGGTTTGGCCAGGGATTTTAAAATTGTTTTCTTAACCAAAATAATAATAAATGTGTGTGTGTGTGTGTGTGTATATACAGTGAGGGAAAAAAGTATTTGATCCCATGCTGATTTTGTATGTTTGCCCACTGACAAAGAAATGATCCGTCTATAATTTTAATGGTAGAATCATATAGTAACCCAAAAAAAGTGTTAAACAAATCCAAATATATTTTATATTTGAGATTCTTCATTGTAACCACACTTTGCCTTGATGGCAGCTTTGCACACCCTTGGTATTCTCTCAACCAGCTTCATGAGGAATGCTTTTCCAACAGTCTTGGAAGGGGTTCCAACATACGTTGAGCACCTGTTGGCTGCTTTTTCTTCACTCTGCAGTCCAACTCATCCCAAAACATCTCAATTGGGTTGAGGTCAGGTGATTGTGAAGGCCAGGTCATCTGATGCAGCACTCCATCACTCTCCTTCTTGGTTATATAGCCCTTACACAGCCTAGAGGTTTGTTGGGTCGTTGTCCTGTGAAAAAACAAATGCTAGTCCCACTAAGCACAAACCAGATGGGATGGCGTATCGCTGTAGAATTCTGTGGTAGCCATGCTGGTTAAGTGTGCCTTGTATTCTACATAAATCACAGACAGAGTCACCAGCAAAGTATCCCCACACCATTACACCTCCTCCTCGAGGCAAGCAACACTGAAGCATGCATGAGAGCACCAGCTGTTCCAGACGACTGTGTGATCACGCTCTCCGTAGACGATGTGAGCAAAACCTTTAAAAAGGTCAACATTCACAGACAGATTACCATGATGTGTACTCAAAGCATGCGTGGACCAACCATCAAGTGTCTTCACTGACATTTTCAAAAGAATGCGAAGGTAACCTGCCTAAATGATTACCTCCCCTCACGTCGGTAGCCATGAAGTGCTTTGAAAGGCTGGTCATGGCTCACAATATCTTCCCGGAAACCCTAGACACTAGGGGTCGACCGATTAATCGGAATGGACGATTAATTAGGGCCGATTTCAAGTTTTCATAACAATCGGAAATCTGTATTTTTGGACACCGATTTGGCCGATTTTTTAAATATTTTTTTTACACCTTTATTTAATCTTTATTTAACTAGGTAAGTCAGTTAAGAACATATCGTTGCTCCAACGTGTACCTAACCCTAAACATCAATGCCTTTCTTAAAATCAATACACAGAAGTATATATTTTTAAACCTGCATATTTAGCTAAAAGAAATACAGGTTAGCAGGCAATATTAACCAGGTGAAATTGTGTCACTTCTCTTGCGTTCATTGCACGCAGAGTCAGTGTATATGCAACAGTTTGGGCCACCTAATTTGCCAGAATTTTACATAATTATGACATGACATTGAAGGTTGTGCAATGGAACAGTAATATTTAGACTTATGGATGCCACCCGTTAGATAAAATACGGAACGGTTCCGTATTTCACTGAAAGAATAAACGTCTTGTTTTCGAGATAGTTTCCGGATTGTGGCTAGCTAGTTAGCGGGGTGTGCGCTAATAGCATTTCAAACGTCACTCGCTCTGAGACTTGGAGTGGTTTTTCCTCTTGCTCTGCAAGGGTAACGCTGCTGCGAGGGTGGCTGTTGTCTTTGTGTTCCTGGTTCGAGCCCAGGGAGGAGTGAGGAGAGGGACGGAAGCTATACTGTTACACTGGCAATACTAAGAACATCCAATAGTCAAAGGTTAATGAAATACAAATGGTATAGAGAGAAATAGTCCTATAATTCCTTCAACCTAAAACGTCTTACCTGGGAATATTGAAGACTCATGTTAAAAGGAACCACCAGCTTTCATATGTTCTCATGTTCTGAGCAAGGAACTTAAACATTAGCTTTCTTACATGGCACATATTGCACTTTTACTTTCTTCTCCAACACTTTGTTTTTGCATTATTTAAACCAAATTGAACATGTTTCATTATTTATTTGAGGCTAAATTGATTTTATTGATGTATTATATTAAGTTAAAATAAGTGTTCATTCAGTATTGTTGTAATTGTCATTATTACAAATGTAAAAAAGGATGTTTAAAAAAAATAAAAAATGTCTGATTAAGCGGCATCGGGTTTTTTTGGCCCTCCAATAATCGGTATCGGCGTTGAAAAATCATAATCGGTCGACCTCTACTAGACACACTCCAATTCAAACTGCCACAACAAATCCACAGATGACACAATCTCAATCGCACACCACACTGCCCTTTCCCACCTGGACAAAAGGAACACCTATGTGAGAATACTGTTCATTGACTACAGCTCAGCGTTCAACACCACATTTCCCACAAAGCTCATCACTAAGCTAAGGACCCTGAGACTAAACACCTTCCTCTGCTGCTGGATCCTGAACTTCCTGACGGGCCACCCCCAGGTTGTAAGAGTAGGCAACAACACATCTGCCACACTGATCCTCAACACCGGGGCCCCCCAGGGATGCGTGCTTAGTCCCCTCCTGTACTCCCTTGTTCACCCACGACTCCAACACCATTATTAAGTTTGCGGACGACAACAGTGGTAGGCCTGATCTCTGAGAATGATGAGACAGCCGATAGGAAGGAGGTCAGAGACCTGGCAGCGCCATCAAGAGCATCCTGACCAGTTGCATCACCGCCTGGTATGGCAACTGCTCGGCATTTGACCGTAAGGCGCTACACAGGGTAGTGTGTACGGCCCAGTACATCACTGGAGCCAAGCTTCCAGGACCGAAATAATAGGTGGTGTCAGAGGAAGGCCCTAAAAATCGTCAAAGACTCCAGTCCTCCAAGTCTCTCTGCTACCGCACGGCACGCGGTACCAGAACGCCAAGTCTAGGACCCAAAGGTTCCTTAACAGCGTCTACCTCCAAGACTGCTGAACAATTAATCAAATAGCCACACAGACTATTTACCCACCCCCCCCCTTTTTTTACACTGCTGCTACTCAGTCAATTGACTCAGTATGTATATAGCCTCGTTATTGTTATGTAATTTTCTTGTTACTTTTTTTTTTCTTACTTTAGTTTATTTAGTAATTATTTTCTTAACTCCATTTCTGGAATTGCATTAAGGGCTTGTAAAGTAAGCATTTCACCTGTTGTATTCGGCGCATGTGACAAATACAATTTGATTTGAAGCTGGTTGAGAGAATGCCATGAGAATGCCAAAAGAATGCCAAGAGAATGCCAAGAGAATGCCATGCTGTCATCAAGGCAAATGGTGGCTACTTTGAAGAATCTAAAATCTATTTTGATTTGTTTAACATTTTTTGGTTACTACATGATTCCATATGGCTAATTTTCATAGTTTTGATGTCTTCACTATTATTCTCCAATGTAGGAAATAGTAACAACATAGAAAAACCCTGGAATGAGTCGGTGTGTCCAAACCTTTAACTGGTACTGTAAATATACATATTACAGGTATACGGAAAGACCCAAAGACAGTTTCTATCTTAGGGGGAAAAAACAGTGAGTCTCTATAATTTACCTGATAAGTTTCAGCTCCTGGGCAGCTTTCAGGATGATCTCATGTTGTCGTTGTGACAGAGCCAGTATGCCCGGTCCAGTTCCCTGTGAAGCTGGTTCCTGAGAACTGTCTGGTCCAGTACTGGGAGGAGCAGGGGCCTGAGAAGGGGTGGATGGAGGGATACCTTGATCTGATCTAGAGGGCTCGGGTCGCCCGTCGTAATGGGGCCTATGGTCCTCAAAATCTGGGGGGTAGTTTCTCTCTGGAAGGGGTGGTCTGGGTCTCTCCCATTCAGCAGGGGATGGGTAGGAGCGTTCATCGTGCCTGTACGAAGGGTCGTCCGGGAAGTCTCGACTTCGAAGCTCTCCTCCTCTTCCACGCTCTTCTCCCTCATAGGGGTATGGAGGACGTTCTCTGTCTCCCTCGTAGGGGTATGGAGGACGGTCTCGGTCTCTCTCATCGGCCCACTCGTCATCTCTGAAACGGTCTGGGGGAGGTGGAGGACCACGGGAAGGGTAGGGAGAATAGTCCCTCTCCGGTAGTGGTCCTCCTCTCTCCCTGTCCCACACCCCAACACGAGGAGGCTCCTGGGGATAATACTCCTCCTCACAGTCGTACTCATGAGAGGGGTGGTCCGGCCAGTCACGTGGCGGCAGCGTTCTTCCATACCCATCATCACCGGGACCACCAAACCCCTCCCCATACCCCTCATGGGGGTACCCCTCCAAGTCCTCGAGTGAGCGAGGTGGGTGCCGCATCACGCCCCGGCCCATTGGGGCGCCCCGAGGTCCCAACGGACGCCTCCTCATCCCTCCCCGCTCCATCATCTCATGGGGAGGCGGAGGGGGACCTCTCGGCCCGTCCCGGCCGAGGTGGGGGGGTCGTCCGGGGCCCGGGGGCCAGCCAGGGTCCATCTCCATGTCGTGATATGGAGGATGACCACCAGGCCCCATCAGATCTCTGTCCATCATCTCTCTAGGTGGAGGAGGCCGTCCCCTCATGTCTCGCTCCATCATATCGTGGTGTATGGGCCCTCTGGGGTTGTAGTCCCGATGCAGCGGGGGTCCCAGAGGGTCCATGTCATCGTCAGGCCCCATGGGGGATCCGAGAGGTTCATGGGGGTCCATGGCTCCGTGTGGAGGAGGAAGGGGGCGTCTGGGACCACCCTGGTGCATGAAGCCGGGCCTGCCTCGTGGGGGGCGACCACGCCCAGGGGGGAACAGGGCTCGGAGGCCTCCTCTCATGCCATGAGGAGGGGGCCTCCGGTCCATCCAGTAGGGATCTCCTTCCTCTCCCCAGTACTCTGGAGGTGGGGGATCTGCTTCCTCCCAGTGGTGCCCATCTAGAGGCTCTCCTCTCCCCATAGGGGGACCTCCTCTCCCTGGGTCTTCGTAGTAGTCCTCTGGAGGGTAGTAGTGCTCTTCAGGGACCCACATCTCCTCTTCAGGCAGAGGAGGACCTTCAGGTTTCTCCAGGGAAGGGTCCTGCTGCCAGTCCTGCCAGTCCTCCTCTGGTCCTCCATGTTGTGATCGCATCTCTTCATGTGGAGGTCTGTAGTCGTAAGGAACCCCCTCCATGTCGTCGTCCGTCCTCCCACCTCCCAGAGCGATAGTGTTGGGACTGAAGTCTGGGATACCCGACTGTTTCCCTCCACGTCCCCATAGACCACCTCGCCCTCGCATCCCTCCACCTGCCTCCCCTCGTCCTCTCCCTTCCCTCATCCCGCCGTCCGCTTCCCCTCGTCCTCTCCCTCCCCTCATCCTTCCGTCCGCCTCCCCTCGCCCTCTCCCTCCCCTCATCCCGCCGTCCGCCTCCCCTCGCCCTCCCCTCATCCCTCCGTCCCCCTCCCCTCGCCCTCCCCTCATCCCTCCGTCCACCTCCCCTCGTCCTCTCCCTCCCCTCATCCCTCCGTCCGCCTCCCCTCGTCCTCTCCCTCCGCCCGCCTCTCCTAGTCCTCTCCCTCCCCTCATCCCTTCGTCCGCCTCTCCTAGTCCTCTCCCTCCCCTCATCCCTCCGTCCGCCTCTCCTCGTCCTCTCCCTCCCCTCATCCCTCCGTCCGCCTCTCCTCGTCCTCTCCCTCCCCTCATCCCTCCGTCCGCCTCTCCTCGTCCTCTCCCTCCCCTCATCCCTCCATCCACCTCCCCTCGTCCTCTCCCTCCCCTCATCCCTCCGTCCGCCTCTCCTCGTCCTCTCCCTCCGTCCGCCTCCCCTCGTCCTCTACCTCCGTCCTCCTCCCCTCTTACAGGCCCTAGAGGCTGGCCACGTCCCCCTCTACCACGGCCCATGAGCCCCAGAAGACCAGCGGGTTGGTTGGTCATTGTGTCGGTCTTCGGCGGCTCCGGTCCGTGAGACTTAGGCCCCTGCGGTCCCGGAGGCCCGTTATTGTTACTGACGTTCGTCTTCAACGGCCCGGCCGGTCCACCTGGTTTGAGAGCGTTCTTGGCAGGGGAAGCGGTTTCCGGGGTTACAGGAGGGGGGTGCTTGGCACCGGCAGCAGCAGGGGGGGTCACCTCTTCCTTTTTGGAGTCCTTACTAGCAGCAGCAGCATCAGCCTCTGCTTTTGTCTGAGGGATGGGGTCGTTTTGGACGAAGAAGCTCCCAAGGGACTCCAACATGTCCTCTGACATATCCCCTGGTTCTGCCAATTCACCTTGCTTAGTTGTACTGACTGCTACTGGTTTAGCTTGCCCAGTAGGTTTAATACCAGGAGGCTTGGAGCCTGCTGGCATCTCAGTCTTACCCTGAGGTAGTTTGGTGTCTTTGCCCGTGTCTGGTTTAGGCTGTGGGCCTATATAAGGTGCTGAGGGACCAGGGGGCCTTTCAAAGCGGGCTGGGGGGCTCTGTCTCGGGGGGTGGTCGAAGTGGGGTCCCTGCTGTCCGAACCGAGGCCCTGGTCCTCTGGGGCCAAGCTGATCAAACCTTGGGTGCTGCTGGTTGAACCTGGGACCCGGTGGAGCGTTGAACCTCTGCTGTTGACCGGACTGCTGCTGGTCAAACCGCGGGCCGTTCCCTCTCGGACCGTCAAACCTGGGTGGAAAGAAAACACATGAATGTTTGAACAGCCTGTAAATGAAAAATGGCAATGTTTGATTTAACCTTGTGTTTTTTTTTATTTTAAATCCAAGTTGTCACTTTCGGGTACAAACAAAATCCCTCCCAAAGGGAGACCTGGTAAAGAGGGTGGGGGGGGGGTTGAAAAACATTATGTCGTGAATACACAAGTTACCTTGGTCCTCTGGGGCCTTGGTAGGACGGAGGCTGTCCTCCTTGTGGACCTGGTGGTCTGGCCAACCCTCTCCCTCCTGGGCCTGCCCCTCTACCAGGGGGTCCAGACAGGTTGTACTGCTCTGACTGAGGGCCCTGGTGCCCGGGTGGAGGGCCCTGGTGCCCTGGTGGAGGGCCCTGGTGCCCTGGTGGAGGGCCCTGGTGCCCTGGTGGAGGGCCCTGGTGCCCTGGTGGAGGGCCCTGGTGCCCTGGTGGAGGGCCCTGGTGCCCTGGTGGAGGACCCTGGTGCCCTGGTGGAGGACCCTGGTGCCCTGGTGGAGGACCCTGGTGCCCTGGTGGAGGACCCTGGTGCCCTGGTGGAGGACCCTGGTGGGTTCCCACGGGGCATGGAGGGCCGTGGTGTGGTTCTCCTGTGGGGGTTCCCACACGTTGGGCATTGGAGAGGCCGTGCTGCGGTTCTCCTGTGAGGGTTCCCACACGTTGGGCATTGGAGGCCGTGCTGCGGTTCTCCTGTGAGGGTTCCCACACGTTGGGCATTGGAGAGGCCGTGCTGCGGTTCTCCTGTGAGGGTTCCCACGCGTTGGGCATTGGAGAGGCCGTGCTGCGGTTCTCCTGAGGAGGTTCCCACACGTTGGGCGTTGGAGGGGCCGTGCTGCCCTGGTGGAGGGCCCTGGGACATGGGTCCAGAGGTGGACGAGGGCTGGCTACCTGGCTGGGACGGCATAGACGGGCTCACCATGGGGCCTTGTTGAATCTGCGAGTCCGGTCCAGAGTGTGGGTACTGACCATATTGGCTGTACTGGTCCCCATACCCTCCAGTACCATACCGGTCACTACTACTGTATTGGTCAGCACCGTATTGCCCACCACCGCCTCCGTACTGCTGCTGCATGGCTCGCAGGGTGGTCACCCTCTCCTGCAATCAAATCACATTTAAGGAGCCCTTTAAAAAAAATATATATATATAAAATAAAATACATATTTTTTTAAATATATATATATACAAACACATTTAAAAAAATATATATATAGGCCGTCATTCTGCCCCTGAACAAGACAGTTAACCCACTGTTCCTAGGCTGTCATTCTGCCCCCTGAACAAGACAGTTAGCCCACTGTTCCTAGACCAGTTAACCCACTGTTCCTAGGCTGTCATTCTGCCCCCTGAACAAGACAGTTAACCCACTGTTCCTAGGCTGTCATTCTGCACCTGAACAGGCAGTTAACCCACTGTTCCTACACCAGTTAACCCACTGTTCCTAGACCAGTTAACCCACTGTTCCTAGACCAGTTAACCCACTGTTCCTAGGCTGTCATTCTGCCCCCTGAACAAGACAGTTAGCCCACTGTTCCTAGACCAGTTAACCCACTGTTCCTAGGCTGTCATTCTGCCCCCTGAACAGGCAGTTAACCCACTGTTCCTAGGCTGTCATTCTGCACCTGAACAGGCCAGTTAACCCACTGTTCCTAGGCTGTCATTCTGCCCCTGAACAGGCAGTTAACCCACTGTTCCTAGGCTGTCATTCTGCCCCTGAACAGGCAGTTAACCCACTGTTCCTAGGCTGTCATTCTGCCCCCTGAACAGGCAGTTAACCCACTGTTCCTAGGCTGTCATTCTGCACCTGAACAGGCAGTTAACCCACTGTTCCTAGGCTGTCGTTCTGCCCCTGAACAAGACAGTTAACCCACTGTTCCTAGACCAGTTAACCCACTGTTCCTAGGCTGTCGTTCTGCCCCCTGAACAAGACAGTTAACCCACTGTTCCTAGGCTGTCGTTCTGCCCCCTGAACAAGACAGTTAACCCACTGTTCCTAGGCTGTCGTTCTGCCCCCTGAACAAGACAGTTAACCCACTTTTCCAAGACCAGTTAACCCAGTTCCTAGGCTGTCGTTCTGCCCCCTGAACAAGGCAGTTAACCCACTGTTCCTAGGCCGTCATTCTGCACCTGAACAGGCAGTTAACCCACTATTCCTAGGCTGTCATTGAAAATAAGAATGTGTTCTTAACTGACTTGCCTGGTTAAATAAAGGTAAAATAAAATAAAATAACCTTGCTTACATTTGTATCCAATCACATTATAGTCTTTCAGGTGAGGTAATATTTCAGAGCAGATTTCCTCAATTTAAATCAATTGGAGCTGATTTGTTGGTATTTTATGTCCATCAATAGACATATATTAATAACAAAAAATTATTTAAGTTTTTTTTTTTTTTTTTTTTGGGGGGGGGTTCAGAAAAATTGGTTGTCCAAATTAAAATAACACCTGCGGCCCAAATTTGTCCCACAAGTCAGGGAACCTTGTTCTACATCCTGTTCCATTACATCCTACTGAACAAGTCGGGGAACCCTGTTCTACTCTACATCCTGTTCCATTACATCCTACTGAACAAGTCAGGGAACCCTGTTCTACATCCTGTTCCATTACATCCTACTGAACAAGTCGGGGAACCCTGTTCTACTCTACATCCTGTTCCATTACATCCTACTGAACAAGTCAGGGAACCCTGTTCTACATCCTGTTCCATTACATCCTACTGAACAAGTCAGGGAACCCTGTTCTACATCCTGTTCCATTACATCCTACTGAACAAGTCAGGGAACCCTGTTCTACTCTACATCCTGTTCCATTACATCCTACTGAACAAGTCGGGGAACCCTGTTCTACTCTACATCCTGTTCCATTACATCCTACTGAACAAGTCAGGGAACCCTGTTCTACATCCTGTTCCATTACATCCTACTGAACAAGTCGGGGAACCCTGTTCTATTCTACATCCTGTTGCATTACATCCTACTGAAAAGGCCATAGAAGCAAAGGGGAGGTACACACACAGTACAGAGGTGGAGTTTGTCTGGTTGTACTGTACCTGTAGGTGTGCTGAGATGGAGTTTGTCTGGTTATACTGTACCTGTAGATGTGCTGAGGTGGAGTTTGTCTGGTTGTACTGTACCTGTAGATGTGCTGAGGTGGAGTTTGTCTGGTTGTACTGTACCTGTAGGTGTGCTGAGGTGGAGTTTGTCTGGTTGTACTGTACCTGTAGGTGTGCTGAGATGGAGTTTGTCTGGTTGTACTGTACCTGTAGGTGTGCTGAGATGGAGTTTGTCTGGTTGTACTGTACCTGTAGGTGTGCTGTACCTGGTTGTACTGTACCTGTAGGTGTGCTGAGATGGAGTTTGTCTGGTTGTACTGTACCTGTAGGTGTGCTGAGATGGAGTTTGTCTGGTTGTACTGTACCTGTAGGTGTGCTGAGATGGAGTTTGTCTGGTTGTACTGTACCTGTAGGTGTGCTGAGGTGGAGTTTGTCTGGTTGTACTGTACCTGTAGGTGTGCTGAGGTGGAGTTTGTCTGGTTGTACTGTACCTGTAGGTGTGCTGAGGTGGAGTTTGTCTGGTTGTACTGTACCTGTAGGTGTGCTGAGGTAGAGTTTGTCTGGTTGTACTGTACCTGTAGGTGTGCTGAGGTAGGTGTGCTGAGTTTGTCTGGTTGTACTGTACCTGTAGGTGTGCTGAGGTAGAGTTTGTCTGGTTGTACTGTACCTGTAGGTGTGCTGAGGTAGAGTTTGTCTGGTTGTACTGTACCTGTAGGTGTGCTGAGATGGAGTTTGTCTGGTTGTACTGTACCTGTAGGTGTGATGAGATGGAGTTTGTCTGGTTGTACTGTACCTGTAGGTGTGCTGAGGTAGAGTTTGTCTGGTTGTACTGTACCTGTAGGTGTGCTGAGGTGGAGTTTGTCTGGTTGTACTGTACCTGTAGGTGTGCTGCGGTGGAGTTCATCTGTTCCTGCCACTGTTTCCACTGTAACTCGTAGTTCTGTAGCTGGTCTTTATGTGGGTAGGACTGGAACTGCTCTTGCCACTGGCTGAAGGTGCGGCCCCAGTCTTCAAACACCGGGCCAAACTGCTTCTGCTGCGTCTCATAGTGACTCAGCTGCATGGCCATAGACATTGTCTACACGGGGAGGGGAGGGGGGTTTGAGAAAAACTGTTGTCCAAACAATGTGGAAATTTGCCTTGTGCATAGGCCTGATATAAAGAAGAGGACATCTCAGAGAACAGAAGAATCGGCTTATTTAAATTGTCCATCTTTCGAAAGGAAATTAAAAATAACCCCTGACAGAAAACAGACAACACACATGTTGTGAGGAACATACTAGGGATAACATGTTCTACAATCACGCAAAACTGCATGTTATCCATGCAAGATGCTGCGCAAATAAAGTGCATTACTGTAATGCATTACTATAATGAAGAAACAGATTGAAATAAGCACAGAACTGATCACAACTTCAGCTATATTCAAAAAAAAATATATATATTAAAAAATTAATTACAATTAAAAAGGAGGGGAAGAATCTTGAATCGTGAACATTTTCGGTGAGTAAAAAAATAAAACAAAACAAAAACAAAAACAAAAAAAGAAAGGCGTAAAACAAATGTCATAGAGATACCTCTAGCTGTGCAGGTTGTTGGATACACTGCTGGTACTGGTTGAGGATGGTCTGTAGCTGAGCATGGTGCTGCATCAGGGCTTGGTACTGGTAGCCTGCTCTCTGCTGCTGGGCCTGCTGCCACTGGGCTGCTGCACTCTGAAGCTGCTGCAGGCGGGCCACCTCTACTGGGTCCTGGGTCATGGGCGCAGGCTGCAGGAGGAGAGGATACTAGATTTGTATAGCCCTTTTTATTACAGCAGGAATCTCAAAGACACTGTTAAATACCAAACATTTGAGTTAGCCTATTGGCTACGTTCTTAGATCTTCCACAGTGGCACGTCTTCATCAGGTCACATCTTTCTGTCTCCACACTGCACTTCAAGGACAGAGGTGAAAGTTCACCCAATATATTAATTTAGTTGTCTTCCCCCCCCAATGACATTGGGAAACCGATACGTGAATACCTGGCATATCATTGAATTGTTACAGCACATCATCGGAGTATGTTCGGACGATATTGCACAGGAATGTTTGAAAACTTCTCATTCTCATGAGATCCTGCAAATTGTAGCTATGTCTATGATAGACCAAGATGCTCACCTACAATACTAATCACAGTCTATCTCAGACATGTGAAACAGTCAAGTTTCTCCTTACCTTTGCGTCATCAGGTGGAGGTGGTGGTGGGGGCTCCTCTTTTGGAGGTGGTGGTGGAGGGGCGTTCTTGGGTGGTTCCGCTGGAGGGGGAGGGGCGGCTGCCGCCGAGTGGGGCTGGGGTTTGGGAGGTGGGGGTGCTGGGCCATCACCCTGGCCCTGTTTGGCCTTCTCTGCTTTCAGCCTCTGCAAGTTCTGGAGATGCTGCTTGTACCAATACTGCTGCTGCTCCTGGATGACAACAACAAGCATCATATCAACATCAGACATTCTGGTTAGCATGGTGTTCTAGCGACACAGCGCTTCTCTTGAGACGTGATGACAGCTTGTGCAGGTAGACGAGATCTCATCACAACACTGTGAGAAACGTTATGCTGTTCCGCCAACTCCTATGATCATTGGCCTAGGGCTGTCCCCGACAACAGCAAAAATCTTGGTCGACCAATAGCCTTCTGTTCTTTCGACCAATCGATTGGTCAAAAAATGTTATAACGGGTATTTTTCCCCATCTATAGACACATCCGGTGAGTTTTAATCAAATCAACTATATCCACTGAGCCCGTCTGATGCTTTAGGCAAACTGTTTGATTAAATAACTAAGACACACAAATGACTAGAGGGAGTCCGACCAGCAATTGATTGGATTGTGGCCGGCCGGCCTCAGACTATCTGCGCCGTGTAAATAATAATAATAATTATTATTTAAAGACAGCGAGTGACTGTGTGAGTAGAACCAGTTGTCTCTCTCTCTCTCTCCTCCCGGCTGCAGCGACCACCACAGAATATCAACAGTGTTTATCTCGCTGTCCGTGTTGCTGAAGCTGCAACATAATTGCAGACGTTTCTGCCTGAAAAGTTCTGTTTCTGTTTGTTTTAGGAAAAATATTCCCTATTCCCTCAAGCCGTGCCCTCTTTAAGTGACACATGCACGCGACCAAAGACCTTTTCACAATGGACTAGTATTACTAGGTTGGTGATGTAATTATTGCTCCAGAATGTCAGTTTTTCCAGAAGACGATTTTAGTCCCCCCCCCCCAACACCAAACTGCCCCCATGTAATTCTTATTTTATTTTCAATAAGTTGACAGTTTTGACAGAAGCCTGCAGGTTTTTAATTCTAGGTGTGAAGATACAGTATTTCAACATGTCTAGGTGATGGGGCCACACTGATAACTCCAGCTTGGTTCCCAAGTTTCTAAACCATACCAAACCCTCGTTCAACTGTTATTATCCTATTTGAATTGAGGAAGTGTGATCATAATCATTAAATCAAATCAAATTTATTTATATAGCCCTTTGTACATCAGCTGATATCTCAAAGTGCTGTACAGAAACCCAGCCTAAAACCCCAAACAGCAAGCAATGCAGGTGTAGAAGCCAGGATTTTAGGATATTTTAGCGATCCACAGTACATCCCAAATGTCCCCCAGCTTTCAGATGTGAGCTAAACAGAGCTATTGCAATTGAGATGCATTTTAAGCCTATGGATGAGAAAGCTATCGTATCATTTCCAAACCTTTAGGTCAGTTGAATGCTGCCGCTTTGCGATCTATTAACAGCAACAGTTGCATTAAATAGGCTCAATGGTTTTTTTACTGATGCATTTTGGTAATATTCCGTTCATACACACAAAACATATGAACAAAAACATTCACTGAAAGTTGATAGGCTGCTTGTAGTCCTTTTATATATAATTTATGCACAGCACTTAGTTCAATTTATCTAATCAGTTATTGTTTTCTTGTGCAAACTGCAAGCAACAGCTGTCAAACTGAGACATTTCTCTCAAAAAACCACAGGGATCTCGATTCACAAAAGACTAATATTATCAGAGGACTTTTGGAGGACTTTTGGAGTCCCCCCCCAAAAAATGGTAGGTTATTCTGTCTGGAATTGTTACTCTCCTGCCATGTAAAAAAAATACTGACAAGGCATATTCGATTGTGACTAATTGTGGAAAATACTGGAGATCAAGAAAAAGAGGGTATGGATCAAGTGCGGTGTGTATATTATTGTCTGCCAAACAGGTGCGGTATAGATTACACTACAATTGTTCTGACCGGAACAATGTAAACACTAAATAAATTATAAGCGTACCAGTCTGCTGTAACGTTTTTGTTTTGTTAAGCCTTTAATTACGGCAAAGAATACGAACAATCGTATTCATTTGTGAATGCAATTTCTAAAAAAAAAAAAAAAAAGGAACAATTTATTTATTGTTTAAGCTAATTATTCAAGGCTCGCTTTGTTTTATTTTAAAACTAAAATGCTCGATTGCATTTCAAATCATGAATGACTCGTATGCTGTGTGATGACATGAACAAATTAATGATTGATACAGTAGCCTACATAAGTATTACTATAGTCAGTTGTGGTATTAAGATTAAACAGGATGCGTTCTGAGGCCTACAGCTCAGTGGTGGTTATACAAGGCTGCTCTACTTGTCATTATCGTTAGTAGGCTATGACTTATTATTATAATAATGATCATAATAACAGTAATAATAACAAGAAGGAGATCAAGGAAAAGGAGCGTTATTATAATAAATTATCAACATTAAGAGTAATCAACACTAAATAAATTATAAATAATTATAAATAATTTAGTTGTGTATATTACATTTGAATGACTATTTCATTCCAAGTCATCATCTCTATAGAGCTGCTGTCTGACAAAAATCACTATTTAGTAGTTCTTCAAATTAAATAAGGGATACTTTTATGACTGCTGAATGCAAACTATCAATCACTGATCATGTATATTCAGCTAAAGCAACAGCTGCTTTCTGTATCCCCTCAAGATCGCGTATTCCTGTCTCTGCATAAAAGAAACACGGACAGGAAAAGTAGATGTGCAATGGATTATGGTCATTGTAGTTAATTAGCAAGTTTCACACACTAAAATATGTAAAACATTGTCTTGTTGGAAACTACAACTCCCTGCTACGTCGCACAGTTCAGTCTGGATCCTTATTGAGCTCACAGATAAAACCCTAAATAAAAACGGAATTTAAAAAAAAATGTAATCGAAGTTTGGTCGATTAGTTGTTTTAAAACCGAAAAATAACCTATATTTTGGTTAATTGTTCAGCACTAATGGAGACATAACATCCCCAGTTTAAAGGCCGACCAGGGTATAGGAGGTTGCCATTAGCAACTACATTTGACAACTTATTTTGTGTGTAATTTTACAATAATCGGTTCAAGGACATACATCTCGTGTATTAGAAACAAGTATTGGTACCATGATTGTCTTCGAAAATTGTTATTATTATTATTATTATTATTATACACGTTTAATAAATAAAATAAATAAAAAACGATCACGAAGATCGCCATTTTTCTATTAAATTATAATGGAGATCCTGTTCTCTGTTGACAATGCCTGCAGTACTCCGTGGCTTCAATGAGAGTCGTGTTTCCATCTCGGAAATGTGACTCTTTTGGAGCCAAAGATTCTTTCTTGTTTACCTCTTTAGTCGCTGGTGTACCATTGTTCTGAGTGGGTACCTGTGGGTTCGCCTCTGATGGGGGTGGGTTCTCCTCTGATGGGGGAAGCTGGGTCTCTTTGGGCTGCGGTGGCTGAAGTTGTGGGCTTGGCGCCCCGGTTTCCATGGACTGATACTCATCTTGATAAGGGGAAGGGCCTTGCATGGACTGATACTCCTCTTGGTATGAGGAAGGGGCACCGGTCCCCGTTGAACCATACCCATATCCCGAGTTGCCTTGCCACGACTCGGCCGTAGGACCACCGCTGCCGCCATAGGGGTTTTCATCTACGTTCCTGTCGTGGTGCAGCACAGATTGGAGCTGTTTTTGGTGGAGCTGTTGTAGCTGCTGCATCTGCTGGAGATGCTGCTCCCGCAGGCTGTTGAACGTTGACCCGGGTGCAGCTGCGGGTGTAGCAGCTCCATAGCCCCCGAATCCTCCCCCGAAGCCTTCGCCTTGAGGAGACTGACCCCTCGGCGCACCGAAGTGCTGCTGCGAAGGTGGTTGATGGCCGCCACCACCACCACCACCACCACCACCACCACCATAGTTACTACCCCAAGAGGGATACATGCTTTGGAAGCAGCGAGCAATGTGTAGTAGGCCTTTGTCCTCACATAAAGCTGGTGCAGTTAAAAATACCAATTTAAAGCTACTTTATCCTCGATAGAGGTACGTTACCACGCGTGTTATCCGTAAACAAACGTTGATTATTGATGTCGTTTGATGTATCAATAAATACTAACAAATGAAATTAAATGCGTTGTTCGTGTGGGTTTTCGGGTTCCGCATCATTTAGCTACAAAGCTATCTGGTCGTGGAGGGAAACGTAAACGCTGATTGGTTGGCATGTAGTGTTACACACATCATTTCCGGTTCGCCCAAATGGTTATTTTTCCATTCCACAAGAGGGTGACATTTCTTTATAAATTTACAAGCCTCATACGCCACAGCCAGATTTCAGTAGTCCAACCATTGTCTATTATAATTGACAAGATAGTCAAGTGACCGCACTAACAATGGCAATATGTCCTCAAAGATGGAAGGCGAGATCAGATGGGACCATTCTAGCAGATGAGAGGGCAGATAACAGTGAACAACAGGCGGTAGAGATAGGCATCTTTGTATCTGTGCCGTTATAGCGTCTGTGACGGCATAAAATACAATTCTATTTGTCACATTGAAATGCTTACTTACGAGCCCGTTCCCAACAATGCAGAGTTAAAAAGTAAGAAACATTTGCAAAACATAAATAAATAAAAGACATTGTGGCTATATTCATTTTAAAGCCTCAGTTATCTTCTTCTTCATTGGCTGATTGTGCCAAACTCATAGGAATCCCCATCCAGTTGACTACTTTAAAATGGTGGAAAGCCTCTGGCAATATCCATATCCGTGATGAGTCCTCAATCTATGACAACAGGCACAACTATGCCCCCTCCCCTGACCGTAAATTGGAGAATTTCGATTTTTTTCAAACACCTGAAACCTATTTTCCCTGCATAATTATTTGCCTAATTCTACTTTTTTTTAAAAGTAATAATAAATAACATGTTTCTTTTTTTATATATCTAAGTATACATCTTGAGCTGTCTGTGTTTAAAAAAAAAAATGTTTTTTTTAGGAAACTAAATATGCTTCTCTGCATCTCTGCTAAAATCTGGGTAAAACTAACTTCATAAAATTGCTAAATGGCTGTTAGTATTACAGAGAACCGACAACAAAACATTTAACAGGACAAATCTGAGAGGGCATGTGCCCCTTTGCCACCAATGGGCATGACGCCTGAATTTCTTTATAATAGGCCTATTTTGTTATGACCATCACAAAAGTCTGAACCATGAACAAATTATAGGAGCGTTGTGACGGTTTGGGAATCCTTTTGGTTTTCCCCTTGAGCCTTTCAAGTTCATCAGAGAGAGAGGGAAGGACGGGGGAGGGCACGGCCACAGACTTTCACCCAGTGTTACTGTTTTGCCCTCAGTTAGAATTAGCTCCACCAGTAAATCTGTATTAATTCTAAGCAGAACCACTTAAAAAGAATCGTTAAAGAGGATTAATCAACCCCCGCCCCATTTAATCGCTCACCTTAATGAGTTTGTCAGCAGTGTTTTAATATCTCCTAATGACCTCGTATTTTAGTGATGACATTAAAGGGGTGTTGGAGAAGAAATGGCCCATTCAGGATCCAACGATCCCCCCCCAATGACACCCTATTCCCCTATATAGTGCACTACTGTTGACCAGCCCTGTGGGGGACAATTCCCCTATATAGTGCACTACTGTTGACCAGCCCTGTGGGGGACAATTCCCCTACATAGTGCACTACTGTTGACCAGCCCTGTGGGGGACAATTCCCCTACATAGTGCACTACTGTTGACCAACCCTGTGGGGGACAATGCACAATAGAAGGACTAGTGTCATATTTGGGATGCAGCTCTTTCCACTCTCTAGACGGGACGACCTTCCCGACGCAAGGACAAGTCAGGGAGAGATGCAGATACATTATCAAGGGATGGGAGAGGACGGTGGAGGAGTCCCTATAGAGGAGCTCTGCACTCTCTCCTTTATAAAGCATGATTGGCACAATGTGACACAGCAGCCTGGACTCAGAGCCGTACAAAACATACTTGATGTATTTCGGAGCACCTCCAAGACGTAGGATACTTACTGGTCTAGTTACTTGAGACAGAAATAAAGTAGGGAGGATGGTTGGACGTAATCCGCGATAGTCTAGCAATACAAAGGTTGCGTGTTCGAGTTAGGTCAGGGACAACTTTAGCATTTTAGCTAAGCCTTGTTCTGAACTTAACCCAATTCACCTAACCTGCTACGTAAATTCACCTAACCTGCTACGTAAATTCACCTAACCTGCTACGTAAATTCACCTAACCTGCTACGTATATTCACCTAACCTGCTACGTAAATTCACCTAACCTGCTACGTAAATTCACCTAACCTGCTACGTAAATTCGCCTAACCTGCTACGTAAATTCACCTAACCTGCTACGTAAATTCGCCTAACCTGCTACGTAAATTCACCTAACCTGCTACGTAAATTCACCTAACCTGCTACGTAAATTCACCTAACCTGCTACGTAAATTCACCTAACCTGCTACGTAAATTCACCTAACTTGCTACGTAAATTCACATAACCTGCTACGTAAATTCACCTAACCTGCTACGTAAATTCACCTAACCTGCTACGTAAATTCACCTAACCTGCTAAGTAAATTCACCTAACCTGCTACGTAAATTCGCCTAACCTGCTACGTAAATTCACCTAACCTGCTACGTAAATTCGCCTAACCTGCTACGTAAATTCACCTAACCTGCTACGTAAATTTACCTAACTTGCTACGTAAATTCACCTAACCTGCTACGTAAATTCGCCTAACTTGCTACGTAAATTCACCTAACCTGCTACGTAAATTCACCTAACCTGCTACGTAAATTCACCGTTAGTTCCCCTAACCACCAACGTTAATTATCCCCAAGCAACCTGGTCTCAGATGAAAACTTGCAATACTATACGTCCTCCAAGACTTGTAAGTTACATCATGAAATTCAAATGATTTTGTACAACCAGGTAATACATATTATACACCCTCTAATTCGCATGATATTGTATGACCGCTAACCTAACGTAACCTAATGTAATGAAACATGTCATAGTAAATGGAGGTTCACAGATTTACGTACAGAATAATATGAATTTCCCTGAGACCAGGTTGGATACTGTTCTGTTTAGATTACAACAATACACTGTGTAGGGAATTGCATAGGCAGACCAGGGAATAGCATAGGCAGACCAGGGAATAGCATAGGGAGGCCAGGGAATAGCATAGGGAGGCCAGGGAATAGCATAGGCAGACCAGGGAATAGCATAGGGAGGCCAGGGAATAGTGTAAGGAGGCCAGAGAATAGCATGATGCATCTTAGTTCAGCACTGTTTATAATAGCAGGATATGCCTTTACTGCTCAGGACAGTAGGCCTTTGTACAGTGTCTTTTGGTGGGCTGTAGGGTGGCAGTATACTGTACTACTATATTTGTTCAATATATGAAAGAAAGGTCAAGTCGTTTTAGTACAAATTAGGTTATACATATTTTGTCACTTTTATTATTTCGGAACAAATTAGGATATTTTTGTGGTCATGATGCCACTTCAAAACAAAACGTCTACCAGTGTATCGTATTATTGAACAGGATATTACGAAGGTTAGCGTTTTTTCGTCATGATTCTTGTTCCGGAGGCAGCTCTGCAGAGAGGTCGCTAGTTGGCACAGCCACAAAGTCTTAAAAGCCACAAAGTCCTTTAATCCTAACCAACATACTAATCATTAGTCATGCGTGATTAACAAGAGCTGAGCTGGAGCTGTGTTTGGAAGACAAGGGATGGATCCTGAAGGTATTTTTTTTAAACCAAAAACATATGTAGTGTCCGAATGTTTTGAGCTACAAACTATTAAAAGACATCTGTGAAAAGTTGAGACTCACAAACACGCACACGTTTTGCTCTATGACCCTCACGAGCTATACTGTAAGGGGTTAATCTAGAAGACCATAGTAAATCCCAGGTCATAGTGTCTATAATACTGTAAGGGGTTCTTCTGGAAGACCATAGTAGATCCCAGGTCATAGTGTCTATAATACTGTAAAGGATTCTTCTACATAGAAGACCATAGTAGATCCCAGGTCATAGTGTCTATAATACTGTAAGGGATTCTTCTACATAGAAGACCATAGTAAATCCCAGGTCATAGTGTCTATAATACTGTAAGGGATTCTTCTACATAGAAGACCATAGTAAATCCCAGGTCATAGTGTCTATAATACTGTAAGGGGTTCTTCTGGAAGACCATAGTAGATCCCAGGTCATAGTGTCTATAATACTGTAAGGGATTCTTCTACATAGAAGACCATAGTAGATCCCAGGTCATAGTGTCTATAATACTGTAAGGGATTCTTCTACATAGAAGACCATAGTAAATCCCAGGTCATGGTGTCTATAAAACTCTAAGGGGTTCTTCTACATTGAAGACCATAGGAGATCTCAGGTCATAGTGTCTATAATACTGTAATAACGTCATAGTTGCTGTCACAAACTCCACACAGTTGTCACTGACTCGTTGGATATTAATTTCCCTGTGAAATCCCTGGCTGGCTGGATGTTCCCTGGCTGGCTGGATGTTCCCTGGCTGGCTGGATGTTCCCTGGCTGGCTGGATGTTCCCTGGCTGGATGTTCCCTGGCTGGATGTTTCCTGGCTGACTCCTTGTCTAGCTGTCTGTCTCTTTGGCTGTCTGTTCCCTGGCTGTCTGGATGACTAGCTGGCTGGCTGCTTCCAAAACGCTTTGCTTTGTTTGACAAATCAATTTTCCCATAACCCTGCGAGGGGAAAAGTGATGCCGATTGATTGGCCTCTGACTTTGTTTTCCAGAATATTGTTGATGGCTGGATAGATTAATTGGTGCGACATTTGAAAGCCTCCCACCTCTCTCTCTCTCTCTCTCTCTCTCTCTCTCGCACTCTATCTCTCTCTCTCTCTCTCTCTCTCTTTCTCTCTCTCGACTGTCAGCAGCATCCCAAGCTCTCCTCTCCTCTCCTCTATTCTTCTCCAATCGAACCCCAGCTGCATCCCAAATGGCACCCTATTCCCTACATAGTGCACTACTTTTGACCAGAACCCATAAGGTATTGTTTTTTTTTTTTGTATCGTAGTGCACTATATACTAATCGTATGGCATATAAGAGAGTATTTGTTCTGGGTTGCCGTCACTTCTCTAATTAGGAGACAGCGCATCTGAAAGGTATTCCTAATATAACATGTAAAAACACAGCTGTAAAGATATGTGCTGCTACTCAATCAAGTGTTAGTTTGAATGGCGGGATGCCATCTTGATAAAATGAAGCTGATTGATAGAGAACATCACCTTTAAAGCAGAGTCAGCATTTCCGTGCCTGTTTTCAGCAGCCCGGTATGAATTGTCCAAATGTACTAGGAAGCCTACAGACACAGATAGAGGCCCGATGTCAGTGACAAGAAAACACACACATTGACAGATGATTCTTTGCATGGTTGGTTGAAGAGAAAATACACATCTACAACATGGGGCTCGTGGGGAACTGTCATTTCGGATTCGGTTTGGGATTCTTTCTGAAGAGGTAGAAGCACTTTAAGGAACTAAGGTCAACCTGGTCCTTCTTAAATACTATACCTGGGCCTTATTAAATACTATATCCGGTCCTTATTAAATACTATACCTGGTCCTTATTAAATACTATACCTGGGCCTTATTAAATACTATACCTGGGCCTTATTAAATACTATATCCGGTCCTTATTAAATACTAGACCTGGTCCTTATTAAATACTATACCTGGTCCTTATTAAATACTATATCCGGTCCTTATTAAATACTATACCTGGTCCTTATGAAATACTATACCTGGTCCTTATTAAATACTATATCCGGTCCTTATTAAATACTATACCTGGTCCTTATTAAATACGACACCTGGTCCTTATTAAATACGACACCTGGTCCTTATTAAATACTATACCCGGTCCTTATTAAATACTATACCCGGTCCTTATTAAATACTATACCAGGTCCTTATTAAATACTATACCTGGTCCTTATTAAATACTATATCCGGTCCTTATTAAATACTACACCTGGTCCTCTGACTGCTAATTGTATTCCCCAGCTATGGGCTATATTTGATTTGATTAGGATATTTACTATATATTTATTAGGATATTTAGCAAAAACTGTATTAATACAAATATTTAGTACATATTTTATTAGGATATTTACTATATATTTATTAGGATATTTAATAAATATTTATTAGGATATTTACTATATATTTATTAGGATATTTACTATATATTTATTAGGATATTTAATAAATATTTATTATGATATTTTATTCGAATATTTAGTATACAGTGCCTTTGGAAAGTATTCAGACCCCTTGACCTTTCACCATTTTGTTATGCTACAGCCTTATTCTAACATGTATTAAATTGTTTCCCCCCTCATCAATACAATACCACATAATGACATCACAATACCCCATAATGACATCACAATACCCCATAATGACGTCACAATACCCCATAATGACATCACAATACCCCATAATGACAAAGCAAACACAGGTTTTTAGGAATGTTTGCTAATTTATTAAAAATAAAAAACTGAAATATCACATTAACATAAGTATTCAGACCCTTTACTCAGTAATTTGTTGAAGCACCTTTGACAGCGATTACAGCCTCGAGTCTTCTTGGGTATGATGATCAATGGAAACAGGATGCACCTGAGCTAAATTTAGAGTCTCATAGCAAAGGGTCTGAATATTTATGTAAGCAAGGTATTTCTGTTTTTTTTAATAATTAATTCATTTGCCAACATTTCTAAAAACCTGTTTTCGCTTTGTCATTTTGGGATATTGTGGTTAGATTGCTGAGGAATCATTTTTATTATTCATAACAAAATTTGGACAAAGTCAAGGGGTCTGAATACATTCTGAAGGCACAATTTTATATTTGATTTGGATATTTACTATATATATATATATATGTGTGTGTGTTTGTATATGAACTCTGTTTATAATCAAATGTTCAGTCTTATAGCGATGCTGCTTTATTCACATCCATTATCAGAACAGAAGATCAAAAGCAGAGCTCTTTCTTCAGGTCTGATCAATCAATATACCCTGTTGTGGAAAATTACATAATTAGTCATGCTATCCTGTGTTTTAATGCTTAAAGAATAGTCTCTTGTTATATGCTAGTGTTTTTTCTAACAAAAACAAACTCATCTTTGCGTGACTTAGTCATAAGACCGGGCGTATAGCTAAAATCCCTTTAGGTGCGACCGCCGTATGTGAGACATCCCGTGAGTTTATTATCTGCAGGAAGTCAGCTGTGTGGAAACTTGCAGGAAGGAGCACATTGTAGTGTGAACTGTGACAAAACACAGTTATATGGTTGAGCCCTCGTGCTATCAACCTCGGGCTATCTTCTTCTCCAGAGACAAACCAATCGCCTTTTACATACTATGTTCCGCTCCTGTTTCCACACGTGCTTAACTGCCACGTAGACTAAATATGTTGTACTTTTTTCTACAAAAAAGGTTGTGTTTCTTTGTTGAAGCAGAAGTATCCTGGTCGGAGGCAGGGGGTTGTGTCTTTGTTGAAGCAGAAGTATCAGGGGATTGTGTCTTTGTTGAAGCAGAAGTATCAGGGGGATGTGTCTTTGTTGAAGCAGAAGTATCAGAAGTATCCTGGTCGGAGACAGAGGGTTGTGTTTCTTTGTTGAAGCAGAAGTATCAGGGGGTTGTGTTTCTTTGTTGAAGCAGAAGTATCCTGGTCGGAGACAGGGGGTTGTGTTTCTTTGTTGATGTCACGACTTCTGCCGAAGTCGTTGCCTCTCCTTGTTCGGGCGGTGCTCGGCGTTCGACGTCACCGGTCTTCTAGCCATCATTGATCCATTTTTCATTTTCCATTGGTTTTGTCTTCAGGTGGATGATCGAATACTATCCGGAATTGGCGGGTGAACTCCTCAAAATGGTCCAACGCCACATCCTCCCTTCTACACACAGCGCTGGCCCATTCCAGGGCTTTCCCGGTGAGGCATGAGACGAGGGCGTAACTCTTCTCACTGTCAGATGGTACTGGGGAGGCCGTGGCTAGATATAAGTTCAGCTTAAGGAGGAAACCCTGGCAGCCGGCAGTATCTCCGTTGTATCCCGTAGGTAGGGATAAATGGATCTTCGGTTCCGGAGAGGAAAAAACGTTCAAGGGAGATTCCGGTTGTGGTGGTGGTGGCGATGGAGAAACTCCCTGTCTCTCCCAGCGATCCATATACTGGACAATGCGATCCACGACGGAGCTTATACAGTCAAGCTCCCTCGCTTGTTCCTGAACGCGTTCCTCCAGCTCCATGAGCATAGTGTCCTCTCCTGCTGACTTCATATATGGGTCAGAGATTCTGTCAGGCAAATGTGTATAGGTGGCAGGGAAGTCAGGCGCAGGAGAGTCAAACGGAGTGTAAAATGGAGTCTTTTAATAATGTCATAGCTCCATAACACTAAACAGGAAAAGAACAAACAAATATGGGTACAAAGACCCGTCGCGCACCTATACAACAAAAACACTACATGGACAAAAAACAATCTCTGACAAAGACATGAGGGGAAACAGAGGGTTAAATACACAACAGGTAATGAATGGGATTGAAAACAGGTGTGTGGGAAGACAAGACAAAACCAATGGAAAATGAAAAATGGATCAATGATGGCTAGAAGACCGGTGACGTCGAACGCCGAGCACCGCCCGAACAAGGAGAGGCAACGACTTCGGCAGAAGTCGTGACAGTTGAAGCAGAGAAGCGGTGACATGTCATGTGATCCCAGTGCACAATCATGAGGTAAAAACAAAAAAACAACATTGTAAAAGAAAATTAATTAGTCACTGTACTGGTAAAAAAAAGTTGGTTATGATTGGGAAACCAGCTATATATTTAAACCCTACACTGAAATGTGCGTAGGAATGTGGGTACAACATTTAAAATTACATAGAGTAATAAAAAATAAAAACATTTTGATGGAGAAGAAATTACCCTTTTTAAATGATATGAAAGGAAGACGTTCTTTAACCACATACTGTTTGTTTTCGTTTCCTGAGTGTGTGTATATTGACGAGAGATTTATATTATGGACAGACGATGGACCTTATTTTGGAAATATGTGTCGTCACCAACAGTGTGAAGTGTGAGACTGGTATAAGACATTAGGTCTCACATAGTCCCCAGCGGTTAAATTGGCAGACGCCTCGGTATTGGTTCTTATAAAAGGTGTCAGGTGCCAATTTAAAAGGCACAAATACCATTTTTATTTTATACATTTATTTTACCTTTATTTATTTAACTAGGCAAGTCAGTTAAGAACAAATTCTTATTTTCAATGACGGCCTAGGAACAGTGGTTTAACTGCCTGTTCAGGGGCAGAACGACAGATTTGTACCTTGTGAGCTCGGGGGTTTGAATTTGCAACCTTCCGGTTACTAGTCCAACGCTCTAACCACTAGGCTACCCTGCCGCTACCCTGCCGCGCCATAACTACTCTCCGGCGAAGTGGGTATCACTACTTTGGAAAATGGTTCAAATCGGCATATATTAAAACCGTCAGTGAGGAAATCTGAACTCTGGACACCGTAGAGAGAGACACAGAAATAACCATTGTAGATGGGTCAACTATAGTAAAGCCATAGAGGCACTAAAAGAAGCGCAAGAGCATTCTACCATGGATACAACATTTCCCTGCTGACGGAAAATTCCAACGCATTAAAGAATTCAGAGATATTATTATGAATTGGGCACAATGACGTGAAAGAAAAATGTATAACTCAATACATCAGCGTGACTCATTTTCATCTGGGTGTTGTTTCCCTCCATGACGACTGAACACTCTGGTTTAATTTAGTAGGATAGCTTCTCTGTTGTCCTGTCCTACACCTCTCTTCTCCTCTCCTCTCCTCTCTTCTCTCCTCTCCACATGGTACCTTGTTCCCTCTCTATCACCTCAACGACACCCACTCGCCTTTCAAAACATGTAATTGAATGAGTTTATGTCGTCAATTTGATGAATCATATTAATTTGTACTTATTAGGGGCCGCTTGAAACTATGACAATGAGATTAATGAAATTAGTTAATTTTCCCTCTCCTATCCACTGAGAGAGAGAGAGAAAGAGAGAGAGAAGAGAGAGAGAGAGAGAGAGAGAGAGAGAGAAAGAGAGAGAGAGAGAGAGAGAGAGAGAGAAAGAGAGAGAGAGAGAGAGAGAGAGAGATAGAGAGAGAGACTGTTATGATGACATTGCCAATCAAGATTTGGTTGCTAATTAAATGTCTGCTTTTATTAATGAGGAGATTTATCAAAAGTCCTTGAGAGGGGAATATTAATGAATGAATCAACACAAACTACAAATTAAAGGGGAAGTGATCCTCCGTGTTCTGTTCCATTTCATTTAAACTATAAAGAACTGACCTTTTGCTAAAATATTACACCTTTAAAATATTTACCTAATTTGTTTCTCATAATCCCTTAATAATAATCCCTATATTTATATCATTGGTTTCCAACAAGTTGATCAGGAGCTACTAGTAACCCACCTACACTAGATTACCAAAAGTATGTGGACACCTGCTCGTTGAATATCTCATTCCAATAAACATGGGCATTAATATGGAGTCGGTCCCCACTTTGCTGCTATTAACAGCCTCCACTCTTCTGGGAAGTTAGAACATTGCTGTGGGAACTTTCTTCCATTCAGCCACAAGAGCATTAGTGAGGCCGGGCGCTGATGTTGGGCGATTAGTCCTGGCTCACAGTCAACATTCCAATTCATCCCAAAGGTGTTTGATGGGGTTGAGGTCAGGGCTCTGTGCAGACCAGTCAAATTCTTCCACACCGATCTCGACAAACCATTTCTTTATGGACCTCGCTTTAAAAATATATATACATACAGTATATATATATATATATATATATATTATATTTTTATGTGGATTTTTCTATTTATTTTGTATTATGCCTCGCTTTTGTGTGCAGAGAGGCACCAGCATTGAAATAAAAACACGTTTTAACTTGTTGTACTTAATAAATCCAAAGTGAAAATGATAACTATTGTATCTTAGAGTAGCATTGAAAAAGTTATTTTTTTTTGTTCTCTAATTAAAAATCTCTTTCCCTAATTACTGAATTATGCTTTTAAAGTCAGTAGGCTACACTAACCTAGGCTTCACACTGGTAAAGATTTCCAGCTGGCAGGCAGACACTGAAATACATTTCTGAGTGACAAAGGGAGGACTTTGTATAGGCGCTTTGTTGTGTTTTTTGGAGAGAAAAAAATGTCCGGAACGTTACTAACCAGTTCCAATGCTTTAAAAATAACAGTTCTGTTCCAGAACAGAATAGATCACTTTAGTTTTCGGTTCGGGTTCTGTTCCTCAAAAAAAATGTTATTTTCTGGTTTTCTGTTCTGTTCCCTGAACCGGTTCCAACCCCTGGTTTTAACCCCACCCAACACCTTAACCGTTAACTTTGAAAGTTGACTGTGAGAAAAGTGAGAAAACATAAAATTCTGCAGTGGCTGAGAGCTTGTTCGGTAAATTATGGGCATCCATATGTGAGAAAACCCACCACACAACATTGCCAGACTGGATGAGTGAGTAGGCATCTGTGTGCGTGTCCGTCTATCCATGTGTGCGTGTGTGTGTGCGTGCGTGTGTGTGTGTGTGTGTGTGTGTGTGTGTGCGTGCGTGTGTGTGCGTGTCCGTCTATCCATGTGTGTGTGTGTGCGTGCGTGCGTGTGTGTGCGTGCTATCCATGTGTGTGTGTGTGTGTGTGTGTGTGTGTGTGTGTGTGTGTGTGTGTGTGTGTGTGTGTGGCTTAGTTAATTGCACAATGAAAAGCTGTTCACTCGTAATTAATTCCTCCCCCGTCCAAAACAAGATTGATCATGGAAAGCAAGCCATCCCCCAGAACTCCATTTAAATATCTAACCTCTAAAAGTCTAAGATAACCAAAGTGGACAACAGCATTGTGTTCGTGACACTCTTTCCTTTTCATAGAGGGGTCTTAGTGTAGTTCGTACTGCTGCAGAGAGTCCTGTTGTATTGGTTATAGTGTAGATTATCCTACAGAGAGTCCTGTTGTATTGGTTTTAGTGTAGATTACCCTGCAGATTACCCTGTTGTATTGGTTATAGTGTAGATTACCCTGCAGATTACCCTGTTGTATTGGTTATAGTGTAGATTACCCTGTTGTATTGGTTATAGTGTAGATTACCCTGTAGATTACCCTGTTGTATTGGTTTTAGTGTAGATTACCCTGCAGATTACCCTGTTGTATTGGTTTTAGTGTGGATTACCCTGTTGTATTGGTTATAGTGTAGATTACCCTGTAGATTACCCTGTTGTATTGGTTATAGTGTAGATTACCCTACAGAGAGGCATGTTGTATTGGTTTTAGTGTAGATTACCCTGTTGTATTGGTTTTAGTGTAGATTATCCTGTTGTATTGGTTATAGTGTAGATTACCCTGCAGACAATCCTGTTGTATTGGTTATAGTGTAGATTACCCTACAGAGAGTCATGTTGAATTGGTTATAGTGTAGATTACCCTGTTGTATTGGTTATAGTGTAGATTACCCTGCAGAGAGTCATGTTGAATTGGTTATAGTGTAGATTACCCTGTTGTATTGGTTATAGTGTAGATTACCCTGCAGAGAGTCATGTTGTATTGGTTATAGTGTAGATTACCCTGTTGTATTGGTTATAGTGTAGATTACCCTGTTGTATTGGTTATAGTGTAGATTATCCTACAGACAGTCCTGTGTAGATTTAACTCGGCAGCTTCCTTTCCTATGTCCTACTACAGTGTTCTACATTTCGTCCAACGCTTATCCTTGGACCCATCTACCTTCTACACACCTCTCCTGTCCCCTGTATTGTCAGTTCCATCTACCTTCTACACACCTCTCCTGTCCCCTGTATTGTCAGTTCCATCTACCTTCTACACACCTCTCCTGTCCCCTGTATTGTCAGTTCCATCTACCTTCTACACACCTCTCCTGTCCCATCTACCTATTGTCAAGTTCCATCTACCTTCTACACACCTCCTGTCCCTTGTATTGTCAGTTCCATCTACCTTCTACACAACTCTCCTGTCCCCTGTATTGTCAGTTCCATCTATCTACCACCTTGTCCCCTGTACACCATCTACCTTCTACACAACTCTCCTGTCCCCTGTCAGTTCCATCTACCTTCTACACACCTGTCCCCTGTATTGTCAGTTCCATCTACCTTCTACACACCTCTCCTGTCCCCTTATTGTCAGTTCCATCTGCCTTCTACACACCTCTCCTGTCCCCTGTATTGTCAGTTCCATCTACCTTCTACACACCTCTCCTGTCCCCTGTATTGTCAGTTCCATCTACCTTCTACACACCTCTCCTGTCCCCTGTATTGTCAGTTCCATCTACCTTCTACACACCTCTCCTGTCCCCTGTATTGTCAGTTCCATCTACCTTCTACACACCTCTCCTGTCCCCTGTATTGTCAGTTCCATCTGCCTTCTACACACCTCTCCTGTCCCCTGTATTGTCAGCCGTCTAGAGATATCAGTCGATTCCAGCGCACCAATCAGAGAGCATCAATGACCCTGAATGACAGTAACTTCCATATCTGTTTACACAGTCCTGCCTTTTCATACTCTTTTATTGATCATGGACCAGGCCACAGAAGTGAAGGCGGTGGTAGAGGTGTGTGTGTGTGTATGTTTTGTTTTGGGGGGTATATAGACTGGGGCAGGCAGGATGCGATAGAAGGTTCCTGAGTCAGCCAGTTTCCCCTTGTTTTGCGTTTGACCCCAGTCAAGGCTCTACCCATCAGACCATCTGGGTTTTTCCTCGTACGTACGTGTTGTCAATGGCTGCCAATGCGTTGAGCGGGTACTCAATGGGGACGGACGATTCGTCACCGACGACGGCTAGAAAACATACATGCTCCAACGGCTTCATCCAGAGGTCAATGGTTTCACGTGGGACGTTGTAGGAGAACCACTAACCCAGTTCAATTACCTGACCGCAATACACTTTATACGTGGTCTGTTCCACTGAAATGGAGATTACTAAACAACTATGGATCTACGCAGGACGGATGTACACTGTCTGCTCTGTCATCACGGGCGGCATCTGTGCCACAGAGGACGGATGTACACTGTCCGCTCTGTCATCACGGGCTGCATCTCCCTCCATTCTACATACACAACAATGACAGACTTGCCGATGGCACCTCTCCAACTAAGTCGTCCTTGTGTCTCAGTGACAACTACCTTTCACGGGGTGTGACAGGTGCTCTGTACCTCCGCAATTACTTTTCAATTAGCAACGATGAGCATTTTGTCGTCGAGCGTGGCCTGCCGCTATTTTACAGCCCCAGTGTCTTGGTCCATTAGCAGCTGTGTGCGTGCGTGTGTGTGTGTGTGTGTGTGTGCTGGATATGGGCACATAAACCATCTGGCATGGCACCTTAGGAGAGATAGCAGGCAGCACCACACTTAATGGAGTGAGAAAGTACAAGCTATTAACGTCACATTAACATAGTGTTAATAAGGTATGTGCTGCAGTGGGCTCAGGATATGGGGGAATAAGCACTGGTTGAGACAGAGAGTTGTTGTCACGTTCTGACCATAGTTCTTGTGTGTTTTCTTTGTTTTAGTGTTGGTCAGGACGTGAGCTGGGTGGACATTCTATGTTGTGTGTCTGGTTTGTCTGTTTCTGTGTTTGGCCTGATATGGTTCTCAATCAGAGGCAGGTGTTAGTCATTGTCTCTGATTGGGAACCATATTTAGGTAGCCTGGTTTGTGTTGGGTTTTGTGGGTGGTTGTCTCCTGTGTCAGTGTTTGTACCACACAGGACTGTTTAGTGTTTTCATGTTTCTTGTTTTGTAGTTTATTCATGTGTAGTTTCGTTATTAAAGAACCATGAATTATAACCACGCTGCGTTTTGGTCCGATCCCTGCTACACCTCTTCTTCAGAGGAAGAGGAAGAAAACCTTAAACAGTTGTCATATGAACAGGGAAGTCTAGAATGTTGTTTTGGCAAGGCTTTTGTTCCACCAATCAGAGAAAGACATTCTAAACCGGAACACGTTTCAGTTTTAAAAAGAATCCCAGTTTGAAAAAGAATCCCAGTTTGAAAAAGAATCCCAGTTTGAAAAAGAATCCCAGTTTGAAAAAGAATCCCAGTTTGAAAAAGAATCCCAGTTTGAAAAAGAATCCCAGTTTGAAAAAGAATCCCAGTTTGAAAAAGAATCCCAGTTTGAAAAAGAATCCCAGTTTGAAAAAGTTTTAAAAAGAATCCCAGTTTTAAAAAGAATCCCAGTTTGAAAAAGAATCCCAGTTTGAAAAAGAATCCCAGTTTGAAAAAGAATCCCAGTTTGAAAAAGAATCCCAGTTTGAAAAAGAATCCCAGTTTGAAAAAGAATCCCAGTTTGAAAAAGAATCCCAGTTTGAAAAAGAATCCCAGTTTGAAAAAGAATCCCAGTTTGAAAAAGAATCCCAGTTTGAAAAAGAATCCCAACGCAGGAAGCTTCGGATTTTTCTTCAGACATACATACTTCAATCTCTTGCGCGCTTTACAAAAAAACAAACAGAAATCTGCAGAGATTATTTCAGTTTTTTTTTAGCTAAAGTTCTGGTTGGAATGAAGTAGGATGTTATAGTAAACTGGCAGGACGTTTTTTTTAATTGTTGCCTTTTCCCACTGTTTAATATATATATTTTTTAAAACATCTAAGTAGTACCACTGTTATTCTCTAATTCCACCCTGTTAGTTCCACTGATTATATTTATTAAGTTGTGTTAATTGTGGGGTTTATATTCTGTAGTCACGCTCATTAGGTTAGAGGTTACACTGGCCTTCATTGGATAACAGGTCAATGAGACTGACGCACTTTTCTCTGATAAAACATATTGGTTTGTGATGAAAGTGTACACAAAGGCCCATTGGTTAAGCAGGCATGGAAACATCATAGACCCTGGTTAATTAAAGCTACAAATGATGCCCTCGTCCTTTACTGTTTGATGACCTGTTCTTGATTAGAAACATTGGCTCATTGCGGTTTCGTAACCAACCCTGACAAAGAATGCAAAGAACTTAGTAGCAGGGAGTGCTTTACAAAAATACTCAATCATTGACCGATAAACAATATGAATTTAGCATCTGGTTCCTGACCTACAGTACCAGTCAAGCGTTTGGACACACCTACTCACACCTACTCACACATACTCACACCTACTCACACATACTCACACCTACTCACACCTACTCACACATACTCACACATACTCACACATACTCACACCTACTCACACCTACTCACACCTACTCACACCTACTCACACATACTCACACCTACTCACACATACTCACACCTACTCACACCTACTCACACCTACTGACACCTACTCACACATACTCACACCTACTCACACATACTCACACCTACTCACACCTACTCACACATACTCACACCTACTCACACATACTCACACCTACTCACACCTTCTCACACCTACTCACGCCTACTCACGCCTACTCACGCCTACTCACGCCTACTGACACCTACTCACGCCTACTGACACCTACTCACACCTACTGACACCTACTCACGCCTACTCACACCTACTCACGCCTACTCACGCCTACTCACACCTACTCACGCCTACTCACGCCTACTGACGCCTACTGACGCCTACTGACGCCTACTCACGCCTACTGACACCTATTCACACCTACTGACACCTACTCACACCTACTGACGCCTACTCACGCCTACTCACGCCTACTCACGCATACTGACACCTACTCACACCTACTGACACCTACTCACGCCTACTCACACCTACTCACGCCTACTCACGCCTACTGACACCTTCTCACACCTACTCACACATACTCACGCCTACTCACGCCTACTGACACCTACTCACACCTACTGACACCTACTCACACCTACTCACGCCTACTCATGCCTACTGACACCTACTCACACCTACTCACACCTACTCACACCTACTCACGCCTACTGACGCCTACTCACACCTACTCACACCTACTCACACCTACTCACACCTACTCACACCTACTGACACCTACTCACACCTACTGACACCTACTCACACCTACTCACACCTACTCACACCTACTCACACCTACTCACGCCTACTCACACCTACTCACACCTACTGACACCTACTCACACCTACTGACACCTACTCACACCTAATCACACCTACTCACACCTACTCAAGTGTTTTTCTTTATTTTTTTTCTATTTTCTAAATTATATAATAATAGTGAAGACATCAAAACTATGAAATAACACATATGGAATCATGTAGTAACCAAAAAAGGGTTAAACAAATCAAAATATATTTTATATTTGAGATTCTTCAAAGTAGCCACCCTTTGCCTTGATGACAGCATTGCACACTATTGGCGTTCTCTCAACCAGATTCACCTGGAATGCTTTTCCAAAAGTCTTGAAGGAGTTCCCACATATGCTGGGCCCTTGTTGGCTGCTTTTCCTTTACTCTGTGGAGTGTTCAGAGCCCGGACTTGAACCCGATCTAACATCTCTGGAGAGACCTGAAAATAGCCGTGCAAGGGACGCTCTCCATCCAAGCTTAAGAGGATCTGCAGAGAAGAATGCAGAAACTCCCCAAATACAGGTGTGCTAAGCTTGTAGCGTCATACCCAAGGAAATGATGTAAATGCTGCCAAAGGTATTTTAACAAAGTACTGAGTAAAGGGTCTGAATACTTACGTGTATGTAAACATTTAAAATTGTATTGTGATGTCATTAAGGGGTATTGTGATGTCATTATGGGGTATTGTGATGTCATTATGGGGTATTGTGTGTAGATTGATGAGGAAAAAAGGCTATTTAACCAAGTTTAGAATAAGGCTGTAACGTAACAAAATGTGGAAAAAGTCAAGGAGTCTGAATACTTTATGAATGTGCTGTATGTACATATCTACCTTAATTACCTCGTACCTCTGGACAGGGACTCGGTACTGGTTTCCCGTGTGTATGGACATTGTATATTTATTGTATATAGCCTAGTAATCGTTACTCATTGTGTATTTATTGTATATAAACTGGTAATCGTTACTCATTGTGTATTTATTGTATATAGCCTGGTAAATGCTACTCATTGTGTATTTATTGTATATAGCCTGGTAACCGCTACTCATTGTGTATTTATTGTATATAGCCTGGTAACCGCTACTCATTGTGTATTTATTGTATATAGCCTGGTAAATGCTACTCATTGTGTATTTATTGTATATAGCCTGGTAAATGCTACTCATTGTGTATTTATTGTATATAGCCTGGTAACCGCTACTCATTGTGTATTTATTGTATATAGCCTGGTAACCGCTACTCATTGTGTATTTATTGTATATAGCCTGGTAACCGCTACTCATTGTGTATTTATTGTATATAGCCTGGTAACCGCTACTCATTGTGTATTTATTGTATATAGCCTGGTAACCGCTACTCATTGTGTATTTATTGTATATAGCCTGGTAACTGCTACTCATTGTGTATTTATTGTATATAGCCTGGTAACCGCTACTCATTGTGTATTTATTGTATATAGCCTGGTAACTGCTACTCATGATGTATTTATTATATAGCCTGGTAACCGCTGATGTATTTATTGTATATAGCCTGGTAACCGCTACTCATTGTGTATTTATTGTATATAGCCTGGTAACACCATTGTGTATTTATTGTTATAGCCTGGCATCATTGTGATTTATTGTATATAGCCTGGTAACCGCTCTCATTGTGTATTTATTGTTATAGCCTGGTAACCGTACTCATTGTGTATTTATTGTATATAGCCTGGTAACCGCTACTCATTGTGTATTTATTGTATATAGCCTGAAATTACTCACTGTGTATTTATTGTATATAGCCTGGTAACCGCTACTCATTGTGTATTTATGGATATAGCCTGGTAACCGCTTCATTGTGTATTTATTGTATATAGCCTGGTAACCGCTACTCATTGTGTATTTATTGTATATAGCCTGGTAACCGCTACTCATTGTGTATTTATTGTATATAGCCTGGTAATCCCTACTCATTGTGTATTTACTGTATATAGCCTGGTAACCGCTACTCATTGTGTATTTATTCCTCGTGTTATTATCGTTCTAATATGTCTCTCTCTGTATTGTTAAAGGGCCCGTGAGGAAGCATGTCACCGTTAGTCTACACCTGTTGTTTACCAGGCATGTGACAAATGAACTTGTTTCTGATTTGATTTTGTTGGCTGACGTATATAGAGGATAAACAGTTGGCTGACCTAATTAGTGGATGGACATTCCTTAGTTGGCTGACCTAATTAGAGGATGGACATTCCTTAGTTGGCTGACCTAATTAGAGGATGGACATTCCTTAGTTGGCTGACCTAATTAGAGGATGGACATTCCTTAGTTGGCTGACCAAATTAGAGGATGGACATTCCTTAGTTGGCTGATCTAATTAGAGGATGGACATTCCTTAGTTGGCTGACCTAATTAGAGGATGGACATTCCTTAGTTGGCTGACCTAATTAGAGGATGGACATTCCTTAGTTGGCTGACCTAATTAGAGGATGGACATTCCTTAGTTGGTTGTGTAGTCCAAGTGTACAGACACAAAAATACACCCAGTCATTTAGTAGAGCAGCCAACCAGAACCAGATGAATTAATCCTACAAAAATCCTCCTCATGTAGCGACCGATTCCCTATCAGGGCAGATATGAGTGTCGGAGACTAGAAGAAGTGGAATTCAACACAAGACTTAATAAGCATCAGAGTCTGAACAGATACTATGCCAGCCCCCAAAATGTCAGCAGAAACGACACCGTCACTCATTACAACAGGGCCTCTCTCTCCCCATACTGACAACAGGGCCTCTCTCTCCCCAAACTGACAACAGGGCCTCTCTCTCCCCACACTGACAACAGGGCCTCTCTCTCCCCATACTGACAACAGGGCCTTCTCCCCAAACTGACAACAGGGCCTCTCTCTCCCCACACTGACAACAGGGCCTCTCTCTCCCCACACTGACAACAGGGCCTCTTTCTCCCCCACAGTGACAACAGGGCCTATCTTTACCCATACTGACAACAGGGCCTCTCTCTCCCCATACTGACAACAGGGCCTCTCTCTCCCCATACTGACAACAGGGCCTCTCTCTCCCCACACTGACAACAGGGCCTCTTTCTCCCCCACAGTGACAACAGGGCCTATCTTTACCCATACTGACAACAGGGCCTCTTTCTCCCCCACAGTGACAACAGGGCCTCTTTCTCCCCCACAGTGACAACAGGGCCTATCTTTACCCATACTGACAACAGGGCCTCTCTCTCCCCCATACTGACAACAGGGCCTCTCTCTCCCCATACTGACAACAGGGCCTCTCTCTCCCCATACTGACAACAGGGCCTCTCTCTCCCCACACTGACAACAGGGCCTCTCTCTCCCCACACTGACAACAGGGCCTCTTTCTCCCCCCACAGTGACAACAGGGCCTATCTTTACCCATACTGACAACAGGGCCTCTCTCTCCCCCATACTGACAACAGGGCCTCTCTCTCCCCATACTGACAACAGGGCCTCTCTCTCCCCCATACTGACAACAGGGTCTCTCTCTCCCATACTGACAACAGGGCCTCTCTCTCACCATACTGACAACAGGGCCTCTCTCCCCCCCACAGTGACAACAGGGTCTCTCTCTCCCCATACTGACAACAGGGCCTCTCGCTCCCCATACTGACAACAGGGCCTCTCTCACCCCCCACAGAGACAACAGGACCTCTCTCTCCCCATACTGACAACATGGCCTCTCTCCCCACAGTGACAACAGGGCCTCTCTCTCCCCACAGTGACAACAGGGCCTCTCTCTCCCCACAGTGACAACAGGGCCTCTCTCTCCCCACAGTGATAACAGGGCCTCTCTCTCTCCCCATACTGACAACAGGGCCTCTCTCTCCCCATACTGACAACAGGGCCTCTCTCCCCCCACAGAGACAACAGGACCTCTCTCTCCCCATACTGACAACAGGGCCTCTCTCCCCCATACTGACAACAGGGCCTCTCTCTCCCCAGTGACAACAGGGCCTCTCTCTCCCCACAGTGACAACAGGGCCTCTCTCTCCCCACAGTGACAACAGGGCCTCTCTCTCCCCACAGTGACAACAGGGCCTCTCTCTCCCCACAGTGACAACAGGGCCTCTCTCTCCCCACAGTGACAACAGGGCCTCTCTCTCTCCCCATACTGACAACAGGGCCTCTTTCTCCCCACAGTGACAACAGGGCCTCTCTCTCCCCCACAGTGACAACAGGGCCTCTCTCTCCCCCATACTGACAACAGGGCCTCTTTCTCCCCATATTGACAACAGGGCCTCTCTCTCCCCACAGTGACAACAGGGCCTCTCTCTCCCCACAGTGACAACAGGGCCTCTCTCGCCCACAGTGACAACAGGGCCTCTCTCTCTCCCCATACTGACAACAGGGCCTCTCTCTCCCCACAGTGACAACAGGGCCTCTCTCTCCCCACAGTGACAACAGGGTCTCTCTCTCTCCCCACACTGACATCAGGACCCCACCTTGCATTCTATGCTCCCATGTGCTGTGTTGAGGTTTGGACTCTCAGGTTCTCAGTCTGCGTAGATTCTCACTGACGGCTCTCATCTGTACTCATCTCATTTTGGTGAACAAGTCTTCTCGCCACAGCTTTCTCCAGAGAAACCTTTTCCAGAGTCAGTCCCTCTGGTTGCCTATAGATGGTGCTCACCTCATTTTGATCAGCAGAGGCCTCCTCAGAAGCTGCCCATCACTGAGTGCCACTGACTGTGAAATGCAGAGAGAGAGAGAGAGAGAGAGAGAGAGAGAGAGAGAGAGAGAGAGAGAGAGAGAGAGAGAGAGAGAGAGAGAGAGAGAGAGAGAGAGAGAGAGAGAGAGAGAGAGAGAGAGAGAGAGAGAGAGAGAGAGAGAGAGAGAGAGAGAAAGACCTTTATCTGTCCTTGAGCCAGCCAACAGATTGGAGAGAGAGAGAGGAGAAGAGAAGAAAATAGTAGATTCAGCATTCAGATTCACCAGACGACCTCAACGCCTGGAAGATATAAGTCATGACCTCCTCCTTCAATGTTTATACACTGAGCATATTGACGGTCTCCTTTCTCATTTTACGATGATCTCCTCCATTGACTCTCTCCTGGTGTATCTGCATCTCCTCACGGTCAATGAGTTCTGGGTTCAACACCCTTCTGGGGTCAACACCCTTCACCGGGGGCATATGCCTCCCGTGAGATTTCTTTCAATAAATAGTTTCTGTCGAATTTCTTGATCTGATTTGGTCCAATTATTATTAGGTATTTTCTGCTTTGCTCGTTTTATTTTTTTCGAAGGCCAAACCCATCATGTAATCTGCAGCGGTCTAAGGCACTGCATCTCAGTGCTAGAGGCGTCACTACAGACACCCTGGTTCGAATCCAGGCTGTATCACAACCGGCCGTGATTAGGAGTCACAACCGGCCGGGGTAGGCCGTCATTTTAAATAAGAATTTGTTCTTAACTGACTTGCATAGTTAAATAAAAAAGAACACATTCACATATATACAAATCCGCAAGCTGCAAAACCACGGCTTCTGAGGACCTGGCCGAACCAAAGCATAATTATCGGTGGGGGATCCAATCGTAAAATAAGAAAATGAGTATCACTGTGTGGTTTAAAGGCACCCCTTCAAATGAAAGGACTATTTCACCCACACCATACAGCCATGCAATCTCCATAGACAAACGTTGGCAGCACAGTTCTTACTGAAGAGCTCAGTGACTTTCAACGTGACACCGTCATAGGATGCCACCTTTCCAACAAGTCATTTTGTCAAATTTCTGCCCTGCTAGAGTTGCCCTGGTCAACTGTAAGTGCTGTTATTGCGAAGTGGAGACGTCTAGGAGCAACAACGGCTCAGCCACGAAGTGGTGGGTCACACAAGCTCCCGGAAACGCGCGTAACACGTAAATATCGTCTGTCCTCGGTTGCAACAAACCGCCTCTGGAAGCAACTTCAGAAAAATAACGCTTCATCGGGAAGAAACAGGTTTTTATGGCCACACACAAGCCCTAAAATACCCCATAATGCCAAGCGTCGGCTGGAGTGGTGTAAATCCATTGGACTCTGGAGCAGTGGAAATGTGTTCTCTGGAGGGATGAATCACGCTTCACCATCTGGCAGTCCGACGGACGAATCTGGGTTTGGCGGATGCCAGGAAAATGCTACCTGCCCCAATGGAGAGTGCTGGCTGTACAGTTTACAAGGGTCCGGGGCAGGTTTTCATGGTTCTGGCCCCTTAGTGCCAGTGAAGGGAAATCTTAACGTTACAGCATACAATGACATCCTATATGATTCTGTGTTTCCAACTTTATGGTAACAGTTTGAGGAAGGCCCTTTCCTGTTTCAGCATGTCAATTCCCCCGTGTATAAAGCGAGGTCCATACAGATAATGGTTTGTCGAGATCGGTGTGGAAGAACTTGACTGGCCTGCACGGAGCCCTGACCTCAACCCAATCGAATGGGATGAATTGGAACACTGACTGCGAGCCAAATCACCCCCAACATCAGTCCCTGACATCACCAATACACTTGTGGCTGAATGGAAGAAAGTCCCCTCAGCAATGTTCCAACATCTAGTGGAAAGCCTTCCCAGAAGAGTGGAGGCTGTTATAGCAGCAATGTTCCAACATCTAGTGGAAAGCCTTCCCAGAAGAGTGGAGGCTGTTATAGCAGCAATGTTCCTACATCTAGTGGAAAGCCTTCCCAGAAGAGTGGAGGCTGTTATAGCAGCAATTTTCCAACATCTAGTGGAAAGCCTTCCCAGAAGAGTGGAGGGTGTTATAGCAGCAATGTTCCAACATCTAGTGGAAAGCCTTCCCAGAAGTGTGGAGGCTGTTATAGCAGCAAAGGGGGGGACCAACTCCATATTGATGTCCATGATTTTGGAATGAGATGTTGGACGAGCAGGTGTCCACATACTTTTGGTCATATAGTGTATGTATAAAAAAAAACTGGTTTGGGGACAAAATATATAATATAATATAAAAAAATACAGTGGTTTGATTCATCCTGAAAGTTGTCATATTCAAGCTCAATCCATGAAAGGTGAAAGAAGTCTACAGTAGGGGTTCAACTGTAGTCCTATAAATCTACAGTAGGGGTTCAACTATAGTCCTATAAATCTACAGTAGGGGTTCAACTATAGTCCTATAAATCTACAGTAGGGTTTCAACTGTAGTCCTATAAATCTACAGTAGGGGTTCAACTATAGTCCTATAAATCTACAGTAGGGGTTCAACTATAGTCCCATAAATCTACAGTAGGGGTTCAACTGTAGTCCTATAAATCTACAGTAGGGGTTCAACTATAGTCCTATAAGTCTACAGTAGGGGTTCAACTATAGTCCTATAAATCTACAGTAGGGGTTCAACTATAGTCCTATAAATCTACAGTAGGGGTTCAACTATAGTCCTATAAATCTACAGTAGGGGTTCAACTGTAGTCCTATAAATCTACAGTAGGGGTTCAACTATAGTCCTATAAATCTACAGTAGGGGTTCAACTATAGTCCTATAAATCTACAGTAGGGGTTCAACTATAGTCCTATAAATCTACAGTAGGGTTCAACTATAGTCCTATAAATCTACAGTAGGGGTTCAACTATAGTCCTATAAATCTACAGTAGGGGTTCAACTATAGTCCTATAAATCTACAGTAGGGGTTCAACTATAGTCCTATAAATCTACAGTAGGGGTTCAACTATAGTCCTATAAATCTACAGTAGGGGTTCAACTATAGTCCTATAAATCTACAGTAGGGGTTCAACTATAGTCCTATAAATCTACAGTAGGGGTTCAACTATAGTCCTATAAATCTACAGTAGGGGTTCAACTATAGTCCTATAAATCTACAGTAGGGGTTCAACTATAGTCCTATAAATCTACAGTAGGGGTTCAACTGTAGTCCTATAAATCTACAGTAGGGGTTCAACTATAGTCCTATAAATCTACAGTAGGGGTTCAACTATAGTCCTATAAATCTACAGTAGGGGTTCAACTGTAGTCCTATAAATCTACAGTAGGGGTTCAACTATAGTCCTATAAATCTACAGTAGGGGTTCAACTGTAGTCCTATAAATCTACAGTAGGGGTTCAACTGTAGTCCTATAAATCTACAGTAGGGGTTCAACTATAGTCCTATAAATCTACAGTAGGGGTTCAACTGTAGTCCTATAAATCTACAGTAGGGGTTCAACTATAGTCCTATAAATCTACAGTAGGGGTTCAACTATAGTCCTATAAATCTACAGTAGGGGTTCAACTATAGTCCTATAAATCTACAGTAGGGGTTCAACTATAGTCCTATAAATCTACAGTAGGGGTTCAACTATAGTCCTATAAATCTAAAGTAGGGGTTCAACTATAGTCCTATAAATCTACAGTAGGGGTTCAACTATAGTCCTATAAATCTACAGTAGGGGTTCAACTATAGTCCTATAAATCTACAGTAGGGGTTCAACTGTAGTCCTATAAATCTACAGTAGGGGTTCAACTATAGTCCTATAAATCTACAGTAGGGGTTCAACTATAGTCCTATAAATCTACAGTAGGGGTTCAACTGTAGTCCTATAAATCTACAGTAGGGGTTCAACTATAGTCCTATAAATCTACAGTAGGGGTTCAACTATAGTCCTATAAATCTACAGTAGGGGTTCAACTATAGTCCTATAAATCTACAGTAGGGGTTCAACTATAGTCCCATAAATCTACAGTAGGGGTTCAACTATAGTCCTATAAATCTACAGTAGGGGTTCAACTATAGTCCTATAAATCTACAGTAGGGGTTCAACTATAGTCCTATAAATCTACAGTAGGGGTTCAACTATAGTCCTATAAATCTACAGTAGGGGTTCAACTATAGTCCTATAAATCTACAGTAGGGGTTCAACTATAGTCCTATAAATCTACAGTAGGGGTTCAACTATAGTCCCATAAATCTACAGTAGGGGTTCAACTATAGTCCTATAAATCTACAGTAGGGGTTCAACTATAGTCCTATAAATCTACAGTAGGGGTTCAACTATAGTCCTATAAATCTACAGTAGGGGTTCAACTATAGTCCTATAAATCTACAGTAGGGGTTCAACTATAGTCCCATAAATCTACAGTAGGGGTTCAACTATAGTCCTATAAATCTACAGTAGGGGTTCAACTGTAGTCCTATAAATCTACAGTAGGGGTTCAACTATAGTCCTATAAATCTACAGTAGGGGTTCAACTATAGTCCTATAAATCTACCCTGATTCTCACTAATCATGGAACTGTAATGACAACAGTCTAGTCGTGGTGAACCGTGTGTCAGGCTCCAAGTTTAACCTGCTACGTGCGGTCTGAGTTCCATAGTGATTCAAATAGGCACAACCTAGAACAGCCAAGTGACAGCTATAAATGTATGTGAGTTTTACTGACGGTGGCTCCCGATAGGCTAATTTTTAACATGACTTAGAAGACTTTAGCTTGGGTTCAGCCCTACAGAAGACGATAGCTTGGGTTCAGCCCTACAGAAGACGATAGCTTGGGTTCAGCTCTACAGAAGACGATAGCTTGGGTTCAGCCCTACAGAAGACGATAGCTTGGGTTCAGCCCTACAGAAGACGATAGCTTGGGTTCAGCCCTACAGAAGACGATAGCTTGGGTTCAGCCCTACAGAAGACAATAGCTTGGGTTCAGCCCTACAGAAGACGATAGCTTGGGTTCAGCCCTACAGAAGACGATAGCTTGGTTCAGCCCTATAGAAGACGATAGCTTGGGTTCAGTCCTACAGAAGACGATAGCTTGGGTTCAGTCCTACAGAAGACGATAGCTTGGGTCTCCAAATTTCATCCACATTAATTACAAATAACGGCCCAGGTCTTTGTATCCTATTTCACTGTGGAAAAAGGGCTGCAATACATCTCACGTTGATTTGATCATCTCAAACAGTTGCTTTGTGTTATCAATAGCCGTTATCAATAGCGGTTATCAATTTCTGTTATCAATAGATGTTATCAATAGCTGTTATCAATTGCTGTTATCAATAGATGTTATCAATAGCCGTTATCAATAGATGTTATCAATAGCTGTTATCAATAGATGTTATCAATAGATGTTATCAATAGCTGTTATCAATTTATATAAAAAAAAACTGGTTATTTCTGTTATTTCTATTGGAAAATATAAAGAAGATGCTTTTCCACTTGGAACCGGTAGGTAAATAGATACTGTTACTATGGGGATGACTAGCTAGGTAACAAGTTTGTCCATGTCCATCTTTTTCTCACATGTAAAGGTTGTGGAATTGTGAGGGAATTAATTCAAGGTCAGAATATGGTGTATCTGTAGACACGCCTCCGACACACCTTCATTAATATGGTGTATCTGTAGACACGCCTCCGACACACCTTCATTAATATGGTGTATCTGTAGACACGCCTCCGACACACCTTCATTAATATGGTGTATCTGTAGTCCGACACACCTTCATTAATATGGTGTATCTGTAGACACGCCTCCAACACACCTTCATTAATATGGTGTATCTGTAGACACGCCTCCAACACACCTTCATTAATATGGTGTATCTGTAGACACGCCTCCAACACACCTTGATTTAGTCGATCTCCACAAATAACGACTAGCAGGTAAATAGCAGGTGAATAGCAGGTGAATAGCGGGTGAACAGCAGGTGAATAGCGGGCGAATAGCAGGTGAATAGCAGGTAAATAGCGGGTGAACAGCGGGTGAATAGCGGGTGAATAGCGGGTGAATAGCATGTGAATAGCGGGTGAATAGCGGGTGAATAGCAGGTGAATAGCGGGTGAATAGCGGGTGAATAGCGGGTGAATAGCGGGTGAATAGTAGGTGAATAGCGGGTGAATAGGGGTGAATAGCAGGTGAATAGCAGGTGAATAGCAGGTGAATAGCAGGTGAATAGTAGATGAATAGCGGGTGAATAGCGGGTGAATACCGGGTGAATAGCGGGTGAATAGCGGGTGAATAGCGGGTGAATAGTGGTGAATAGCAGGTGAATAGCAGGTGAATAGCAGGTGAATAGCAGGTGAATAGCAGGTAAATAGCAGGTGAATAGCAGGTGAATAGCAGGTAAATAGCAGGTGAATAGCAGGTGAATAGCAGGTAAATAGCAGGTGAATAGCAGGTGAATAGCAGGTGAATAGCAGGTGAATAGCAGGTAAATAGCAGGTAAATAGCAGGTGAATAGCAGGTGAATAGCTGTTCTCATGCTTAAGTTCAGGGTCAGAATACACATAGGTGCATAAAAAGTGAATGGGTTCCATTTACGTGCGCTTAACTCGGGTCGGATTTGTCCCTTTAGCGTCTGACAGCCAGGCTTGGTCATTGGGGCGTATGGGAGATGTGTTTGTATTTGTGTGTAGGGGGGTTAAGTTGCCATTCAGCCCCGCCCCTGTCCCCTTACTCAAAATCATTCAGGATCTCCCGCTCAAAAGGATCTCTGTCAAACAGCAGATTGAGTTCTCATCCATTTATGTCATTTTTCTCCCCTCACTAGACGAGGTCTGTTAGAACATTTCTGGGTGTTGTATATTTTCGTGCAACAGAGCGGTAAACAAAAAAACAACAACGATGTTGTGAGATGTACTTTAATAAACCATGTGATTTTATTGTCACTGTATTTTAGTGCACAAGTAGAACTGACCCACTCAAACATAACAAAACACATATTTACACATGAATACAGTGAGCATGACCACTGCAAAACACATCAAAATGCCCAAAATCTTTCCCAAATATGTGTGTCAAACATAGAGCTTCCATAATGTTTACATTATTTACAATTTACAATATTCTATTTGGCTTTTTGGGGTGGCAGGTAGCCTAGTGGTTACAGTGTTGGGTCAGTAACCAGCAGGTAGCCTAGTGGTTAGAGTGTTGGACTAGTAACCAGCAGCCTAGTGGTTAGAGCGTTGGACTGGTAACCAGCAGGTAGTCTAGTGGTTAGAGCGTTGGACTAGTAACCAGCAGGTGGTTAGAGTGTTGGGTCAGTAACCAGCAGGTAGCCTAGTGGTTAGAGTGTTGGACTGGTACCCAGCAGGTAGCCTAGTGGTTCGAGTGTTGGATCAGTAACCAGCAGGTAGCCTAGTGGTTAGAGCGTTGGACTAGTAACCAGCAGGTAGCCTAGTGGTTAGACCATTGGACTAGTAACCAGCAGGTAGTCTAGTGGTTAGAACATTGGACTAGTAACCAGCAGGTAGTCTAGTGGTTAGAGTGTTGGACCAGTAACCAGCAGGTAGCCTAGTGGTTAGAACATTGGACTAGTAACCAGCAGGTAGTCTAGTGGTTAGAGTGTTGGACTAGTAACCAGCAGGTAGCCTAGTGGTTTGAACATTGGACTAGTAACCAGCAGGTAGCCTAGTGGTTAGAACATTGGACTAGTAACCAGCAGGTAGTCTAGTGGTTAGAGTGTTGGACCAGTAACCAGCAGGTAGCCTAGTGGTTAGAACATTGGACTGGTAACCAGCAGGTAGTCTAGTGGTTAGAGTGTTGGACCAGTAACCAGCAGGTAGCCTAGTGGTTAGAACATTGGACTAGTAACCAGCAGGTAGTCTAGTGGTTAGAGTGTTGGACTAGTAACCTACAGGTAGCCTAGTGGTTAGAGTGTTGGACTAGTAACCAGCAGGTAGCCTAGTGGTTAGAGTGTTGGACCAGTAACCAGCAGGTAGTCTAGTGGTTAGAACATTGGACTAGTAACCAGCAGGTAGTCTAGTGGTTAGAGTGTTGGACTAGTTACCAGCAGGTAGCCTAGTGGTTAGGACATTGGACTAGTAACCAGCAGGTAGTCTAGTTGTTAGAGTATTGGACTAGTAACCAGAAGGTAGCCTAGTTGTTAGAGAGTTGGACCAGTAACCAGCAGGTAGCCTAGTGGTTAGAGTGTTGGGTCAGTAACCAGCAGGTAGCCTAGTGGTTAGAGTGTTGGACTAGTAACCAGCAGGTAGCCTAGTGGTTAGAGCGTTGGACTAGTAACCAGCAGGTGGTTAGAGTGTTGGGTCAGTAACCAGCAGGTAGCCTAGTGGTTAGAGTGTTGGACTGGTAACCAGCAGGTAGCCTAGTGGTTACAGTGTTGGACTGGTAACCAGCAGGTAGTCTAGTGGTTAGAACATTGGACTTAGTAACCAGCAGGTAGCCTAGTGGTTAGAGTGTTGGACTAGTAACCAGCAGGTAGCCTAGCGGTTAGAGTGTTGGACTAGTAACCAGCAGGTAGCCTAGCGGTTAGAGTGTTGGATTAGTAACCAGCAGGTAGCCTAGTGGTTAGAGTGTTGGACTAGTAACCAGCAGGTAGCCTAGTGGTTAGAGTGTTGGACTAGTAACCAGCAGGTAGCCTAGTGGTTAGAGTGTCGGACTAGTAACCAGCAGGTAGCCTAGTGGTTAGAGTGTTGGACTAGTAACCAGCAGGTAGCCTAGTGGTTAGAGTGTTGGACTAGTAACCAGCAGGTAGCCTAGTGGTTAGAGTGTTGGACTAGTAACCAGCAGGTAGCCTAGTGGTTAGAGTGTTGGACTAGTAACCAGAAGGTAGCCTAGTGGTTAGAGTGTTGGACTAGTAACCAGCAGGTAGCCTAGTGGTTAGAGTGTTGGACTAGTAACCAGCAGGTAGCCTAGTGGTTAGAGTAGGTAGCCTAGTAACCAGCAGGTAGCCTAGTGGTTAGTGTTTGACTAGTAACCAGCAGGTAGCCTAGTGGTTAGAGTGTTGGACTAGTAACCAGCAGGTAGCCTAGTGGTTAGAGTGTTGGACTAGTAATCAGCAGGTAGCCTAGTGGTTAGAGTGTTGGACTAGTAACCAGCAGGTAGCCTAGTGGTTAGAGTGTTGGACTAGTAACCAGCAGGTAGCCTAGTGGTTAGAGTGTTGGACTAGTAACCAGCAGGTAGCCTAGTGGTTAGAGTGTTGGACTAGTAACCAGCAGGTAACCTAGTGGTTAGAGTGTTGGACTAGTAACCAGCAGGTAGCCTAGTGGTTAGAGTGTTGGACTAGTAACCAGCAGGTAGCCTAGTGGTTAGAGTGTTGGACTAGTAACCAGCAGGTAGCCTAGTGGTTTGAACATTGGACTAGTAACCAGCAGGTAGTCTAGTGGTTAGAGTGTTGGGTCAGTAACCAGCAGGTAGCCTAGTAGTTAGAGTGTTGGACTAGTAACCAGCAGGTAGTCTAGTGGTTAGAACATTGGACTAGTAACCAGCAGGTAGTCTAGTGGTTAGAGTGTTGGACTAGTAACCAGCAGGTAGCCTAGTGGTTAGAACATTGGACTAGTAACCAGCAGGTAGCCTAGTGGTTAGAGCGTTGGGCCAGTAACCAAAAGGTTGCTGGATCGAATCGCCGAGCTGACAAGGTAAAAATCTGTTGTTCTGCCCCTCTGAACAAGGCAGTTAACCCACTGTTCCCTGGTAGGCCGTCATTATGAATAAGAATTAGTTCTTAACTGACTTGCCTAGTTAAATAAATGTTTAAAAAAATCTGAGATGAACCTACATAGTTATTACCATAGTCTCTCTCCATAGTCTCTTGTTATAGGTGGGAGAAGTTCATCCTGGAGGTATCACAATTAACCAAAGCTTTCATTCTTACCCTGATACCTCATACATCTTAACAGCTACCATAGTGCTTTTATTAAGGGGGAATCAACCCTCTAGGGTAATCAAATATCTAGGGTGCATACCGTGTCCCAGACCTTCACTAGTCAATACACCGCGGACCACAACGAGCCATATGTCGGGAAAGCAAATTGTTGTTTGTGTTTTATGTAAATTCTAATCATCTCAATGTGCGTGGTGATAAGATACTCTAGTCCTCAGCAAATGGAACGTCGAATAAGAAGCTTCCTTCCTCCCAGGAATGTGCCCCTTGTCACCTCCATGTTTTTAATACCCAGACAGGCAGTGATATTCCTGTATTTCTTTGCCACCTGGTCTCAGGGGGAACAGCCCGGCCCGCTTCCAAACCAGGAGTAATTGATATGTTCTGTCTGCTTTGTCCTGTACCAACATTCATGGTAATGTGCTGTATATTGCAGTATGTTCCTCCATTTTACGACACAAGGAGCCGTCACCAAGTTCCCAAACACAACATGTGATATAAAAAATGTACTGGCTCAACTTTTTACTCTTGTCTCTTTTAGTTGTTTTTTTATAAAACAAAAAGAAAGTTTTCCTCAAAATAGGTGGTGACTAATATATTACTTAATTTCCTTTAATACTGAATTCAAAAACAAATAATAACAAATCATTTGTGAAAACGCAACAGCCAAATCCCAAACATCTATATTAGTTTAGGATTGTGAACAGTTACCATGGTTGACAGAACTGAAGTGGGTAGAATATGTTATATACTAACAGTCACTGTGTCTATATTAGTTTAGGATTGTGAACAGTTACCATGGTTGACAGAACTGAAGTGGGTAGAATATGTTATATACTAACAGTCACTGTGTCTATATTAGTTTAGGATTGTGAACTGTTACCATGGTTGACAGAACTGAAGGGGATAGAATATGTTATATACTAACAGTCACTGTGTCTATATTAGTTTAGGATTGTGAACTGTTACCATGGTTGACAGAACTGAAGGGGATAGAATATGTTATATACTAACAGTCACTGTGTCTATATTAGTTTAGGATTGTGAACTGTTACCATGGTTGACAGAACTGAAGGGGGTAGAATATGTTATATACTAACAGTCACTGTGTCTATATTAGTTTAGGATTGTGAACTGTTACCATGGTTGACAGAACTGAAGGGGATAGAATATGTTATATACTAACAGTCACTGTGTCTATATTAGTTTAGGATTGTGAACTGTTACCATGGTTGACAGAACTGAAGGGGGTAGAATATGTTATATACTAACAGTCACTGTGTCTATATTAGTTTAGGATTGTGAACTGTTACCATGGTTGACAGAACTGAAGGGGGTAGAATATGTTATATACTAACAGTCACTGTGTCTATATTAGTTTAGGATTGTGAACTGTTACCATGGTTGACAGAACTGAAGGGGATAGAATATGTTATATACTAACAGTCACTGTGTCTATATTAGTTTAGGATTGTGAACTGTTACCATGGTTGACAGAACTGAAGGGGTAGAATATGTTATATACTAACAGTCACTGTGTCTATATTAGTTTAGGATTGTGAACAGTTACCATGGTTGACAGAACTGAAGTGGGTAGAATATGTTATATACTAACAGTCACTGTGTACGTTTAACTGTATTCTCTTCATTTAAACATGTTAACAAAGTACAACCAAAGATTCAACAGTCAGCTCATTAACAAACACAATAGTATTGGCCATATTTGGCCTTGCATAGCTCAGTGATCACTCTTTAAAAAGAAAAAAACAATTACACTGCTAATATGACTGTTATTACTCCTTTTATTAATGGTTAATAAACCGTTAAAGACGCCCATGCAATCGCGTTAGCCGTCTAGAGCCGTCTAGAGCCGTCTAGAGCCGTCTAGAGCCGTCTAGAGCCGTCTAGAGCCGTCTAGAGCCGTCTAGAGCCGTCTAGAGCCGTCTAGAGCCGTCTGCCGTCTAGAGCCGTCTAGAGCCGTCTAGCCAAAACCCTTCACTGCCAAGCCTGTTAAACGGTCTCCTCTCTGTCCCAGAGGTAACGGAGTCAATGCTGAGATTTAATTGCTCTATATCTTTTGAGAATTTTCAGCTTATGAAGACAATTAAAATTAATTGGATATATACCGTTTTAGCCTCTTAAAATAAATTAAGTATTTTTCTCTTTTATTTTTCTTACATTAATTTGAGCGAATAAAGGGAAGGGGAGGGGGGGGACAATAATTATCTTGAATTAATAATTATCTTTGAGGAGAACAGAGAAGGGAATAGTACTGAAACTCACAACTCTTTGGAGAGATACTCTCTTTGTCTTAGTCTTATTAACATAGTTAATCATATTGTAGCGACCTTCACCCAACACCTCACAACCCTTGTCATAAGACTTGATACCTCTTGCCATAATGGGGTAAGGTGTTTGCTTGACAGTTGCTGGACCCAGGTTCAAGTACGGGTCGGTGCTACTCCCAAATGTACTACAATATAATGTCTGGTTGTAAGCTTCGAGGAGCTATTGGAATATGAAGTAAGTATCTGGATTGCTAATTTATATTCCCAATAGATTCAAATACTGTGGCAATTGGGGAGAGAACTGATCTTGGACCAGTACAAAGGACACATTATCACTGTCCTGAGATCCTTTAAATGACGGAATTACAGTGTTGGGGTCAATTCCATTCAACTCAAGGAAGTTCTAATTCTCTTCAATGTTTTTTATAAGGGTACATTTGGAATTGGAATTTGGTTTAATTTCTGAATTGACTGGAGTTTAAATGGAATTTATTATTACGAATGTATATATATATATTTTTTACCTTTATTTAACTAGGCAAGTCAGTTAAGAACAAATTCTTATTTACAATGACGGCCTACCCCGGCCAAACCCTCACCCGGATGACGCTGGGCCAAATGTGCACCGCCCTATGGGACTCCCAATCACGGCCGGTTGTGATACAGCCTGGAATCGAACCAGGGTCTGTAGTGACGCCTCTAGCAGTGAGCTAAAGTTCCTTAGACCGCTGCGCCACTCGGAAGCCCAACCCCCTGCTGAATTAGGCTGCGTTCACACAGGCAGCCCGATTCGGATATTTTTTTGACCAATCACAATCAACTCAGAAAATAAATATGATGTGAAAACATGTGATTGGTCAAAAGATCAATTAGTGGAAAAAAAATATCAGAGTTGTGTAAACACAGCCTTTGGCAGTTATCATCGACCTTTCCATTCCCATAGCTCCATCTCATTGTCAACATTACAGTAGACTATAGTTGACTGTAGAGGAGATGCTCTGAACAGTGTATCAGTTTGATCGTTACACCTTTGAGAGGAGGGAGGTAGGGGTTGGTGGGTGCCAAGGGAACAGCAGTCTATCTCTTCTGTGATAGGAGGGAGGTCCGGGGGCTGCACATGTCCGCTCTGTCCCAACGGGGTTCTTTATAGGAGACCTCTCACTGTGTCAACTCTGTTCCTAGGAGCTGTGTGAGGTTATAACTGTTAGGTAGGAGTTGGTGGGTGCCAAGGGAACAGCAGTCCATCTCTTCTGTATTTAGCTATAATTAGCTATACATTACATTACTGTGAGTGGTTGGAGGGTTAGCTCTGTTCCGCACATGGGATCTCTGAAGTGGGGAACCCTGCTCCCTCTGCTCAGGGCACAACAGAGTAGGGTTGTCATGACACCAGTATCGTGTAGGGTTGTCATGACACCAGTATCGTGTAGGGTTGTCATGACACTGTACCTTCCTTGGCAAAAAAAGAAAACAGGAAGCAGAATTCACTCTATGGTCATAAAAAAACAAACAGCTTTATGTAAAATATTGTGTGATATAAAGAGAGGATAAAAAAACTCTCGGGGACTCTGGGAAGGCTCCCTGACAACAGAAGGATCTCTGACAACGGAAGGCTCCCTGACAACGGAAGGATCTCTGACAACGGAAGGCTCCCTGACAACGGAAGGATCTCTGACAACGGAAGGCTCCCTGACAACGGAAGGCTCCCTGACAATGGAATGCTCCCTGACAACGGAAGGCTCTCTGACAACGGAAGGCTCCCTGACAACGGAAGGCTCCCTGACAACGGAAGGCTCCCTGACAACGGAAGGCTCCCTGACAACGGAATGCTCCCTGACAACGGAAGGCTCTCTGACAACGGAAGGCTCTCTGACAACGGAAGGCTCTCTGACAACGGAAGGCTCTCTGACAACGGAAGGCTGTTCGTTTGAAACATTAGAATGTTTTTTTCTCAAGTCATTTCAAATCGGCGTGATGTTTTGTTTCCTTGCCACGATACCTTCACGTATCGAAACAGCAGTATCGTGACACGACCCTGTGACAGACTGTCACTGTGCCTTCCTTCTCCATCAGATGTTTGAGTAATGTAACTAAAAACAACATGACAAGTATTTTCATGTAAATTAAATGACATTTAATGGAACCACCATATCCTGGATTAACTGAGCTTGCTCGGCCAATTGGACTAATGGTATAGTCCCAAAAGTGTAAACCACACCCATCTGGCATTCCAAGCAAATGCTCAAATATTTTGAAAGATTTGTATTTTATTTCAACCCAGGTGTGGTTACGAAGGGCTCAAACTCTTACCCCCTACAGGTGTATGGATGTGCTTCTTTGATAAGTAATACAACAAAATAACTGCCAAATCCAATCCATTCCCTGGGGAAAATGACCCAATATACAGTACATATACAGTACCAGTCAAAGGTTTGGACAAACCTACTCATTCAAGGGTCTTTATTTATTTTTTAAGCTATTTTCTACATTCTAGAATAAAAGTGTAGACATCACAACTATGAAATTACACATATGAAATCAAGTAGCAAAATATAAAATATATTTTAGATTCTTCAAAGTAGCCACCCTTTGCCTTGATGACAGCGTTGCACACTCTTGGTATTCTCTCAACCAGCTTAACCTGGAATGCTTTTCCAACAGTCTTGAAGGAGTTCCCACCTATGCTGAGCACTTGTTGGCTGCTTTTCCTTCACTTTGCTGTCCAACTCATCCCAAACCATCTCAATTGGGTTGAGGTCAGGTGATTGTGAAGGCCAGGTCTTCTGATGCAGAACTCCATCACTCTCCTTCTTGGTCAAATAGCTTTTACATAGCCTGGAGGTGTGTTGGGTCAATGTCCTGTTGAAAAACAAATTACAGTCCCACTAAGCACAAACCAGATGGGACGGTAATATCGCTGCAGAATGCTGTGGTAGAGCCTGCTGGTTAAGTGTGCCTTGAATTCTAAATAAATCACAGACAGTGTCACCAGCAAAGCACCATCACACCTTCTCCTCCATGCTTCACGGTGGGAACCACACATGCAGAGATCATCCGTTCACCTACTCTGCATCTCACAAAGACACGGCAGTTGGAACTAAAAATCTCAAATTTGGTCTCATCAGACCAAAGGACAGATTTCCACCAGTCTAAATGTCCATTGTTTGTTCTTCATATTGGTGTCCTTTAGTAGTGGTTTCTTTACAGCAATTCGACCATGAAGCCT